>NC_088411.1:40869685-40947185 GCF_034236695.1 Oncorhynchus nerka
TAGATTATGTAATAACAATCCTCTCAAAACATCAATAGGCCTACACTTGATGTGCCTTCTCGACGGTAGTATCCTATAAGTACTTTCAGACAGCTATAGATTATTTCTCACGCATGTTGGTTTCTTGGTTGAGTGCCTCGGATATTGATCTGTGCAAGGATTGTATCGAAAATACATGCGTACTTATGGAGAGGTCTATCTGATTTAAGATAGTGTGTTCGCCATAATTTGATTGACATTCAGTAACTGTAGTTTGACGATATAAACGTGTGTTGGTTTGTCCTATATGGTAGGCTATGGAGCAATGGAGTCTGAAAAACATATTCCAGAACGCCTCGTTTTTCTTTAGACAAGTTGATAAAGAAAAACATTTCAATGCAATGGACTTACAACCCCCACAATCTAAAACATAACGCCATAACCTAAAATATAACAGCATTTTTTTCGTAGAATAAAGAGTTCTGACTTTAGGATATATGATGTGGCCCATAGGGCGGCGCGCAATTGGCCCAGCGTCGCCCGGGTTAGGGTTTGCCCGGTGTAGGCCATCATTGTAAATAAGAATTTGTTCTTAACATACTTGCCTAGTTATAAAGGTTAAATAAAAATCTAATAAATAAATAGATCATATAGCCAATATTGCACCCTGTACACAGTATAGCCTGAACTAAATATTTACCCTAACAAAAAGAATAGGCATAATTGTTTTTAGAGCAAATGTATAAATATATCTAATCCCAGTTTTCCGTTATGAAAAACACTCTGCCCAGACAAATAAGACAATGTCCAAAAGTAATCCTGCGAGACGAAAACAAGACCCCAAAACATTAATTTATGTTCTTTGGGATGTTACTTTTTAAGATTGATTGTTCTTTCACAACGTGCTGCTGAAATTGCATATTTTTAAGAATAACTCTACACGCGGCTAACTTCCTTATTCGGATTTTATCTGACTGAGACCATCATTCGTTTGAAGGTGTAGGCTAAATATAATTTGTAAAAAAATGATGCTACATTTTCTAATGGCATGTTGAAATGAATATCGGTGAAAGATTATTAGGCTACTGCCTAAATTACTGCAACAACAAACAAAACAAATACTCTATTGCACATTGAGTGGCGAAATGCATTTGTGGCAGATGACAGTAGCCTAGGCTGCATTTTGGTTTCATTATTTTAAAAGTTGAACAAAATATATTTTGCAGTCTTAAAGGTATGACGTGTGAATAAAATGTGATTCGAATAAAATGTTACTAAAATGAAGTTTATGTGGCACAGACTTCAAATGGAAATAGGCTTATACACATCTTAAATGCAATTCCACAAATTAAATTGCATTGATTTTTTTTTTTTAAACAGACCAATTATGCTCATGTCCCACATACTCAAGTGTTTATCATTAAGTCATTTTTAGGTCGAATTATTTATTCCATAAACAACCTATCAGGTTCATAAACCTGATTTAGCTTGTGGAATGAATAATGTAATTTATGAAGAAATATGAGAGAGCCCAATTTACCAGAAATGATTTAAACATGCATAGCCTAACGTGGAAAAGTGATTTGCAATGTGCGGTATGGGCCCAACAGACACAGAAATAGGCAACCACTTTTCCGATGAAAAACACAATGAAAAAAAATAACGAATAGGCTGCAGACTTTTGTATGTAGGAAACATAAAAGTTAAAAAAAAATTAGCATTTCAAAAAACAACATATACATACTGACTTGTAATGTCAATGTAACATCAAAATGGCGTCATCAAATAAAGCCTACATCTTAACTGTAAAAAAAAATAAAAAAAATAATGCACCTTGAACTTCTTACCAATTATATTATAATTACTTTATTTTTGTCACGCTTGGAGCTATCGCAAATAAATACATTGAGCCCACGGATCCTGTCCTGCATGAAATACACCCCAAATAATGTCATTTAGGCGTATAATCTCCTCTATAAATGTATAGTTATTGTCCGTATGTCGGTCTGTCCTGCATCTTCTACTGGTATCCTAATGCCGATGCCGTGGTGAGCCTCTGTCCATACAAGGCATAGGGAGAGTAATATGAACCTGTTGCAGCGGGCATCTGAATCGATGCGCCGGGTGGCAGGGGGCTCTTTGAATAGGGGTGATAGCGCGTGCTCAGTCCCAGAGGGTGATGCGGGCTCCTGAGTGTGAGCGTTCCAGGGCTTCCCGGCGCCCCGTTCGGGGGCATGTGCATATGGCAAGCCATGGCGGCCGCGGCAGCGTTGGCTAGCGAAGATGAACCCGGGTACCCTGATATCAACTTCTCCGTCCCCGCAAAAGCAGTGTGAGTCCTTAGGTGATTGAGAAGCTCTTCTGAAGAAGAAAAACGCTTGTCACAAGGTCCGTTAGCCGACACCCAATTACAGACGTGTGGCAGAGGGTCATTTGGGAGCATGAAGCCATAGGGGTATAACGGGTGTCCAGCAAAAGATGGCGGCGAGGAATGCACGCTATGCAAAGGGTGAGTTGGGTACATGAGAGGGTATCCTGACTTCAAAGCCGAGGATTCATGACACTGCGAGGCACCGGAGGCACCGGATAAGTGGCTCGGGCAGTGGTAACTCAGGCAGTACGGGTCTCTACACAGGCTAGCAGACATTAGAGACGGAGGAGAAGACCTGGACAAGGGGCTCCCAGCCTTACTGCACTGAAGTTGGCTGGCAAACTGAGCGCTTAGTAGCTGACTGCTAGATTTCGTCGGGTCTAAAGTCATTCCATGAGGGAGAAAGTGTTGGGGATAGCCTGCATACGCACCTGCTAAACTTCCAGGGTAGGTCATGCCGGAATGCGGTAGCGGAAAAACACTGTGACCAGGTTTGTAGGGGGAGACGGGCGCTACGAGTCCTCCTGAACCCAGAACAGATGATGACGAGGAGACAGATGTGTGTGAGTCTGATGTGATAACCTTTGAACCAGAAGTGTTCTCCTGGCGTTGGTTAACCTCACCATTAACCCCACATATCCGGCTGTGACCGCTGCTGCTCTCCGTTGTACTGTTTTTATTGCTATCAAATTCCTTCTTCTTTTCCTCTGTGTCTCCCTGTTTACCATCTGACGGCAGCGGAGACACAGAGTGGCAGGAGCTGGGGCTGCCTGTCCTGGGGGTGAACGGCTGGCAGGTGGCGCTAGGCACTCGGAAACTAGCTTTATCTCCACTCAGACTGCCGCTGCCGAATGAGGAGTCCTTGTTCTTCTCCGATGATTTGGCGTAGGGTTTGAAGCTTGATTTGTCTTCATTTCCAATGTCACTCATTTTTAGTGGTCCGGGTTTGGTCTCTTTGTCACTAGATCCATTTGAGGTTACGGATGAGATTTTGGAAGAGGACGAAGGATCTGGTTTACCGATTTGAGAGCAGGTCTGTGCTAAGAGAGCCAACGGACTTTTCTTGGCATCCAGCTGCGAAATAAGAGAAAATAATACTTATTATTCATGTTTTCACCGTATTGTTTTTTATGGGGTGTTTAACTAATATGTTCCTGTTATATATGGAGTATTTTATGGGCCGTTGGAGAACACCACTAAATTACGCACAAGTTTATCGCATTGCGCATAGCAATTTAGCCATATATTAACACCTTATACATTAATCTCCAGTTCATTTTACAATTACAATATGATAATAAACTGATATAGGTACAATACAAATGGCCTAATACAAATGGCCTAATACAAATGGACTAAAACATATGAAGATTAATTTGTAACTGCCAAAATCACACTTTTGCTATCCTTATTTTATCACGTCCCCCGTAGCCTATGTGGTGCTTACCTCGATGGGACTGATAGGGGTTGATGGCAAAGGTTGAAGGTACTCCGGGTGCAAAATGTGACCTCCCCGTGCGGTAAGCATTTTCAAAATCTTTATGGGTATACGATTAGCCTGCCTTAAAGGGTCTGAGGGAGAGACGAGATGAAGAAATGGCTTGTTGACTGTCGTTGCGCCCTTCTCCCCTGAAGAACTGCTCTCCCACACCGGATTCACGATACTATTTCTCAGAACAGACAATGCAGGCGATGTGATCATGACCTAATTCTCATTGAAATGGGAGAAAAATACATTTGATGTTCACGAAGAAGAAAAAAAACCCGCATCAAAGTAACATGTTGTTCTATAGCACCGTAGTTCAAAATTAAAAACAATAAATAGTTCAACTTCGTCTAGTCCTTATCAGAGGAGGAGAAGATCAGAACATATCCCGTTCATATCGCAGCAGGAGTGTGCGGCTGCATCCTTCCTCGGTGTCGCTGTGTGTGTCAGTGGCAGGAGCACGTCGGTGCGTTTGCTCTCTACGTTGGATGCAGTAGAAAAACTCTTCTCCCTTCAGCAGCATCTGAATTTGCCTCGAGATTAAAGCCTTTACCGCCTTCCAATCAAATGAGCCCCTGAGGTGATTGGAGGGTCAAGGGAATGTGACGTCGCCTCTTCAAACGGGCGTATTATTTAATCCTGGGGATATCCTGGGAATGATTTAAACCATGTCCATTGACATAAATAGTCTATTCGTTTTATGGGAAGTGTTGTTGTTTTCAACATGTTATGCATGTAGGATAAATGTAAAATCAACAGTATGTACATACCCCAAACAGAAGCCATGGATTACAGGCAACATCCGGACTCCAACCCAGATGCTTATAAGAAATCCCGCTATGCCCTCTGACGAACCATCTAACAGGCAAAGCGTCAATACAGGACTAAGATTGAGTCCTACAACACCGGTTCCAATGCTAGTTGGATGTGGCAGGGCTTGCAAACTATTATGGACTACAAAGGGAAGCCCACCAGAAGAGCTAAATTACTTTTATGCTCACTTCGAGGCAAGCAACACTGAAGCATGCATGAAAGCACCAACTGTTCTGGAGGACTGTGTGATCATGCTCTCCATAGCCAATGTGAGTAAGACCTTTAAACAGGTCAACATTCACAAGGCCTACCGCTGAGCCATTGTTGCTCCTCGATGTTTCCACTTCACAATAACAGCAGTTACAGTTGACCTGGGCAGCTCTAGCAGGGCAGAAATTTGACAAACTAACTTGTTGGAAAAGTGGCATCCTATGACGGTTTCATCTTGAAACTCACTGAGCTCTTCAGTAAGGCCATTCTACTGGAAATGTTTGTCTATGGAGATTGCATGGCAGTGTGCTCAATTTTATATACGCCTGTCAACGGGTGTGGCTGAAATAGCCGACTTCACTAGATTGACATACTTTTGTATACGTTGTGTACATGCGTGGGGCTTTTCAGTATGGTTAGTTATTCTCCATTAAAACACTCGCTGACATCAGTGTGCTGTGGCACTTACCGTGGAATGTGCATGTCTCAGGTGTTCACCCCCACACCCTCCCAAGCCCTCGGTCAATCTTACTCTTTGTCATCTGTCAATTTGTCCCTATACTGCCAGTTATGTGTCAGTTGTCTAGATTCAGGTCATCTGCAGCAGCAGCAGTCAAAGTGAAAGAGGAGAGGAGATGGTGTGCCAGCCTGATCCTCCTTCCAATGCCCGAGGTTTCCGTTCCAAATAGAACCCTATTCCCTATCTATAATGCACTACTTTTGACCGAAACTGTATGGGCTCTGGTCAAAAGTAGTGCACTATATATGGATTAGTGTACCGTTTGGGACGTAAGACAATGCCTCAGTCTAAAGTAGACAACTCTCATGTTATCATATTTCCTCAACACTGAAGACTGACATATTCGATTAGGCAGCGCAGCTCCAAGGGACAGTAATTCAGGGTTGATAGAAAATATCAAATATTGTTTTTATGTTTTGAGTTGAAAAGTGCACAATGTTTGTTGATATTGACTGTGGTTCAAATTACATTTATTCACGTCCTTGTTCTCTCATAATATTTTACAATGTCGCCTACTGTTGTTTGTCTTTTCATTAGGCCTATGTGTCCGAATTTAAATATGACAACGAGAAAAATAAGGACTGATGCAAAAAGTCCCAAAAATATCAAACTCCTTTATTTTCAATTTATCTGAAGGGAAACTCTAAACTCAGTAGTTTGACATTTGATTTAGTTTAGATTGAGGTGCTCAATTTGCCCAATCAAAAGTATGATAAACATAAATTGTCACATCTACACAAGATATTATGAATGCAATCTGCCCTATTTTTTTTTAACCTTTATTTAACTAGGCAAGTCAGTTAAGAACACATTCTTATTTTCAATGACGGCCTGGGAACAGTGGGTTAACTGCCTGTTCAGGGGCAGAACGACAGATTTGTACCTTGTCAGCTCGGGGGTTTGAACTCGCAACCTTCCGGTTACTAGTCCAACGCTCTAACCCTGCCGCCCTATAGGATCATTTCCCCTGACAACAAGTAAAAATTACTTGGGGTATCTACTTTTATTTCTTTATTTATAGTGTTGCTAACTTTTCCTTTTACTTCACTATATTACTTACATTACTTACAGGAAAATGGTCCAATTCACACACTTATCAAGAGAACATCCCTGCTCATCCCTAGTGCCTCTGATCTGTCGGACTCAATAAACACAAATGCTTTGTTTGTAAATTATGTCTGAGTGTTGGAGTGTGCCCCTGGCTATCCGTCAATAAAAAACAAACAAGAAAAATGTGCCGTCTGGTTTGCTTAATATAAGGAAATATAAGGAAATTGAAATGGTTTACACTTTAACTTTTATTTTGATACTTAAGTACATTTTATCAATTCCATTTACTTTTTATACTTAAGTACATTTACAACCAAATACTTTCACTTTTCCATGAGTGATTTTCTATTAAGCGATCTTTATTTTTACTCAAGTATTACAGTACTTTTTCCATCACTGCTGTAAACGTGCATACTACGTCACTTACTACGTCACTCACATGATAAGATGCCTGTTACATTTGACCAATTATACAAGCTAAAAGGCTCCAACTATTTTGTCGTTCATTTTGATTTTTTTAGTTTGTTCCTAAACAAAAACGTCATAGTGTAATATCACCTAATTTAAGTGATCAGATTTTTGTTATTTATTGATAACTGCTGTTTTCGGCAACGGCTGTCAGGCTCCCAACACAGCGTGTGAGTTATTAGGGCGTAGAAGGGCGACCATACATTTCCAACGTCAAACAAAAACTCATTTTATTGTCCACGTGATGGATAGCCCACTGCACCCGACACCAAGTACTCGACATTATCCTTAATCGAAAACACGTTTTTTTTTCTTTCGTTGCCATAATTCTTGACATTGAAATATAACGTTTGAAATCCCTACCCATATGTTCACACCAGGGATGTGTTTATGGATCACTCCCTACATGATGCAAATATAATTATTCACAATTATTTACAGCACAGACTCTCTGAGGACAGTCACGGTGGTTTAAGACTAATGCAGGACGGGTAACTGATTCTCTCCTACAGTATGTATTTATTTTATTTAACTTTTATTTAACTAGGCAAGTCACAATACAGGCATACAGTAGGCTTTTTTGTGCATTTGTTTAATAGTAAATGTTTTATTGTGTTATTGTACTGTATGTATGTATGTGTATATATATATATATATATATATATATATATATATATTAGAACTTTTAATGACTCCAACCTAAGTGTATGTAAACTTCAGACTTCAACTGTATATATATAACCTAAGTTTACATACACTTAGGTTGGAGTCATTAAAAGTTCTTTTTCAACCACTCCACAACTTTCTTGTTAACAAACTACAGTTTTGCCAAGTCGGTTAGGACATCTACTTTGTGCATGACACAAGTCACTTCTCCAACAATTGTTATTAGACAGATTATTTCACTTATAATTCACTGTATCACAAATCCAGTGGGTCAGAAGTTGACATACACTACGTTGACTGTGCCTTTAAACAGCTTGGAAAATTCCAGAAAATGATGTCATGGCTTTAGAAGCTTCTGATAATTGACATCATTTGAGTCAATTGAAGGTGTACCTGTGGATGTATTTCGAGGCCTACCGTCAAACTCAGTGCCTCTTTGCATGACATCATGGGAAAATCAAAAGAAATCAGCCAAGACCTCAGAAAAAAAACTATAGACCTCCACAAGTCTGATTCATCCATGGGAGCAATTTCCAAACGCCTGAAGGTACGACGTTCATCTGTACAAACAATAGTACGCAAGTATAAACACCATGGGACCACACAGTGGTCATACCGCTCAGGAAGGAGACGAGTTCTGTCTCCTAGAGATCCCAGAACAACAGCAAAGGACTTTGTGAAGATGCTGTAGGAAACAGGTACAGAAGCATCTATATCCACAGTAAAACTGTCCTATATTGACATAACCTGAAAGGACGCTCAGCAAGGAAGAAGCCACTGCTCCAAAACCGCCATAAAAAAAGCCAGACTACTGTTTGCAACTGCATATGGGGACAAAGATCGTACTTTTTGGAGAAATGTCCTCTGGTCTGATGAAAAAAATAGAAATGTTCGTCCATAATGACCATCATTATGTTTGGAATAAAAATGGGGAGGCTCGCAGACCCAAGAACACCATCCCTACCGTGAAGCACGGGGGTGGCAGCATCATGTTGTGTGGGTGCTTTGCTGCTGGAAGGACTGGTGCACTTCACAAAATAGATGGCATCATGAGGGTGGAAAATGATGTGGATATATTGAAGCAACATCTCAAGACATCAGTCAGGAAGTTAAAGCTTGGTCTCAAATGGGTCTTCCAAATGGACAATGACCCCAAGCATACTTCCAACATTGTGGCAAAATGGCTTGACAACAAAGTCAGGGTATTGGAGTGGCCTTCACAAAGCCCTGACCTCAATTCTGTAGAACATTTGTGGTCAGGACTGAAAGAGCGCGTGATCCAAGTTCGATCCAAGTTAAACAATTTAAAGGCAATGCTACCAAATAGTAATTGATTGTATGTAAACTTCTGACCCACTGGGAATGTGATGAAATAAATCAAAGCTGAAATAAATCATTCTCTCTACTATTATTCTGACATTTCACATTCTTAATTAAGATAATGTGGTGATCCTAACTGACCTAAGACAGGGAATTGTTGCTAAATTGAGTTTAAATGTATTTGGCTAATGTGTATGTAAACCTCCGACTTCAACTGTATTTTATATATATATATATATATTTATAAAGGACTTAAACACTGTATTTGATAGTGTGTTGATGTTTTATTTTAATGTCCAATGTTGATTATTTCAAGTACATTTCTCAATTCCTCTAAAGTAATACTAATTTATGGCTTAGCCTTTGTAGTGTTGTTTTGATATGATGTAGCTAGCTTAGGTTCCACTATTTCAACAGCTGAAACTCTCTCAGAATAGGCTATAGTCAATATTTTGGGCCCCAGTTCTTTTTCAGATATAGTCTGGGAAACATTACCTAAACAGCAGAGACCTTCAGGAGGAGCCATTACCTAAACAGCAGAGACCTTCAGGAGGAGCCATTAGCTAAACAGCAGAGACCTTCAGGAGGAGCCATTAGCTAAACAGCAGAGAACTTCAGGAGGAGCCATTAGCTAAACAGCAGAGACCTTCAGGAGGACCTATTAGCTAAACAGCAGAGACCTTCAGGAGGAGCCATTAGCTAAACCACAGGAGGAGGAGTCATTAGCTAAACAGCAGAGACCTTCAGGAGGAGCCATTAGCTAAACCAGACCTTCAGGAGAAAGAGCAGAGAACTTCAGGAGGAGCCATTAGCTAAACAGCAGAGACCTTCAGGAGGACCTATTAGCTAAACAGCAGAGACCTTCAGGAGGAGCCATTAGCTAAACCACAGAGACCTTCAGGAGGAGCCATTAGCTAAACAGCAGAGACCTTCAGGAGGAGCCATTAGCTAAACCAGCAGAGAACTTCAGGAGGAGCCATTAGCTAAACAGCAGAGACCTTCAGGAGGAGCCATTAGCTAAACAGCAGAGACCTTCAGGAGGAGCCATTAGCCAGAGACCTTCAGGAGGAGCCATTAGCTAAACAGCAGAGACCTTCAGGAGGAGCCATTAGCTAAACAGCAGAGACCTTCAGGAGGAGCCATTAGCTAAACCACAGAGACCTTCAGGAGGAGCCATTAGCTAAACAGCAGAGACCTTCAGGAGGAGCCATTAGCTAAACCACAGAGACCTTCAGGAGGAGCCATTAGCTAAACCACAGAGACCTTCAGGAGGAGCCATTAGCTAAACAGCGGAGAACTTCAGGAGGAGCCATTAGCTAAACAGCGGAGAACTTCAGGAGGACCTATTAGCTAAACAGCAGAGACCTTCAGGAGGAGCCATTAGCTAAACCACAGAGACCTTCAGGAGGAGCCATTAGCTAAACAGCAGAGACCTTCAGGAGGAGCCATTAGCTAAACAGCAGAGACCTTCAGGAGGAGCCATTAGCTAAACCACAGAGACCTTCAGGAGGAGCCATTAGCTAAACAGCGGAGAACTTCAGGAGGACCCATTAGCTAAACAGCGGAGACCTTCAAGTATGAGCAATTAGCTTAACAACAGAGACTTTCAGGAGGAGCAATTTGAGGAGATGAATCCATAAATTATACATTCTATTATATAGGCTCTTAATATCCATGAGCTGGACTGTCTCCTCCAATCTGTTAGACTACATTCATGTTTAATAATTGGTTTAATTACCAGGGGAACTTATTGCAGATCGTAATTATTTTGACATGTTATTATTATGACTATAGTCATGCATTGTACATTACCCTACAGACAATATAAGTGCAAATATAATTTACAGCAGTTTTTTTGCTATTCATGAGCACTGTAGTATTCATTTGTTCTCAACTCAGGAAGTCTCTACTCTCCCAATTAACGTCAAACATTCAACGAAACACACGCATGCGACTTATCCCATGCTGTAGCTATGTTTACACACCCTTCATGCAATTCCCATGACAACGTTCTTTGTTATTTACAGGAGAATTACCCAATGAATAATAACTCCTCTACTGATACATTGCTGTTTTTGTTCATGTAAATATATTTGACCTCGACTATCAAATGAACTGTAGTGTTGTGTACCAACATGTCTTTGTCTGCCACCTTGAAGTATTTATGTAGCGGCAAGGCCTAATGCTACAATAACAAATACCTGCATTATAATCATAATACAATGTGTCTGTAATTTCACTGAAGGATGCTATCTAAGAGCTCCTGACTACTGTATCACAGCTAAGCCCGGCTGTTTATGAATATAGATTCAGGGCCCGATTTCAGCATTAGAACCTTTGAGCTCAATGGTTAAGGCTAAGTTCATCGTTAGAACCATTAAGCTCAATGGTGAAGGCTAAGTACATCGTTAGAACCATTGAGCTCAACGGCCAAGGCTAAATTCATTGTTAGAACCATTGAGCTCAACGGCCAAGGCTAAATTCATTGTTAGAACCATTGAGCTCAATGGTGAAGGCTAAATTCATTGTTAGAATCATTGAGTTCAACGGTTAAGGCTAAGTTCATTGTTAGAACCAATGATGAAGGCTAAATTCATTGGGGAGGCAGGATAGCCTAGTGGTTAGAGCGTTGCAAGTTCATATCCCCGAGCTGACAAGGTACAAATCTGTTGTTCTGCCCCTGAACAGGCAGTTAACCCATTGTTCCTAGGCCGTCATTGAAAATAAGAATGTGTTCTTAACTGACTTGCCTAGTTAAATAAAGATAAAAGAAATTGTTAGAACCATTGAGCTCAATGGTGAAGGCTAAATTAATCTTGACAGACTACTGGGTCTGACTGGTGAAAAGGGTAGCTGATGGTTAGAAGGTGTTATTGTTTCATACCTCTGTTCCTGTCTTGTCAGTGTCAGGTGGTGCCCACAGAGACATGAATAATGCCCTAACTCATTGTCAGATAGTATTTGAACTGCTTAGGACCACTTCTATCTGAAATACTTTATTGTTGCTTGTCTGGCTTATTGTAGCTGATAGAATCGTCCAAAAACTGGAGAGGCTAGTCATATGGCACTCAGGGCAGGCTAAAGCCCTTTCTCAATGTATTTGATCCCGGGATTGATTCTTTGTCACATGGAAGTGGTCCTAAGAGTTATCCGTTCCAGGGCCTGGTACTAAGTTGGGATTAAAATGGCTCCTGTGCAATTGATTGGCTTTGCCCGGAGGGCTGTCACATTAATGATGGTAAAGCACGTGGCCCTACCGTGTCGCACAGAGTGGCGTGTTACATTGACACTGTAATCCCTATTTCGTGCACTTCTTTTGATCAGGACACATAGGACTCTGTTCAAACGTAGTGCACTATGTAGGTAATAGGGTGCCATTTTTAGAGTTCTATTTAGAGAATAGGGTGCCATTAGCAAGTCATTTTCAAAGGTGTAGCTTGATGAAATTTAATGTGACAATGACACCTTTTTGAAAGAATTCATTTGGACTGATATTCTGGAGGACCTGTTTGTTTCATTTCTACAAAGTAAACATTTCAGTTCTTCTTTAACTCAGTAAGTCATCATAAACTGTCGATGTTTAAATCGATGTTTAAAGCAGTGTTTTTTTTTTAAACTGTTGTAATGGATGCTCCTCTCACTCCTAAATGTTGTGGAATGCGACTAGTTGATTCAGATCTGTTTAATGTTTGTTATGTGTTTGTAATTAGGCAGATGCCTTCCCTGATTCGGTTCTGAGTGAGCCTCTTGGTATTTGTTTATAACTGATCTAATTCAACTTTGAAGTGCATATTTGCTCTTGTCTGTTGATAACGTGTACATGGACTCTTCCTCAGCCCATGTTTCATTTTGTAAATTGTTGTAACGTGTAGCTTGACCAAGCTGTGTTATAGTGTATTTTGGCGACCTACGTAGATATCACGGGACATCTGCAGGACACTACCTCTGAAATAGGAAAGCACACTTTTTCAGAAACAAGACAGACTGCTGGATTCATTGAATGTTTGTTTAATACAGGTACTAATCCAGAATGGGGCGGCAGGGTAGCCTAGTGGTTAGGTGTTGGACTAGTAACCAGAAGGTTGCAAGTTCAAATCCCCAAGCTGACAAGGTACAAATCTGTCCTTCTGCCCCTGAACAGACAGTTAACCCACTGTTCATAGGCCGTCATTGAAAATAAGAATTTGTTCTTAACTGACTTGCCTAGTTAAATAAAGGTAAAATAAATAAATACATTTTTCCAGATGATGCATTGTTTGATCCTCCAGAACTGTCTGTCAATATGTTTTAATAAGGGTCAAAGGCCAAAGCTTTACGTATGGAAATACAGTCCTGAATGAACCAAAAATAGGATAAAACTAGATAAAGCCTGACTACAATACCCTTATGAGAGGGTATATACTGACTACAATAACCCTTATGAGAGGGTATATACTGACTACAATAACCCTTATTAGAGGGTATATACTGACTACAATAACCCTTATTAGAGGTATATACTGACTACAATAACCATTATTAGAGGGTATATACTGACTACAATAACCCTTATTAGAGGGTATATACTGACTACAATAACCCAATAACCATTATGAGAGGGTATATACTGACTACAATAACCCTTATTAGAGGGTATATACTGACTACAATAACCCTTATTAGAGGGTATATACTGACTACAATAACCATTATTAGAGGGTATATACTGACTACAATAACCCTTATTAGAGGGTATATACTGACTACAATAACCATTATGAGAGGCTATATACCGACTACAATAACCCTTATTAGAGGGTATATACTGACTACAATAACCCTTATGAGAGGGTATATACTGACTACAATAACCCTTATTATAGTGTATATACTGACTACAATAACCCTTATTAGAGGGTATATACTGACTACAATAACCATTATGAGAGGGTATATACTGACTACAATAACCCTTATTAGAGGGTACAGTACATTCGGAAAGTATTCAGAACCCTTCCCCTTTTCCACATTTTTTTGCGGTAAGGCCTTATTCTATAATGGATTAAAAACAGTTTTAAAATATTTTTTTAGCAAATCTTTAAAACAAAAAACCCAGAAATACCTCATTTACATAAGTATTCAGACCCTTTGCTATGAGACTCGAAATTGAACTCCATCCTTGAGATGTTTCTACAACTTGATTGGAGTCCACAAGTCGTAAATTCAATTGATTTGACATGATTTTGAAAGGCACACATCTGTCTATTTAAGGTTGACAGTTCATTTCAGAGCAAAAACCAAGCCATGAGGTAGAAGGAATTGTCCGTAGAGCTCCGAGACTGGATTGTGTCAAGGCACGGATCTGGGGTAGAGTACCAAAACATTTCTGCAGCATTGAAGGTCCCCAAGAACACAGTGGCCTCCATCATTCTTAAATGGAAGAAGTTTGGAACCACCAAGACTCTTCTTAGTGCTGGCCGCCTGGCCAAACTAAGCAATCGGGGGAATCAGGAAGGTGACCAAGAACCCAATGGTCACTTTGACAGAGCTCCAGAGTTCCTCTGTGAAGATTGGAGAACCTTTCAGAAGGACAAACAATCTCTGCAGCACTACACCAATCAGGCTTTCATGGTAGAGTGGCCTGACGGAAGCTCCTCCTCAGTAAAAGGCACATGACAGCCCGCTTGGAGTTTGCCAAAAGGCACCTGAAAGAATCTCACACCATCAGAAACAAGATTCTCTGGTCTGATGAAACCAAGATTGAACTCTTTGGCCTGAATGCCAAGTATCAAGTCTGGAGGAAACCTGGCACCATCCTTACGTTGATGCATGGTGGTGGCAGCATCATGCTTTGGAGATGTTTTTCAGTGGCAGGGACTGGTAGACTAGTCAGGGTCAAGGGAAAGATGAACGAAGGAACGTGCAGAGAGATCCTTGATGAAAACCTGCTCAGGAGCTTAGACTGGGGCGAAGGTTCATCTTCCATCAGGACAACGACTCCAAGCACAAAGCCAAGACAATGCAGAATCGCTTCGAATCTCTGAATGTCCTTGAGTGGCCCAGCCAGAGCCTGGACTTGAACCCGAACTACCATCTCTGGAGACACCTGAAAATAGCTGTGCAGTGACTTTCCCCATCCAACCTGACAGAGCTTGAGAGATCTTCAGATAATAATGGGAGGACTACAATAACCATGTCTTTATGTGTGAGAATTGGACTCTGAGTTAAGAGATACCTTTCAATGTTAAATGGCAAGGAACTAGACTGCTTTCTCCTGTTCTGCACCCACAGACTAAAAAGTAGAAACTATCACAAAAGCTGTTAGGGAAAAGGTTGGGAGAATGTGTCACAAAGTATTAAAGATTTTAGGCGCTTAGGACGTTTCAGTTACTTAGAGAAGGAATACTCCTCATTTCATTACCTTCAACTGTCTGTGCGCTGGATGGAAGATTTCTTTCCCTCTAAGTAGCACTGATATAATTTCTAGAAATTAAACTCGGAGAGAGCTGACATATGTGAAAGTATCATCACACCAGAAGTGAGACAACTTGAGATCAGGTGTAGTTAGTATGTTATGACTGAAACAGAAAAGTTGAGGTGAAAACCTAGAAGGGTCTTTTTCAGGCTGTCTCATCAATTAGCTAACACTGTGGTCTGAAGAGCCTTGAGGTGGAGTACAGCCTGGAGCCTGAAGTACAGCCTGGAGAGGTGACGTTGTTGATCTCTCGGTCGTCCACCAGGTAGATGAGGAGGAACATGACAAGCTGCAGTCATGGTATAGACCGGATCTGACTGGATCTCCTTGTTAGGACTGGAACCAATGTGTGGTACGGCTGGAGCATCACAAAACGACAACTACCATATTACTGCCCTTTAGGAAGTAGCCTATGAAATGGTTCTCTTTTCCTAAAAGTCTGACAGTAGATGAAGGAAATGGAATCAATCAAGACTTCTGAAGGAATCTTATTGACATGATTTAGGTACATTTCTTATTATTTTATAATAAGTAAAATAACAACACTGAATAGAATGATCACAAAGACAACAATAATTACATACTGCTTTTGAAATGTACTGTATAATCAAGAGTATTTTTAATAATGGAAATCAATATTACACCAACATTTATTCCAAGTACAGTTCACATGCTGAATAGCATTCAGTGAATGCAACATGGTTTGTTAGTTCACTGATCCCATATTTCTTTACTAATTTAAGATTTAATTGAAGAGAGTTGAGCCGGGCTGGAAAGGGAGCAGGTCGACCGTGGGAAGGAGTGTTGCAGGCTGGGATGACTGTCAGTGGTAGGCAGATTATTAGGCAGATTATTCGTCTTAAAGTAGTCCCAAAGAATGATCTTGTCACATTTCACAGGTCGGATTAAGGATATAACCAGGAGGGGCGCTTCAATCGGGACTTAGTGTCACGAGGTGGGGAGACTGGATAGCAGGCAGGCAGGCAGGCATCGATGCATGCAAGGCATTTATGATGGCAGGAACTGGAAGGTAGAGTTTAAAAAAACAAACATTTTTTACCTTTATTTAACTAGGCAAGTCAGTTAAGAACAAATTCTTATTTTCAATGATGGCTTAGGAACAGTGGGGCAGTAGCTGAGACAGAACAGTCTGTCTGGAGAAGAGAAGTGAGGCAGTAGTTGAGGTAGTATCAACTTTCATTTAAATTTGAACACTGAAATATCATTGCACAGTGTTTTTTCTATTGTCATTTTACCATGCAGAAAAGTTCAATTAGACCTCTTACATCTACACTGACAGATACTGTTGGCTTCAGGACCGGTACTTCAGGACCGCGTACTTCAGTATTTAATGCAGTTTAAAAAAACATGTTAACCATCGCTCTGAGTACATCAGTCACGTATGTATAGCTCACTGTAAATCAATGAGGTGTCTGCAAGTCACAGTTCAGTAGGACCTCTTCAAAAATCAAAACAAATGCTGCTTCATAGCCTTCACTATAAGCCAAACCCCTCACCACCACACACAGGCTTCATTTAAAATGGCACCCTATTCCCTGTACAGTGTGCTACTTTTTGGCCAGGACCCATAGATGCCTGGTCAAAAGTAGTGCACTTGGCTATATAGGGAATTAGGGTGCTGTCTGGGACCGACAGTCACTACTACTGTGAATATACCACTTCAGGCTACTATCTCCCAAATGTAATACAGTCATCAAAATATGATTTGGGCCAGCTGAAGAAAGTCGGGCAATTTTTTTCCTCAGGAAAATGACCCTTTTTAGTTTACACTATTTTCAGTCATTCATGTTTTCTGTTTAAACTCAATCCATAGCATGAACATGTGTGGTGTATAGTGCTGCTGGGTTTATGAGCCCCATTACAGAGGTTTTACTGTGTATCCTTCCACTAATGGCCTTCTATAGTCCCAATCATTTATTGCCTGTCGGCTCTGTGGCTGTCCGTTAGAAAAGCAGGTTGACACACAGCCAATGGTTAGAAGAAGTGCCAGACCTGGTTTCAAACACAATTTGAAATAATTTCAAATACTTTATCTGTGCTTGTTTGAGCTTGCCTGGACCAATAGAATAGTCCCATAACTGTAAACCCCTCCATCTGGCACTCTAGGCAGACTACAGCAAACAAAAAAGTATTTGATTTAAAATAGTATTTTAACCCAGGTCGGAGATGTGCCCGACACTGTTTAGTTGGGGGGGGGGGGGGGGGGGGAGTAACATGTCATACCCGAAAGCCAAGCGAAATATGTTGTCTCTTAATTAAAACCTTCCAATGCCATGCTGTTGTCATGGTTTCAAGGTTTCAAGGCATATCAACAGCTTTATTTTCTTGGTTCTCTGACATCTTTTTCTGCTTCATGTGTGGTTTATAAGTGTGTTTGGGAAAGATCACATTGTTCCCATGGAGATTGATTGACAAAATGGACACTTCTCCCAATTAGAGTGGAAAGAAAGCCTCATTAGTTTCTTAAGGGCTTTTGACAGAGAGCCCAATAATTTACCATAAACTCAAGACTTCATGTTTGGGAAATAAAAGTCTCATAAAGCAATGTTTAAATACTTAATTAATAGTTTATGATGTTCTCTAAAATGTGGTGCTCGTATATAATTGAATACTTAAACACCCAGTTAAATTGTTGCATTTCATTACGGGAACTTATTTTCAGCATTTATTTGGTGGTGTGTGTTTATGGTTAGATGGTTGTCGTCAGTTAGTGAGCTGTGACGTGAAGTGCACATGGCCCTAAGACCAGCTTTCAGACGCTGGCATGATTTTCTGGTTCCTGGTGAGAGACATGAGATGCATCCTAAATGCTACACTATTCCCTATGTGGTGCACTACTTTTGACAAGGCCCAATAGGGCTCTGGTTTTTAGATTGACTTTATACTCAACATGAGGGGGGGAAGAGAATCCACTCTTTCTTCTCAAGACCTTTTCCAGAACGGAAAAATAAGCTAGAACATTTGGAATTGGAACAAAATAATTCATTTTTTTTTTTTAACATCAAAATCAGTTCCTTCGCTTTCCCTTGTCTACTTTCTCCGTCTCTTGTTCAGTCAGTGGTGTGTTAAGAGTGACAGCAGAGTAATGGGGTAACGTGGGTCATTGATCTTTAGCAGAATTTAACGTTGGACTATGCCTCCAAGAACGTGGAGTTTAGGATATGGGGGAAAGGGGAAAAGGTGATACCAAGTCAGTTGTACAACTGAATGCCTTCAACTGAATGTCTTCAACTGAATGCATCTTCCACATGTAACCCAACCCCTCTGAATCAGAGAGATGCGGGGGGGGGGGGCATAATCTACATCCACGTCTTCGGCGCCCGGGGAACAGTTGGTTAACTGCCTTGCACAGAGGCTTGTCGGCTCGGGGATTCAATTCAGCAACCTTTCAGTTACTGGCCAAATGTTCTAACCACTAGGCTGGTTGATGATTTATGGTTTATTATGAGGACATTATTGACAGCAAATGCCCGAGAATCTATTGAATCTGTAGATTCACAGGTTAAATATTGAAACATGTACAAGATGGAAACAAAATGGAAGATTAAAAGCGAGGCAGAGCCCAGCATGTCAGCAGGAGACAGTGAGCTGAATTTAACAATAACCTTTCAATAACATTAATGTTTATATTGCATGTCAGTACGGTTTACAGAAATGGAAAAGAATGTTTAATTTAAAGGGGATCATACCAGGATCAGGGTACAAGGCCAGACATCTCAGGTTTTTATCTCAGTTGGCTTCTCAACGACCCTACTGCATTTTATAATGTACAGCTGGACTAAGTTGAAATCTTCTTCAGTCATAGACTTATATGTCCTTATTACCAGGTAATCTGCAATAAAAGTACAATGCATTATACTTCCCTTGGTAATCTGTGCTTTGAGTGTTCCTTAAACCTCTCTTTATTAGCTCATACAAAAGGAAGATCCTCGTGGAATTAGAGCAAAGTTTACCGTGGCCATTTAGGGATGTCTCTGAAATGGAACACACCAACTGTAAAATAAACTGTTGAGGATGCAATTAGGGGTGCTGAGGGTGGTGCAGTACCCTCTCCCCCAAAAAACAGAATATATATATATATATATATATATATATATGTACAGTACCAGTCAAAGGTTTGGACATCTATCATTCAACGGGTTTATCTTTATTTTTACTATTTTTTACATTGTAGAATAATAGTGAAGACATTGAACTATGAAATAACACATATGGAATCATTTAGTAACCAAAACAAGTGTTAAACAAATAAAAACATGTTTTTATATTTGAGATTCTTCAAATAGCCACCCTTTGCCTTGATTGACAGCTTTGCACACTCTTGGCATTCTCTCAACCAGTTTCACGAGGAATACTTTTCCAACAGTCTTGAAGGAGTTCCCACATATGCTGAGCACTTGTTAGCTGCTTTTCCTTCACTCTGCAGTCCAACTCATCCCAAATCATCTCTATTAGGTTGAGGTGCGAGAAAAGAAGATACACCCATACTGCTCTTGCGAGTATAACCTTCTTTGTTAAGCTTTACGTATCGGCCTCAAGGCTTTTGTCAGAGCTCTGTAAAGCTTAAGAAAGAGCAGTGATACTAGCAAGAGAGAGAGAGAGAGATGTGGGCAGGGGTTAGGCAAGTGATTCCTAGGAGGAGGAGCTGGTTATGCTTCACACAAAATAAATTCTGGCCCTTGGTATTGGCCAGTCAGCAGGGGGGTATGGGGGTGTCGAGTTTCACAGGGACCAGAGTCTCTCTGACTTTTTCACAAGGTACTGTTTGAAGTTTTAAAACCCTATAGAGGATTATTGGGGTGATGAATGAATCTAAAAAGGGGGATAGTGTAGTTTAAAGTTGAGGCGCCACTTCATCATGAATGAGGAGGACTTTTGGCCATTTTTAATTTGAAGGCTCCCGAGTAGTGCAGCAGTCTAAGGCACTACATCTCAGTACAAGAGGCGTCACTGCAGTCCCTGGTTGGAATCCAGGCTGCGTGACATCCCATAGGGTTGCGCACAATTGGCCCAGCGTTGTCTGGGTTTGGCCGGGGTAGGCTGTCATTGTAAATAAGAATTTGTTCTTAACTGACTTGCTTAGTTAAATAAATGTTAACTAAAAAAAGCAAGGGGGAACATTTTCTCCATCTGCAAGTTTTCTTAAGTGATTTAATTAAGAGTTTAAAAAAAAGTGATCTAAAACTGTCCCTTTAAACTGAGAGTATCTTATCCTGGTCTATTCTGGAGAAAAAGTGGGCCAGAATTGCAGAGGAGATTGACCTACTAGCATGTATTCTCCAGGAGGCAGTGGAGGGTAGAACTGTCTGGCCAGCTGGGATTCTTGTGATGGGGATGAGTACAGTGAGCGGGTGGGGCTGAGGGATGAGTACAGTAAGCGGGTGGGGCTGAGGGATGAGTACAGTGAGTGGGTGGGGCTGAGGGATGAGGTTAGTGAGGGGGTGGGGCTGAGGGATGAGGTTAGTGAGGGGGTGGGGCTGAGGGATGAGTACAGTGAGCGGGTGGGGCTGAGGGATGAGTACAGTGAGTGGGTGGGGCTGAGGGATGAGGTTAGTGAGGGGGTGGGGCTGAGGGATGAGGTTAGTGAGGGGTGGTGCTGAGGGATGAGTACAGTGAGCGGGTGGGGCTGAGGGATGAGTACAGTGAGCGGGTGGGGCTGAGGGATGAGTACAGTGAGCGGGTGGGGCTGAGGGATGAGTACAGTGAGTGGGTGGGGCTGAGGGATGAGGTTAGTGAGGGGGTGGGGCTGAGGGATGAGGTTAGTGAGGGGTGGGGCTGAGGATGAGTACAGTGAGCGGGTGGGGCTGAGGGATGAGTACAGTGAGTGGGTGGGGCTGAGGGATGAGGTTAGTGAGGGGTGGGGCTGAGGGATGAGGTTAGTGAGGGGTGGGGCTGAGGGATGAGTACAGTGAGCGGGTGGGGCTGAGGGATGAGGTACAGTGAGCGGGTGGGGCTGAGGGATGAGGTTAGTGAGGGGTGGGGCTGAGGGATGAGTACAGTGAGCGGGTGGGGCTGAGGGATGAGTACAGTGAGTGGGTGGGGCTGAGGGATGAGGTTAGTGAGGGGGTGGGGCTGAGGGATGAGGTTAGTGAGGGGGTGGGGCTGAGGGATGAGTACAGTGAGCGGGTGGGGCTGAGGGATGAGTACAGTGAGTGGGTGGGGCTGAGGGATGAGGTTAGTGAGGGGGTGGGGATGAGGGATGAGTACAGTGAGCGGGTGGGGCTGAGGGATGAGTACAGTGAGCGGGTGGGGCTGAGGGATGAGGTTAGTGAGGGGTGGGGCTGAGGGATGAGTACAGTGAGCGGGTGGGGCTGAGGGATGAGTACAGTGAGCGGGTGGGGCTGAGGGATGAGTACAGTGAGTGGGTGGGGCTGAGGGATGAGGTTAGTGAGGGGTGGGGCTGAGGATGAGGTTAGTGAGGGGTGGGGCTGAGGGATGAGTACAGTGAGCGGGTGGGGCTGAGGGATGAGTACAGTGAGCGGGTGGGGCTGAGGGATGAGGTTAGTGAGGGGTGGGGCTGAGGGATGGTACAGTCCCAGCGGGTGGGGCTGAGGGATGAGTACAGTGAGCGGGTGGGGCTGAGGATGAGGTTAGTGAGGGGGTGGGGCTGACTTCCTGTTTTTTTGCTTTTGAAACACTGTGAGAGGAGGCTGAGAGCGATGAGTACAGTGATCTGCGGGTGGGGCTGAGGGATGAGGTTAGTGAGGGGTGGGGCTGAGGGATGAGTAATTTTTCACGAAAACAGTGAGCGGGTGGGGCTGAGGGATGAGTACAGTGAGCGGGTGGGGCTGAGGATGAGTACAGTGAGGGGGTGGGGCTGAGGGATGAGGTTAGTGAGGGGGTGGGGCTGAGGGATGAGGTTAGTGAGGGGGTGGGGCTGAGGGATGAGGTTAGTGAGGGGGCTTCTGACAATGACATGGTTGAACAGTCCCAGTCCTGGTGGTCTTGTCTTTCACGCATTCAATCTTGAAATTATTCCCTGGTTCTGAGGTCCATGTCTGTGCTGAAATCGGTGACGTCATCACGTATTTTTAAATTATTTTTTTAAACCTGTGTTTACGCTTGCAACTTCCTGTTTTTTTTGCACGGGCTGCATCACAATCCACTGAATCTGCCGTTGTCAGTCATTCGCCTACGCAGAAGACAGGTGCTTTAGAAAAATCTGTGAGAGGATGTGGACATGAGAGGACGCGGAAAGTAATTTTTCACGAAAACATCTGTGAAGTCCGGAAAGGTTTGAGCTAGAAAGTATTTCGTCCACCATGGATAGCCGAGACTCTCAGAGAAAGGACATGTCGGCTGTTTTGCTCAGCCTGGTCTCATAGGCTAGACGTAACATAGTAAATGTAAATCCGGAACACTCAAATTAGTATGATATGTTACCTTTGGTATGGTTACGTTAGACAGAAGGTTACTTAAGGCAAAAATGAAAGTAGGGTGGTTGGTCAGGGTGCATGGGTGTTTAAATCTCATCATGGATAACTTTAGCGTTTTTGCTATTTAGCTACTTTATTTAGCTAACTTGCAACTACTTAGCATGTTAGCTAACCCTTCCCAAATGCTAATTTTCTAACTCCCCTGCTAGCTGTTGTAGTGTAACCTCTTCAGAAATCGACCCTCTACTTTTTGAACATTCTGTTAAAAATCTGACTTGTTGCCTTTCAGCGCCCTGCTACTTTCATGCCAGGAATATAGTATATGCATTTGCATTTAGTCTGTGTGGATTGAAAACACTCAGAGCGTTTAAAAAGAGGTTAAATCACTGCTGTGGCTTTACCAGAACGGCATTTACATCGAAAAGCACAGGAAAAACTGATCACTGAAAATGGGAAAATATATCCATGCGCTATTTGAACCCATTGATAAACGTGAACCACAATTAATTGACTGAGGTTGCAGTACCTACAGCTTCCACACGGTGTCTAGAGTCTTGTCATTTCCCTTCAAGTTTTTTTCTTGGTCAAACACATACAGGACACCGTATCTCCTCCGGTCTAGGACCGGATATTTTCGTTGAGTTTCTAGCCGGACATTTTTCCAGACGGACAGCTAATGATCTTTCCATCGCCTCCTGATGAATTTTATCGCTTATTAACGTTTACTAATACCTAAAGTTGCATTACAAATGTATTTTGAAGTGTTTTGTGAAAGTTTATCGTCGACTTTTTGAATTTTAAAAAATGACGTTACGTTTTGAAACTATGTTTTTTCGTTTATCACACAGTCTACATATAACGATATCTAGGCTTTATATGGACCGATTTAATCGAAATAAAGACCCAAATAGTGTTTATGGGACATCTAGGAGTGCCAACAAAGAAGATGGTGAAAGGTAATGAATGTTTTCTATTTTATTGTGCGGTTTGTGTAACGCCGAAATGCTAATTATTTTGTTTACGTCCCCTGTGGGTCTTTTGGGGTGTTGCATGCTATCAGATAATAGCTTCTCATGCTTTCGCCGAAAAGCATTTTAAAAATCTGACTTGTTGCCTGGATTCACAACGAGTGTAGCTTTAATTCGATACCCTGCATGTGTATTTTAATGAACTTTTGAGTTTTAACTAATACTATTAGCATTTAGCGTAGCGCATTTGCATTTCCAGAGCTCTAGTTGGGACGCAAGCGTCCCGAGTAGAAGCAACAGGTTAATGTTAGCCACCTAGTTAACATTAAAGTTAGCTACCTAGCCACTTAGCTAACGTTAGCCACAACAAATTGGAATTCATAACATATGATACATTCTGTGATTTTGCAACATATCATATGAATTTTAATTTGTATTATATAATGTGAAATGGATGATGAACATCCACAAATTAATACATACTAAAACGTTACTTATCATACTAATTAGAGAATGCTGGATTTACGTTTACTATGTTACGTCTACCCCTGAGTCCAGGTTGTTTTGCTCTATGACCCCCATAAGCTTTACAACAGTTGTCTGAAGGTAACCAGGGTGATAAAAATGCTTTCTTCTATGTATCAGATATAGGATAAACAATTCAAAACATACATCATTTTGGTTTATTTTTTTACTTATCTGTTTTGCAATGTTGTTGGTTAAGGGCTTGTAAGTAAGCATTTCACTGTAAGGTGAATTTGGCACATGTGACAAATACAATTTGATTTGATTTGAATGTGTTATTCAATATGTTTCTATGGGCTAACAGCAGTGAGGCAAAAAAAAAAAAGTGTCCTAAAATTCTAAATCAAATAGCTAAACGATCCATGTTCTGACCATCTTAAAACAATTCCATACATTCGCTTAGTAGAAGCCGTAAATTGGTGCACTAAATAGGGAATAGGGTCCCATTTGGAACGCAACTCTTCCTTTAACAGATGCTGCTTCTGCCTGCATGCAAAGACCTCATGAAAGCGCTCATGTCCTAGGTCTGGTGGAAGGCACACCCTTCCTTCCATTTGCTGTATAAATATATCTCTCTGACAGAGGTAATTCATCTCCATCCACGAATCACATCAACGTTAAAAAAAATAGCCCGTTGAGACCTTTATGCTTGTTAGTGCCAGTTCAGCAGTCCAGATGCCGGCGATGTAAACTCATTGACATGTCTTCCCTGCCTTTGACAAGTGGTTGTAAATCTGATTTAGCTGTAGCATGGGAGGCCAGGCAGAAGGACATTAATAATGTGATCATGATTTCAAAAGAGTGATATCTAGAGGGCTAATTCGTGACACCGATGGTACTGCCTGAAATGGGTCAAAAGATCTAGCAGGATGTACAGTACCAGTCAAAGGTTTGGACACACCTACTCATTCAACGGATTTATCTTTATTTTTTACTATTTTCTACATTGTAGAATAATGTGAAGACATCAAAACCATGAAATAACACAAATTAAATAATTTAGTAACCAAAAAAGTGTTAAACAGATCAAAATATATTTTAGATTTTAAATTATTCAGAGTAGCTGCCCTTTTCCTTGACGACAGCTTTGCACACTCTCAACCAGCTTCATGAGGAATGCTTTTCCAACAATCTTGAAGGAGTTCCCACATATGCTGAGCACTTGTTGGCTGCTTTTCCTTCACTCTGCAGTCCAACTCATCCCAAACCATATCAATCTGATTGAGGTTGGGTGATTGTGGAGTCCAGGTCATCTGATGCAGCACCATCACTCTCCTTCTAGGTCAAATAGCCCTTACACAGCCTGGAGGTGTGTTGGGTCATTGTTCTGTTGAAAAACAAATGATAGTCCAACTAAGCGCAAACCAGATGGGATGGCGTATCGCTGCAGAATGCTGTGATAGCCATGCTGGTTAAGTGTGCCTTGAATTCTAAATAAATCACAGACAGTGTCACCAGCAAAGCACCCCCACACCATCACACCTCCTCCTCCATGCTTCACGGTGGAACCACACATGCGGAGATCATCCGTTCACCTACTATGCGTCTCACAAAGACACGGCAGTTGGAACCAAACATTTTTACTCATCAGACCAAAGGACAGATTTTGTGTTTCTTGGCCCAAGCAAGTCTCTTCTTCTTATTGATCTCCTTTAGTTGTGGTTTCTTTGTAGCAATTCGACCATGAAGGCCTGATTCACTGTCTCCTCTGAACAGTTGATATTGAGATGTGTCTGTTACTTGAACTCTGTGAAGCATTTATTTGGGCTGCAATCTGAGGTGTAGTTAACACTGATGAACTTATTCTCTGCAGCAGAGGTAACTCTGGGTCTTCCTTTCCTGTGGCGGTCCTCATGAGAGCTATTGTCATCATAGCACTTCCACAAATGAACTTTTAACAAGGCTCACTTGTTAATTGAAATGCATTCCAGGTGACTACCAGGTGACTACCTCATGAAACTGGTTGAGAGAATGGCAAGAGTGTGCAAATCTGTCATAAAGGCAAATGGTGGCTACTTTTAAGAATATCAAATATAAAATATATTTTGATTTGAACACTTTTTTTGGTTAGGACATGATTCCATATGTGTTATTTCATAGTTTTGATGTCTTTACTATTATTCTACAATGTAGAAAATAGTAAAATTAAAGAAAAATTGTTGAATGAGTAGGTGGGTCCAAGCTTTTGACTGGTACTGTATGTCTACGGTTGGGTCCCAAATGGGAGTTTATTCCGAATGTGCCCTATGGGCACTGGTTGAATGTAGTGGTCTATAAAGATAATAGGGTGCCATTTGGGATGAAGCCTGTGCATGGTGGTGAGGGGTTTGGGACGGTTAAAAGAAAAACATTTGGCTGTGTGTTGTTCTCACCCCTCAAACCCACACTCCCCTCATTCTCCTGTTATTTCCAAAATGGAGGCGTCGGTCATGTGAGGCGCCCTGGAAATAGAGAACTCTGGGAGGGTGTCAAAGGAGTTATTTACTGGTAGATTGATGGCAACAGGCGATAAGAGGGTGGTCTGGCTATCTGCGGTCTCATCCTGTGGCCATTGGCATGGGAGTCATGCTAGTTATTCAGACAGGGCTGCAGCTGAACATGAGTTCCTGTACTTACTCACCCGAGCTGCAATCTATGCACAGAAGCTACATCCCAAATGGCACAATATTCCCTACATAGTGCACTACTTTTGACCAGACCCCCGCACTGGGAACCCTGTGGGCCCTGGAAAAGAAAGTAGTGCACTTCATAGGGAATTGGATGCCACTTGAGATGCGCACAGAGATATTTGGACGCCTTACAAGAGGTTTAATCACCACAGTTCAGGGAATGTCAAGTTGTCATGTTGTTTATGACTTGAAAACGTGGATATGTGCATGTTCAGCAACAAGAATGCATTTCAGCAGCTGGTATTTTACTTTGCATGTAACTTCATCCACTGAATTTTAGAATGACTAACAAATAGGCAGACAAACAATCCGATTTTAATTAATATATCAACAACAACACATTTCCTGTCTTTTATCTGACAGACGAAACCAGCTGGAAAATTTCAACCTTGACAATCAAGATGATGTCAAGATGATGATGTCAAGGAGAAGTCTACTCAAACTGGTCGTCAACGTAGGCCTACATAGTAACGTGTTCTGACATTCTCCATTTCACCACGTTTTAAGACGAAGTCTTTAGAAGGTTCCTACTTCTATGTAGGAAAGGCAGGGTAGCCTAGTGGTTAGAGCGTTGGACTAGTAAGCGGAAGGTTGCAAGTTCAAACCCCTGAGCTGACAAGGCACAAAATCTGTCGTTCTGCCCCTGAACAGGCAGTTAACCCACTGTTCCTAGGCCATCATTGAAAATAAGAATTTGTTCTTAACTGACTTGCCTAGTAAAATAAAGGAACATTTAAAAAATGGTGCATCACTAAAAACCAGTCGGAGAGGTAAAGGCATTAGATGACACTGATAAGATCATGTTGAAAACACACAGACTGCTTGTGAGATCCTTTAGGAGGGAATGAAATGTCTTACCACATTAAACAGGTAAATCACCTGATCAAAGTCATCTGTAGGGGTTGTTTGTGCAGGTGTCAGGGAGTTTGTGTGAAGTTGATCCTTTTTAATGTGTCCATGTTCCAGTTGCTCAAATGTAGTTGTACTGTACAAAATACAGGCCTGTGTGACAAGAACTGAAGAGTGATTACAGCACGTTACAAGAGACCACATTTTTTGTTTATGTAAGTGGAATGTTATAATGTTATATTTAAAAAAAAAATAGACAATAAGCAGAAAATAAAAATGATCAATCAAGTTTGTCGTGGTGACACAAGGGGTTAATAACAGCCCCAGCTATTACAGTCATGTGAATATTCCTTTCAGACGCAGTGTAAAACAGAGTTAGAAAAGTCCCCAAACTCTAACCCCTGCATTTTTGACAAGCAAACACTAAAAGATTTAAAATAGTGTCTGAACACAGATCAGTCACAGAGAAAGGCATCTGAACCACAGCAGGTCTGACTGAGTGAGCCAGGTCATCTAGGGGCCAACAGGGTCTCTCTCTCTCTCTCTCTGCTGATTAAGGCTCCTCTCTGCTTTCTGTCCACGACACACAGACAGGGATGAATGATGGCCAGCAGAGTAAATGCCAAGACTATAAATGTTATCCAGCACTGACCCAAAGCTCCTCTAAGGTTTATTTACATTTCCACATAGCATTCACCCTCAAATGTCTATGTTTATGTTTTTCAAGACAGAATGAATAGAATGAATGGATTAGTGACCCGGTTTAAGTGTAGCATGCAGTGTTGTTGTACTCGAAACCGGTCTCCAGACCACATTTTGAGTGTCTCTGTGTCAGATACATTTTTACTTTGTCTTGACTTGGTCTCGGACAATGAGGACTTGTAATATATTGCCATGAACAACTGAGACCAGCTGAGACCAGCTGAGACCAACTGAGACCAGCTGAGACCAGGTGAGACCACCAGAAACCAGCGGAGACCAACTGAGACCAACAGAAACCAGTGGAGACCAACTGAGACCAGCAGAGACCAACTGAGACAAACTGAGACCAGCAGAGACCAACTGAGACCACCAGAAACCAGTGGAGACCAACTGAGACCAGCGGAGACAAACTGAGACCAGCGGAGACCAACTGAGACCAATGGAGACCAACTGAGACCAACGGAGACCAACTGAGACCAGCAGAGACCAACTGAGACCAACTGAGACCAGCAGAGACCAACTGAGACCAGCAGAGACCAACTGAGACCAGCTGAGCCCAGCAGAGGCCAGCGGATACTGTCATATATACTGTCATACATGCTGTCATATATTCTGACATATATACTGTCATATATACTGTCAAATGTACTGTCATATATTCTGTCATATACTGTATACTGTCATGTATGTTGTCATATATACTGTCATATATACTGTCAAATGTACTGTCATATATTCTGTCATATACTGTATACTGTCATGTATGTTGTCATATATACTGTCATATATACTGTCATTTTTACTGTCATATACACTAACATTCAAAAGTTTGGGGACACTTAGAAATGTGCTTGTTTTTTAAAGAAAAGCACATGTTTTGTCCATTAAAATAACATCAAATTGATCAGAAATACAATGTAGACATTGTTAATGTTGTAAATGACTATTGTAATTGGAAACGGCTGATTTTTTTAAAGGAATATCCACGTAGGCGTCCCAAGGCCCATTATCAGCAACCATCACTCCTGTGTTCCAATGGAACTTTGTGTTAGCTAATCCAAGTTTATCATTTTAAAAGGCTAATTGATCATTAAAATACCCTTTTACAATTATGTTAGCACAGCTGAAAACTATTGTTCTGATTAAAGAAGTAATACAACCGGCCTTCTTCAGACAGAGTATCTGGAGCATGTAGATTTTCCATAAAAAAATCGTCTGTTTCCAGCTACAATAGTCATTTACAACATTAACAATGTCTACACTGTAGTTCTGATCAATTTGATGTTATTTTACTTTCAAAAAGTGACCCCAAACTTTTGAGGGGTAGTGTGTATACTGTTATATGTACTGTCATATATATTGCCAGATATTTTGTGTAGTGGAATGAAAATAATAAGTAATCCTTACTCCCATTTTGTGGTGTGGTGTGGGTGGGAAGCATGGCCTCATTTGAGAAAAGGGAACATGCATAAGTTATTAGAGTGGGACGACCATCTGTCAAATCCTGGCTGTTTTGGCATAGCGCATACCGCTGCTGAGATCAGAGAGGTAGATTCTGCTTGCAATTACTGCTAAAGGACCTTGGATGGAGGCAGCTAGCTATTAATTCTCGCTCTGCCTCCTTGGCCTCAGACACTTTGACATGTCAGATATGGTATGACTCCCAAATAACACCCTATTCCCTATATAGTGCACTACCTTATTGGCTATGGTCAAAATAAGTGCACTATAAAGAGAATGGGGTCCCATTTGGGACTCATTCGTTCTCTCCTGACTGTGTTCTGTTCTGTTCTGCCACGGCACGGAGAGGAAAAGGTCTCTAGTGGCCAAACCTTGTGCTGTAATTCATACCATCATTAGGGTCATTTGTATCACTCAGCTTTTTCTCAATTATTTCACGTGATATGATAGTTTATAATGAAGTGGAAATTTGAGGGTAGTGTTTGAGTTGAATGCAATTTGATGCATACAAAGCTCTCCCCTGTCCTCCATTTGGCAAAATCTAAAGCAGGAAGTAGCAGTGACTCTCTCAATGCGGAACTGATCAGATGACGAGGATGCTACACTACAGGACTGTTTTGCTAGCACAGACTGGAATATGTTCCGGGATTCATCCAATGGCATTGAGGAGTATACCACCTCAGTCATTGGCTTCATCAACACGTGCATCGACGACATCATCCCCACAGTGACTGTACGTACATATCCCAACCAGAAGCCATGGATGACAGGCAACATCCACATCGAGCTAAAGGCTAGAGCTGCTGCTTTCAAGGAGCGGGAGACTAATCTGGACGCTTATAAGAAATCCCGCTATGCCCTCAGACGAACCATCAAACAAGCAAAGCGTCAATATGGGGTTAAGATTGAGTCCTACTACACCGACTCTGACAGTCGTCGGATGTGGCAGGGCTTGAAGACTATTACGGACTACAAAGGGAAACCCAGACGTGAGCTGCCCAGTGACGCGAGCCTACCCGACGAGTAATGTCTGAGAAGATTTTACAAAAAATCCTGTCAAAAACAAACATTGAGATTACTTTGCAAACTGGGACTGCTAACCCTTACGTCACCAATGTCTCAGTCGATTAATACATATATACAGTATTTGCTTAGGCATATAAACAAAGGCAACATATATAAAGATTTATACAAAAGATGCAGTGTAAAGTACTTTAGTAAATATACTTTAAATTCCAATTGAAGTAGTTTTTTGCGGTATCTGTACTTTACTATTTATATATTTTTTAAACTTTTACTTTTATTTCACTACATTCCTAAAGAAAATAATATAGTTTTTACTCCATACGTTTTCCCTGACACCCAAAAGTTCTCATTACATTTTGAATGTTTAGCAGGACAGGAAAATGGTCCAATTCACACACTTATCAAGAGAACATCCCTGTCAGTGGTGTAAAGTACACTTGAAATAACAACTTAAGTAGTTTTTTTGGGTGTCTGTACTTTACTTTACTATTTATATTTTTGACAACTTTTACTTTTACTTCACTATATTCCCAAAGAAAATCATGTACTTTTAACTCCTTACGTTTTCCCTGACACACAAAAGGACTCATTACACTGGCTACATTTTGAATGCTTAGCAGGACAAGAAAACGGTCTAATTCACACACTTATCAAGAGAACATCCCTGGTCATCCCTCGTGCCTCTGATCTCACAAAGCACGTTTAATTTGTAAATGATGTCTAAGTGTTGGAGCCCCTGGCCATCCATAAATAAAATAAAAAAATAAAACGAGTCCGTCTGGTTGTGAAATGGTGTGAAATGGTTTATACTTTTACTTTTGATACTTAAGTACATCTTAGCAATTCCATTCACTTTTGATACTTAAGTTTATTTAAAAGCAAATACTTTTAGACTTTTACTTTCTATTAAGGTATCTTTACTTTTAGTCAAGTGTGACAATTGAGTACTTTTTCCACCACTGAAAAGAGGAATATGCTAAAGTAACAGAACTGATTATATTAGATGTATATGAACGTCTGAGTGTGTTTTAACTCGTCAGTAGTTTTCCCCCAAGCCAACACAGCCAATAAAGTTCTAAAAATCGAGAGGTTTTGCCTTTAATTCATCCAAAAGTTGGAGAACATTATCACATGAGGAGGGAGGAAGTAGATGTGCTTAATGTTGCTTAAGACTTAATGAGTTTGGCAACCTTTCAGAACTCTCTCTGCAGGCTGTAGTAATGCTGTATAACACATTGTGCAGTGTTGTAAAGCTATACTGAACAGAAATATAAATGCAACACGCAACAATTTCAACGATTTTACTGAGTTACAGTTCATATAAGGAAGTCAATTGAAATAATGACATAAATTCATTAGGCCCAAATCTATGGATTTCACATGACTGGGCAGGGGAGCAGCCATGGGTGGACCTAGGAGGGCATACGTAGGCCCACCCACTTGGGAGCCAGGCCAGCCCACTGGGAAGCCAGACCCAGCCAATCAGAATAAGTTTTATTCCCCAAAAAAGGTATTTCCTACAGACAAAAATACTCCTCAGTTTCATCAGCTGTCTGGGTGGCGATCTCTCGGGTGAAGAAGCCGGATGTGGAGGTCCTGGGCTGGTGTGGTTACACGTTGTCTACGGTTGTGATACCAGTTGGACATACTCCCAAATTCTCTAAAATGACTTTAGAAGCGGCACATGGTCGAGAAATTAACATTACATTCTTTGGCAACAGCTCTGATGGACATCCTTGCAATCAGCATGCCAAATGCAAGCTCCCTCAAAACATGAGACATCTGTAGCATTGTGTTGTGTGACAAAACTGCCTTTTATTGTCCCCAGCACAAGGTGCACCTGTGTAATGATCATGCTTTTTAATCAGCTTCTAGATATGCCACACCTGTCAGGAGGATGGATTATCTTGGCAAAAGAGAAATGCTCAGTAACAGGGATGTAAGCAAATTTGTGCACAAAATTACAGTATAAATAAAACCTAATAAAGGCTATGACGTCTCTAAGTAAAGTTACATCTATGGTCGATTAATCCTATAAATGGAGCAATGACATACATGTTTCTTGGTTAACTCATTTACAATTATTGTAGCATACAAGTTCTATAGTACAATGCTGAGTCAAATAATATCCCGTGTACAACACTTTTTTCAAATGTGTCATTCTGCATTAAGCAGTATATTTGAGTTCATATCCTTCTAAACAAAATGACTAGCCCAAATACAATTAATCAAGAAAACAATTCACGAAAGTTATTTTGAGCAGAGCCATTTTTGGAAATAACACAACATTGCCTTGTGAAAGTAAATCAACAAGCAAACGCTGAGATAATAATCATTTGAGGTGCACACAAGATGCTATTTCCTTCCCTTTCTCCTCAGTATCTCTCTCTTTCGCTCTCCACTGAAATCAGATATTGTTGCCTGCAGATATAGGCATCATAATTCATGACAGTTCAACCAAAGTTCACAACAGAACTACAACAAACAGTTAGAATCCGTCCCAAATGGCACCATATTCCCTATATAGTGCACTAGAGCCCTATAGGCCCTGGTCAAAAGTAGTGTACTAACAAGGGAAAAGGGTATCATTTGGGAGAGAACCCTTTTCCTCTGTCTGGGAGGCAGTCTTTTCCTCTGTCTGGGAGGGAGCCTTTTCCTCTGTCTGGGAGGGAGCCTTTTCCTCTGTCTGGGAGGGAGTCTTTTCCTCTGTCTGGGAGGGAGTCTTTTCCTCTGTCTGGGAGGGAGCCTTTTCCTCTGTCTGGGAGGGAGCCTTTTCCTCCGTCTGGGAGGCAGCTACACCCTGTATAGACACTGTCCCTCCCTCCCTCCCTCCCTCCCTCCCTCCCTCCCTCCCTCCCTCCCTCCCTCCATACCCCAACACTGGCCTCTCTCCCTCCCTCCAGCCCTCCCCCCCCTCCCTCCCTCCCTCCCTCCCTCTGTACCCCAACACTGGCCCTCCCTCCCTCCCTCGCTCTGTACCCCAACACTGTCCCTCCCTCCCTCCCTCCCTCCCTCCCTCCGTATCCCAACATTGGCCCTCCCTCCCTCTGTACCCCAACACTGTCCCTCCCTCCCACCAGCCCTCCCACCAGCCCTCCCTCCCTCCCTCCAGCCCTCCCCCTCCCTCCCTCCCTCTGTACCCCAACACTGGCCCTCCCTCCCTCCGTACCCCAACACTGGCCCTCCCTCCATCCAGCCCTCCCCCTCCCTCCCTCTGTACCCCAACACTGGCCCTCCCTCCCTCCCTCCAGCCGTATCCCAGAACTAAGCTTAGAGACCTGATGTGTTTGATGAAGGCTTATCCCTCTGCTGACATATCGTTGGACAGGCTGCTGGCTGTGCCAAAAGAACAAGTTAAGCAAAGGATTAGCGAGCACACTCGTGCTAATGCAGTCAACCTGTCACCGAGATCAAAGTCGCTCACTACAGATTAGGACCAATTAAAGCAGGTGGCTCTACGCAAATGAATAGCTAGATCACAGGGCGCTCACCTGTTAAACGGAGAAACAGCTGAATGTCTTTGTTCTCTTTAAATGATGTGTTTAAAGGGTGAAAATGCTTGATTAGGTTTATCATATGTTCTCATATGACTAATAAATGCTGTTATCATCATGACATTGTCACACGTGATTTGGAATAGATATTTGAAATACTGTATGTGACTTACTATTTATTTTCTTATTTAAGAAGAGAATAAATAGATGCTAAAAGTACTTGTAGCAAATGCCATAATTTTTCTTATAATTTTGAGTTAACTGTCACTTTAACTGCGGGCACCTCTGAGCCATAGATACAGGGCCGGCGCCAGAACGAATCACTTGGACGGGCCTTTGATATCCGTACGTTTTGTCATGGTACTTCCTATGTTTTCACGCGCTTGCGCTTTCCAAATGTTTTTAATGGGTGTTTTAGTAAAGACCATTGGGCAACTCGTAAGTTTCAAGTTTATCCTACTATTTATACCGATCTGCGTACCTAAATCCGACAAAGAAAAACAGTAGAAATTATCCTGATGAAAATTCATGTTCTGTCATTTTAATATTTATTTCGTGGAACAGTTTCATTTCAACAATAATGTTTAAGTTTCTCAAAATCATTAAAATTATCAAAATTATAAAAATCTAAAAGTTAAAATTCAAATATGGTGAGAGCACCAGCCTCTGCCATGCTGACACATTGATACACTGGGATCCATTGAATACTAAAGAAATGAGAGCATAGAACTCAGAGATAGCCTTTAGGCCAGCGTTTCCCAAACTCAGAGATAGCCTTTAGGCCAGCGTTTCCCAAACTCAGAGATAGCCTTTAGGCCAGCGTTTCCCAAACTCAGAGATAGCCTTTAGGCCAGCGTTTCCCAAACTCAGAGATAGCCTTTAGGCCAGCGTTTCCCAAACTCAGTGATAGCCTTTAGGCCAGTGTTTCCCAAACTCAGAGATAGCCTTTAGGCCAGCGTTTCCCAAACTCAGAGATAGCCTTTACGCCAGCGTTTCCCAAACTCAGAGATAGCCTTTAGGCCAGCGTTTCCCAAACTCAGAGATAGCCTTTAGGCCAGCGTTTCCCAAACTCAGAGATAGCCTTTAGGCCAGCGTTTCCCAAACTCAGAGATAGCCTTTAGGCCAGCGTTTCCCAAACTCGGTCCTTGGGACACTAAGGGTGCACGTTTTGTTTTTCCAAAGCATGAGGATTAGTTGATTCTTTTAAATCCGCTGTGTTGCTAGGGCAACAAAAACGTTCACCCCTTGGGGTCCAGAGGACCGAGTTTAGGAAACCTTGCTATTGGCCAATGCAGCAGTAGGCCTATAATTTCCATCGTCAACTAAGTAAAATACATAGGCCTAAAGCCGACAAAGAAAAACAGAAGAAATTATCCTATTGAAAAATCCTGTTCTATCATTCACCTTTTATCTCTCTTCTCCACCTGTCTGACTCCCTTTCTACCTGTCTTGACTTGAGCTATTGCAAAAGAAGCATCAAATTGCATCAAATCATCATCACTGGGTCCGGCCCGAAGCTGTCTCTAGCGAAGTTGTGACATTGTATCAACAAGCCTATTCCCGGCCCTCAGAGTTTTCTGCGCCAGTGAGCTTGGGAAAGACAGCTGTTTTTTTGTGTGTTTCCACTGGAAATATGGTATCAACAGATTACGATATTTCTCTCTTTCACACTGGGTCTTGGTGATTATCGAGGCCGAGAGTGTTGGAAAGATTTTTCAAATACGGAGGAATTGTTATTGGCAATGGATGTATTGAGTAGCTTTGGTGAATAAGGTGCCCAGAGGTTCCCAGATTAAACTGCCTGCTCCTCAGTCCCAGTTGCTAAAATATGCATATTATTAGTATATTTGGATAGAAAACACTCTGAAGTTTCTAAAACTATTTGAATGATGTCTGTGAGTATAACAGAATTCATATGGCAGGCAAAAACCTGAGAAAAAATCCAACCAGGAAGTGGGAAATCTGAGGTTGGTCGACTTTCAACTCATTCCCTTTTGAAGTCATGTTGCACTTCCCAAGGCTTCTACTAGATGTCAACTGTCTTTCAAAACTTGTTTTAGGCTTCTACTGTAAAGGAGAGGCTCATAAGGGCTCTTTGAGTCAGTGGTCTGGCAGAGTGCCACAAACTCATGACGCTCGTTCACGTGAGAGGTAGCTTGCATTCCATTGCTTTTCTACAGACAAAGGAATTCCCCGGTTGGAACACTCCAACACACTCCAGGACACTCCAGGACACTCCAACACACTCCAGCACACTCCAGCACACTCCAGGACACTCCAACACACTCCAGCACACTCCAGGACACTCCAAGACACTCCAACACACTCCAGGACATTCCAGGACACTCCAGGACACTCCTGAACACTCCTGAACACTCCAGCACACTCAGCACACTCCAACACACTCCAATAATCTCAGCATTGCTCTCACCAACTTTATGTAGCCTTAAAAAGTAGACTACAGACAAGAGTAGACTATATAGTATGCTATACAAGACAACAACAGTATTGTAGCCTATAGCCCAGTCGTTCTCAAACCTCTCTTCGGGGACCCCCTGACGTTTCACAGTTTTGTGGTAGTCCTGAACTAGCACAACTAGATAATTAGTTGATTAATTGAATCAGGTGTGCTAGCTCTGGAATAGTTCAAATACATGGAACGGCAGGGGGTCCCCGAGGAGAGGTTGGAGAACCACTGCTCCAGCCTACTATGTGGTCAGAGACATTCAGGCTAGCCTAGCGTAGCATGCTAATTTGAAATATTAGGCCTTCATTTTCTCCTCAGGTTGTCAGCTAAATACAGCTTCCTAGCTTGGCTAGCCACCAAATATTCTCACCTAACTGCCCCTGGCCCCACTGGTCCCTCCAAAGCCATCTTTAATTAGTCCTATGCTTTCATTTGTTTCCTTTCAAGGACCATTTTGCTGCTCCACCATCCGTCAGAAAATAGGAAAGAAAAATATGAGGTGTTTGGGGACGGCATGGCATTCAAAGCAAGGTGACTTACTACCGGACGTGAACACAAGGTAAGAATGAATTAATTGTCCATAGTGCCATGGCCATCACCAGCTGGCTGGGACAGTCTGAGCTCTCCCAGTTAGGGAGTCCACAGAGAGGCCTTCATGGCACAGCTGAGTTTGTCTTGTAAAGGTGCAGCTGTCCAGAACATGACGGCTACAGCATTAGCAGGGCCATTAAGAGCTGTAGAACATTTCCAGGGAAACGATTTGAAAAATGACAACCCCTGGCTACAGTGAGGTATTAATTATACTCGGCACCCCATGGCAAATAGCGCTTTCTAAAACGGTTGGGAGGACAAAGGGCTGCCTTGTTTTCTGTGCTCTCGCTCTCGTGCTCATTCGCTCTCTGATCGAGCATTTAATATGCAGGAATGAAAAAAAGGTACATGTGCTTGGACAGGTAACACAATCCTTTGTAACCATGTGACAAAGTCACTTTGTCACCCAGAGCAAGGGTTGGACCTCTCTGGGTAAGGGGTGGTGAACCTCTCTGGGTAAGGGTTGGTGAACCTCTCTGGGTAAGGGTTGGTGAACCTCTCTGGGTAAGGGTTGGTGAACCTCTCTGGGTTAGGGGTGGTGAACCTCTCTGGGTTAGGGGTGGTGAACCTCTCTGGGTAAGGGTTGGTGAACCTCTCTGGGTAAGGGGTTGTGGAACCTCTCTGGGTAAGGGTTGGTGAACCTCTCTGGGTTAGGGGTGGTGAACCTCTCTGGGTAAGGGTTGGTGAACCTCTCTGGGTAAGGGTTGGTGAACCTCTCTGGGTAAGGGGTGGTGAACCTCTCTGGGTAAGGGTTGGTGAACCTCTCTGGGTAAGGGGTGGTGAACCTCTCTGGGTAAGGGTTGGTGAACCTCTCTGGGTAAGGGTTGGTGAACCTCTCTGGGTAAGGGTTGGTGAACCTCTCTGGGTAAGGGTTGGTGAACCTCTCTGGGTAAGGGTTGGTGAACCTCTCTGGGTAAGGGTTGGTGAATCTCTCTGGGTAAGGGTTGTGGAACCTCTCTGGGTAAGGTTTGTGGAACCTCTCTGGGTAAGGTTTGTGGAACCTCTCTAGGTAAGGGTTGGTGAACCTCTCTGGGTAAGGGTTGGTGAAACTCTCCGGGTAAGGGTTGGTGAACCTCTCTGGGTAAGGGTTGGTGAACCTCTCTGGGTAAGGGTTGGTGAACCTCTCTGGGTAAGGGGTGGTGAAACTCTCTGGGTAAGGGTTGGTGAACCTCTCTGGGTAAGGGGTGGTGAACCTCTCTGGGTAAGGGTTGGTGAACCTCTCTGGGTAAGGGTTGGTGAACCTCTCTGGGTAAGGGTTGTGGAACCTCTCTGGGTAAGGGTTGGTGAACCTCTCTGGGTAAGGGGTTGGTGAACCTCTCTGGGTAAGGGTTGGTGAACCTCTCTGGGTAAGGGGTGGTGAACCTCTCTGGGTCAGGGGTGGTGAACTTCAGTAACCAAGCTGTAACATACTATAAAGGACTGGTAACATAATCCTCAGTAAGGGTTGTGGAACCTCGTAAGGTTTGTGGAACATACTATAAAGGACTGGTAACATAATCCTCAGTAACCAAGGGCTGTAACATACTATAAAGGACTGGTGAAACATAATCCTCAGTAACTCTCTGGCAAGGGTTGGTAACCAAGCTGTAACATACTATAAAGGACTGGTGAACATAATCATCAGTAACCAGGGCTGTAACATACTATAAAGGAACTGGTAACATAACCTCAGTAACCAAGCTGAACATACTATAAAGGACTGGTAACTGGGTAGGGGTGGTGAACCTCTCTGGGTCAGGGGTGGTGAACTTCAGTAACCAAGCTGTAACATACTATAAAGGACTGGTAACATAATCCTCAGTAACCACGCCGTAACATACTATAAAGGACTGGTAACATAATCCTCAGTAACCAAGCTGTAACATACTATAAAGGACTGGTAACATAATCCTCAGTAACCAAGCTGTAACATACTATAAAGGACTGGTAACATAATCCTCAGTAACCAAGCTGTAACATACTATAAAGGACTGGTAACATAATCCTCAGTAACCAAGCTGTAACATACTATAAAGGACTGGTAACATAATCCTCAGTAACCAAGCTGTAACATACTATAAAGGACTGGTAACATAATCCTCAGTAACCAAGCTGTAACATACTATAAAGGACTGGTAACATAATCCTCAGTAACCAAGCTGTAACATACTATAAAGGACTGGTAACATAATCATCAGTAACCAAGCTGTAACATACTATAAAGGACTGGTAACATAATCCTCAGTAACCAAGCTGTAACATACTATAAAGGACTGGTAACATAATCCTCAGTAACCAAGCTGTAACATACTATAAAGGACTGGTAACATAATCCTCAGTAAGAAACAAGGCAGCCTGACGCTGTTAAATATATACTATCCCCTTTCCAATGTGTCATCAGTCTGGCAGCTATTGATCCTGTTGAGGCCGTTAATTATCCTCACCTTATTTGCTGTTACAGTGTATGTAAGGAAAGCTGCAATACCAAAAAATAAAAAGGTGCCTGTCTCATTTAATTGCCGGTTCAGTTGTGCCAGTCGTAAAATTGACTTAGTGCTTCGCTGTGAAAGATGAGCCATTGTATTATACATTTACACCGTGGAGCTGTTGCTAGAGTTCTGTGGGGAGCTATAAGGGGGAGTAAAGGGTCAGGCGTGGGCTAACCCAGTAGTAGCCATGTGTGGGGGATGGGTGGAGACAGACCCAGGGCAATGGTTTTTCCCCCCATGTCACAGATTAAACTGGTAGTCAGTTTACATAGTGGTTGTTTTAATCACTTCATAGCTAGTAGCTGCTGCTGTTTGAAAAGCTGTTTGGTAATGACTTAAATCTGCTCATTCTTTTAACTGGGGAATTAATTTGCAGTGTTTCCATTATATCACTCGTGGGTTAACTCATCTGACTAGGCACCTTCCTAATTAAAATCACAGGTTGTGTAGTGCATATAGGTCCCCCAGTGACTACACCCAATAATTGGTCATAGTCTAAACTGTGTTCAGGACTTGTTTACTGTGAACCTGGTGAGAATGGACAGCTCTATGTTTAGACGTGTATACCGTATATGGATATACAGCTGAAGTCGGAAGTTTACATACACCTAAGCCAAACAATTTAAACTCACTTTTTCACATTTCCTGACATTTAATCCTAGTACAAATGCCCTGTTATAGGTCAGTTAGGATCACCACTTTATTTTAAGAATGTGAAATGTCAGAATAATAGAGATAATTATTTCTTTCAGCTTTCATTTCTTTCATCACATTCCCAGTGGGTCAGAAGTTTACCTAAACTCAATTAGTATTTAGTAGCATTGTCTTTAAATTGTTTAACTTGGGACAAACGTTTCAGGTAACCTTCCACAAGCTTCCCACAATAAGGTGGGTGAATTTTGGCCCATTTCTCCTGACAGAGCTGGTGTAACTGAGTCAGGTTTGTAGGCCTCCTTGCTCGTACACGCTTTTTCAGTTCTGCCCACAAATGTTCTATAGGTTGAGGTCAGGGCTTTGTGATGGCCACTCCAATACCTTGACTTTGTTGTCCTTAAGCCATTTTGCCACAACTTTGGAAGTATGCTTGGGGTCATTGTCCATTTGGAAGACCAATTTGTGACCAAGCTTTATCGACATAATCTTCATTTTTCATGAAGCCATCTATTTTGTGAAGTGCACCAGTCCCTCCTGCAGCAAAGCACCCCCACAACATGATGCTGCCACCCCCGTCCTTCAAGGTTGGGATGGTGTTCTTCAGCTTGCAAGCCTCCCCCTTTTTCCTCCAAACATAATGATGGTCATTATGGCCAAACAGTTCTATTTCTGTTTCATCAGACCAGAGGACATTTCTCCAAAAAGTACGATCTTTGTCCCCATGTACAGTTGCAAACTGTAGTCTGGCTTTTTTCTGCTGGTTTTGGAGCAGGGGCTTCTTCCTTGCCTAGCGGCCTTTCAGGTTATGTCGATACAGGACTTGTTTTATTGTGGATATAGATACTTTTGTACCTGTTTCCTCCAGCATCTTCACAAGGTCCTTTGCTGTTGTTCTGGGATTGATTTGGACTTTTCGCACCAAAGTACGTTAATCTCTAGGAGACAGAATGCGTCTCCTTCCTGAGCGGTATGGTCCCATGGTGTTTATACTTGGGTACTATTGCTTGTATAGATGAACATGGTACCTTAAGGCGTTTTGAAAATTGCTCCCAATGAAGTCTTGGCTGATTTCTTTTGATTTTCCCATCATTTCAAGCAAAGAGGCACTGAGTTTGAAGGTAGGTCTTGAAATACATCCTCAGGTACACCTCCAAATAACTCAAATGATGTCAATTAGCCTATCAGAAGCTTCTAAAGCCATGACATCATTTTCTGGAATTGTCCAAGCTGTTTAAAGGCACAGTCAACTTAGTGTATGTCAACTTCTGACCCACTGGAATTGGGATACAGTGAATTATAAGTGAACATTTCTGTCTGTAAACAATTGTTGGAAAAATGACTTGTGTCATGCACAAAGTAGATGTCCTAACCGACTTGCCAAAATTATTTGTGGAGTGGTTGAAAAACGAGTTTTAATGACTGCAACTCCAAGTGTATGTAAACTTCTGACTTCAACTGTACATACTCAATAGCCTTTCAGTTAAATATATTCTATACAATTATGTTAACAAAGAAAATTCTTGTCAATTAAGTTATTGAGCAAGACTATAAAATCAGAATCTGTCAAGAAGAGGAGGAGGACATAATAATTTGTACTGGTACTGTTCGACAGTGTGCTTTTTATCTACAGTTTCAAGGCTGGCTTTCCCATTACGCCTTCAAATGACATATTAATCCTCAGCTCATCATCTTGGATGACCTCTATGTCCGTTGTCCTTCAATGAACAGCACAATACTTCTGCTTGGTAAAATATCTATATTCAAAACATGAAATTGGATATCTCTTAACACCCAACCTTTTTAACACTTTGTTAGACACAGATTCATCATTGAAAGAACAAATGCTAATTATGAATCAGAAAATGAATCAAAGAAAGTGGGAGACGCTAAGTAAGGGGGAGTGTTGGGCAACTCTTTTCGGCATATTTCTTTGACTAATTTGCCTAGATTTCCATTGAACAATATTAATTAAAGCAAGTACATGTTTTTATAAGGGCAAAATGTTCCGTATGCCATGGAATGTAAGCTAACAATGTTTTGTCCTTATTTATTTTTGTATCAGGCTACACCATGGCATTGCTGATAATTGTCTTGTCCAAATGTGTTGTATCGTGTGTGTCTGTCTGTTTAGGTATTGTCATGATCATTGTCCTCAGCTCTTATTGTTGTCTTGTCAAATAAAAATGATAATAAAATAAAAGGTATTTTCCTGTTTCATATATTGTTCCACACACTAAGGTTGGAATAACATTGTGAACAATAATAACGGTCTTTTAGTGTAAGAAATGTTTGAAATCTTAGCCTTTTTTGGTAGGATGGAGTTTTGTCCTGCTTGGTGACATCACCAAGTTAATAGACCAATAAGAAAGAGTTCCAAACCTCCACCAATTACATCAAATTTTAAATTTTCCCCCTCCCCACTCATACCACTCCCAGAGAGTCCTAGCAAAATTATTGCATAAGACATTTTTCTTTGCTAAGAAGCTATTTTTTATTTTTTTATTAATTTAAAACAATCACAGTAAGATACTTACGCCTCTTCATCCTCAGGAGGCTGAAGAAATTGGCTTGTCACCTAAAACACTAACAAACTTTAACAGATGCACAATCGAGAGCATCCTGTTGGGCTGTATCACCACCTGGTACGGCAACTGCTCCGCCCAAAACCCGCAAGGCTTTCCAGAGGGTGGTGCGGTCTGCACAACGCATCACCGGGGACAAACTACCTGCCCTCCAGGACACCTACAGCACCCGATGTCACAGGAAGGCCAAAAAGATCATCACGGGCAACAACCACCCGAGCCACTGCCTGTTCACCCCGCTATCATCCAGAAGGCGAGGTCAGTACAGGTGCATCAAAGCTGGGACCGAGAGACTGAAAAACAGCTTCTATCTCAAGGCCATCAGACTGGTAAACAGCCATCGCTAACATAGAGTGGCTGCTGCCAACATACTGACTCAATCTCTGGCCACTTAAATACATTTAATAAAGGTATCGCTAGTCACCTTAAATAACGCCACTTTAATAATGTCTGCATATCCTACATTACTCATCTCATATGTATATACTGTACTCTATACCATCTACTGCATCTTTATGTAATACATACCCTACATTACTCATCTCATATGTATATACTGTACTCTATACCATCTACTGCATCTTTATGTAATACATACCCTACATTACTCATCTCATATGTATATACTGTACTCTATACCATCTGCTGCATCTTAGTGTATGTATTACTCATCTCATATGTATATACTGTACTCTATACCATCTGCTGCATCTTGCCACACGGCCATTACTCATCTCATATGTATATACTGTACTCTATACCATCTACTGCATCTTTATGTAATACATACCCCACATTACTCATCTCATATGTATATACTGTACTCTATACCATCTGCTGCATCTTGCCACACGGCTATTACTCATCTCATATGTATATACTGTACTCTATACCATCTGCTGCATCTTGCCACACGGCCATTACTCATCTCATATGTATATACTGTACTCTATACCATCTACTGCATCTTTATGTAATACATACCCCACATTACTCATCTCATATGTATATACTGTACTCTATACCATCTGCTGCATCTTGCCACACGGCCATTACTCATCTCATATGTATATACTGTACTCTATACCATCTGCTGCATCTTGCCACACGGCCATTACTCATCTCATATGTATATACTGTACTCTATACCATCTACTGCATCTTTATGTAATACATACCCCACATTACTCATCTCATATGTATATACTGTACTCTATACCATCTGCTGCATCTTGCCACACGGCCATTACTCATCCATATATGTTCACTGACTTCTTTACTGTTGTTTTTGATTCTTTACTAATCTATTGTTCACCCAATACATTTATTTTAAACTTAAAAATTGCACTGTTGGTTAGAGCCTGTAAGTAAGCATTTCACTGTAGGGTCTAGACCTGTTGTATTCAGCATTTCACTGTAGGGTCTAGACCTGTTGTATTCGGCATTTCACTGTAGGGTCTAGACCTGTTGTATTCGGCATTTCACTGTAGGGTCTAGACCTGTTGTATTCGGCATTTCACTGTAGGGTCTAGACCTGTTGTATTCGGCGCACGTGACATATAAACTTTGATTTGATTATTTATGTGTACATATTCTCATTCATCCCTTTACATTTGTATATTTATTTTATTTTTTATTATACCTTTATTTAACTATGCAAGTCGGTTAAGAACAGAATCTTATTTTCAATGACGGCCTAGGAATAGTCAGTTAACTGCCTGTTCAGGGGCAGAACGACAGATTTTTACCTTGTCAGCTCGGGGATTCGAACTTGCAACCTTTCAGGTAAGAAATCCAACGCTCTAACCACTAGGATACCTGCTATAACCACTAGGATACCTGCTCTAACCACTAGGATACCTGTCTCTAACCACTAGGATACCTGCTCTAACCAGTAGGCTACCTGTCTCTAACCACTAGGCTACCTGTCATTAACCACTAGGATACCTGCTCTAACCACTAGGATACCTGCTCTAACCACTAGGATACCTGCTCTAACCACTAGGATACCTGTCTCTAACCACTAGGATACCTGTCTCTAACCATTTGGCTACCTGTCTCTAACCACTAGGCTACCTGCTCTAACCACTAGGATACCTGCTCTAACCACTAGGATACCTGCCTCTAACCACTAGGCTACCTGTCTCTAACCACTAGGATACCTGTCTCTAACCACTAGGATACCTGTCTCTAACCACTAGGATACCTGTCTCTAACCACTAGGCTACTTGTCATTAACCACTAGGCTACCTGTCATTAACCACTAGGATACCTGTCATTAACCAGTAGGTTACCTGCTCTAACCACTAGGCTACCTGTCATTAACCACTAGGCTACCTGTCATTAACCACTAGCCTACCTGTCTCTAACCACTAGGATACCTGTCATTAACCACTAGGCTACCTGCTCTAACCACTAGGCTACCTTTGTCTAACCAGGATACCAGCCGCCCCAAGTATAAGGTAGTCGTTGTGAATTTGTTAGATTACTTGTTAGATATTACTGCACTGTCGGAACTAGAAGCACAAGCATTTCGCAAACATTCGCATTAACATCTGCTAACCATGTGTATGTGAACCACAACATTTGATTTGATTTGAGAATCAGCTCTTCCCCACTCTTATCCCATTGTCTTAGGCCTGCTCCATCCACCATGAGCCATACAAGCTAATCAGCACTCACTACCTCTTACGCTTTACTCTAGTCCTCCCATCTCTCGCTCTCGCTCTCTCTCGCTCTCTCTCGCTCTCGCTCTCTCTTGCTCTCTCTCGCTCTCTCTCGCTCTCCCTCGCTCTCTCTCCCTCGCTCTCTCTCGCTCTCTCTCTCTCGCTCGCTCTCTCTCGCTCGCTCTCTCTCGCTCTCTCTCTCTCGCTCTCTCTCGCTCGCTCTCTCTCGCTCTCTCTCTCGCTCTCTCTCTCTCTCTCGCTCTCTCTCTCTCTGATGTGATAATATGTGTGAACTGAAATGTTTTTTTTTTCTCCCGAAGGGGGCTTTAAAATATTTGATTTGCATACTCTAGAGAAAATTATATTTGATGGGCTATTTGATTTTGACTTGCCTAGTTAAATAAAGGTTACAAAAAAAACATGTATATATAATAAATGTAATTTCATTTTATAGCACTGTTAATAACGGTATCATAAATGTGACATATGATCTGTTTTCAGAATGGGGTTGATGGCTGTGTTAGCAAGGGGCTTGTCTTGTATTGCGATGGGAAGGGTATAACGTAAATCAGATGATGGTGAAGAATTTCAATGATTTAATTTCATAGGATATTGAGTCTCAAATGTACAGAATACTATAATGTGGTCTGGCAATAGAATATCATATGCCCTTTGGTACAAATGCAGTACTATCACCTGAACTGATGAAAGAGGCTTATAGCCTACTTTAAAATTCTGCTCAAAGCCAGCTCCGTCAGTATTATATATAACATGTCAATTTCTCTTAAATAGTAATTGTGAGGTGTATTGTGAAGTTTCTCCATTACATTGTATGGGGTGTTTCATATGGGGCTTTGCTTTCACAGCTTTCAGGGAATTACAAGTCTACAACAGCGACCTACGTGCTTTCAACAGGTAAAGTCATTCAAATCGGGATCATGTATACTGTAAAGGTGTTTGTGTGTTTTTATGTCATGAAGAATGCAATCTGTATATAGGGAGTATGGTGTCTACTATGTGCTTCTCTTCCACATCTCTGAAACGCAACACAGTCTCATGAACTATGTTATGTACCATTTCAATGTCTTTGCAAAAAAACAAAAAAAAGTAGTATATTAAAAATGCACTTCTGCAGTAAAACGTTGCATCAGTCTCGGCATAATATAATTAACCCGAGTAGTTCATTGTGAGGATGGAAATGGGGATTCTACACAGGACAAACGATGTATCCACTTCTGCCTCCAGCTGAATTCAGATCTTTACAAATGGATTCCTAGAGAGTGCAATTAATCTAAATGAGCAAAGAGCATGATACCAGATCTGCATTATCCTCTATTTCATGCTGCGTTGTTGAGCAGGAGGATATCTCTGTAGCCCTTCAGTGGCCTCGTGGGTGGAATGTTATTCATAATTCATAAACATTACTTCAAAAAGCCTGTAGAAAATCTGGTGTTTCTATGTTATATTTCAGACTTCTGTGATGTACTGTATATATAAAGTGCAATATTGGGATGCAAACTAAAAATGTAATACATTTAAACTCTATATCTGACACGGTGCAGGTGTCTTTTTTTAAAGCCCATTACCATGTGATTTGTTTAAGAGCAAGAAACACTCTGTGTGACCATGATTTAGCCCACTGCAGTAAATTAAACACAGCACATGAGTGGTCTGGGTGGGCTTGAAAGGGAAGAGGGTTTGAGTACATTCCTCATCCCCTCTCTATCTTCTCTTACCCTCTGTTGTCTCTCCTTCTCCATGATAACACAAGGCATAATGTGCAATGTACTTTCTCGCGTGCGCCAGCCACCCTCCCTCCCTCTGTCCATCAACCCCCATCCCTCCCCCATTGTCCCATACATCACTGGTAGCCCGGCTCAGCTGTGGGTTTGGTCCTGGGTTGGAGAGAAGGGAGCAGTAGAGAACTCTGGGGTAGATTGGCAGTGGCTGAAGCGGACTGTCTGAAGTTGATTAATGGTCCTGTGAGGTTGAGAAACTCCAGGATCAAGCTGCAGGGTCCATCACAGTGGCGTGTGACGCTGATTGGCTTTGTCCTGTGCGGGCGCAGCAGAGGAGCGGACATGAAGACTAAGTGACGCTGTCGTGTCAGTGAGCAGTGCACTGCATCATCCCGGCCAGGAGACAGCTGCGTTGGTTAATCCTTCATCACCGGGGGGAGCGCTGCCTGCCAGGGAGAGCACAGATATACAGCCAAAGATAACCCTCCATAACTTCTCCTAAAGATCAGGAAACTTTGAGTTCCATCATGTGGTGATACATCCATCTGGTGCCTCCAGTCCTCACTTAAAAATTAGCAATGAGATAGAGATGTGAAGACAGAAATATAGAACAAATTATCCAAAACAAATCCAGATGAGAGAGAAGAAAGGAGTGGAAGAGTAGAGAGGGGCTAATTAATGATTCAGTAAATAAAATCCAGATGAGATGAATGTTAGTGCAAATTAAAGGTTAGAGGTAATCCCAGTGTAAGTAGTCTACTGTACGGTTCATCACCTCTCCTAAAACGTAAACGAGGAAACGAAGGTGAACAGAAAACCACTATATGGACAGATGTTATTTCTCTCCACTATATGGACACATGTTATTTCTCTCCGCTATATGGACACATGTTATTTCTCTCCGCTATATGGACACATGTTATTTCTCTCCGCTATATGGACACATGTTATTTCTCTCCGCTATATGGACACATGTTATTTCTCTCCGCTATATGGACACATGTTATTTCTCTCCGCTATATGGACACATGTTATTTCTCTCCTCTATATGGACACATGTTATTTCTCTCCGCTATATGGACACATGTTATTTCTCTCCGCTATATGGACACATGTTATTTCTCTCCGCTATATGGACACATGTTATTTCTCTCCGCTATATGGACACATGTTATTTCTCTCCACTATATGGACACATGTTATTTCTCTCCACTATATGGACACATATTATTTTTCTCCGCTATATGGACACATGTTATTTCTCTCCACTATATGGACACATGTTATTTCTCTCCGCTATATGGACACATGTTATTTTTCCACTATATGGACACATGTTATTTTCTCCACTATATGGACACATGTTATTTCTCTCCACTATATGGACACATGTTATTTCTCTCCACTATATGGACACATGTTATTTCTCTCCACTATATGGACACATGTTATTTCTCTCCGCTATATGGACACATGTTATTTCTCTCCGCTATATGGACACATGTTATTTCTCTCCACTATATGGACACATGTTATTTCTCTCCACTATATGGACACATGTTATTTCTCTCCACTATATGGACACATGTTATTTCTCTCCACTATATGGACACATGTTATTTCTCTCCACTATATGGACACATGTTATTTCTCTCCGCTATATGGACACATGTTATTTCTCTCCGCTATATGGACACATGTTATTTCTCTCCACTATATGGACACATGTTATTTCTCTCCACTTCATCACACATTCTGTCTGCGTCCGAAATGGCACCCTGTTCCTTTCATGGGCCCTGGTCAAAAGTAGTGCACTATATAGAGAATAGGGTGCCATTTGGGACAAAGTAGTGCACTATATAGGGAATAGGGTGCCATTTGGGACAAAGTAGTGCACTATATAGGGAATATAATGCCATTTGGGACCTAGACACATTCTGCGTTCTGGGCTGGGAATTTCCCATAACATCAGATGGAAAGAAATTGAGTTAAAAAGAGGATGTGAAAAAAAACACGACCACTACCACAAGTGGCAGAGCTAAAGTAGTCTATTTATGTGTATATAACACTTGGCGTCAGCATATTTTATACTGCTGGGCTTTGCATGTTTGTAGTTGGTTTGATGCTGCTGTCTAAAGGTGATGGATGAGCGCCATCATGTAAAGAGTAAAAGGAACAGGCCTCTGTACTCAGAGAATACATCCCAAAGGGCACCCTATTCCCTATTTAGTGCACTACTTTTGACTAGACCACTATGATCATTAACATTTTGGACACACATGAGGGAGCAGAGAACAGCAAATATGCTGCATAGCCGCCCCCTCGATCCAAACCCAATCACTCATTCACACGGGCCTCTTTTCATCCAATCACTCATTCACACTGGCCTCTTTTCATCTAATCACTCATTCACACTGGCCTCTTTTCATCTAATCACTCATTCACACTGGCCTCTTTTCATCTAATCACTCATTCACACTGGCCTCTTTTCATCTAATCACTCATTCACACTGGCCTCTTTTCATCCAATCATTCATTCACACTGTTCTCTTTTCACCCAATCACTCATTCACTCTGTTCTCTTTTCATCCAATCATTCATTCACACTGGCCTCTTTTATCCAATCACTCATTAACACTGGCCTCTTTTCACCCAATCACTCATTAACACTGGCCTCTTTTCATCCAATCACTCATTCACACTGGCCTCTTTTCATCCAATCACTCATTCACACTGGCCTCTTTTCATCCAATCATTCATTCACACTGTTCTCTTTTCACCCAATCACTCATTCACACTGGCCTCTTTTCACCCAATCACTCATTCACACTGGCCTCTTTTCATCCAATCATTCATTCACACTGGCCTCTTTTATCCAATCACTCATTCACACTGGCCTCTTTTCATCCAATCACTCATTCAAACTGGCCTCTTCATTCAATCACTCATTAACACTGGCCTCTTCACCCAATCACTCATTCACACTGGCCTCTTTTCATCCAATCACTCATTCACACTGGCCTCTTTTCATCCAATCACAGGACCGTTCAAGCAGTGCCTTTAATAAGCTTCACATATTACGACTTTGACAACTACTGTAGCCTATGTGTGTGTTCTGGACCTGGGGGCTGTGAAAAGATCCCTAGTGGCATGTTTGGTGGAGTAAGTGTGTTCTGGACCTGGGGGCTGTGAAAAGACCCCTAGTGGCATGTTTGGTGGAGTAAGTGCCAGTTCTGTGAGTAAGTTGACTATGCAAACCATTTGGAATTTCCAACACAATGTTTCTTATAAAAAACAAGAAGTGACGCATTCAGTCATTCCTCAACTCTTAGACAAGAGAGACTGGCATGCATAGTATAAATATCAGCCCTCTGATTACAATGAAGAGCTTTGTGGAGCGTGGTGTCGAGAAAGCAGAGCATCTCTTTATCAATGCATTCAGTTGTGCAACTGACTAGGTATCCACTTACTCTGTCCACATTAGAATGGTTTCTGGGACGAAGACACCTATTTCCCTCTGTCAGATGATATATATACACTGTATATACAGCAGTATGTGGACACCCCTTCAAATTAGTGCATTCGGCTATTTCAGCCACACCCGTTGCTGACAGGTGTATAAAATTGATCGTAGAAAAAAATTAGCAGTAGAATGGCCTTACTGATCAGCTAAGTGACCTTCAGCGTGGCATAGGATGCCACCTTTCCAACCAGTCAGTTTGTAAAATTTCTGCACTGCTGGAGGTGCCCCAGTCAACTGTAAGTGCTGTTATCGTGAAGTGGAAACATCTAGGAGCAACAACGGCTCAGCCGCGAAGTAGTAGGCCACACAAGCTCACAGAACAGGACAGCCGAGTGCTGAAGCGCCTAGCGCGTAAAAATCATCTATCCTCGGTTGCAACACTCACTACTGAGTTCCAAACTGCCTCTGGAAGCAACGTCAGCACAGGAACTGTTCTTCGACTGCTTAATAAAATGGGTTTCCATGGCCGAGCAGCCGCAGACGAGCCTAAGATCACCATGTGCAATGTCAAGCGTCGGCTGGAGTGGTGTAAAGCTCGCCGTCATTTGGACTCTGGAGCAGTGAAAACACGTTCTCTGGAGTGATGAACCACACTTCACCATCTGGTAGTCCAACGGACAAATTTGTGTTTGGCGGATGCCAGGAGAACGCTACCTGCCCCAATGCAATAGTGCCAACTGTAAAGTTTGGTGGAGGAGGAATAATGACCCGGGGCTGTTGGTCAGGGTTCGGGCCATGCCCCTTAGTTCCAGTGAAGTGAAATCTTAACGCAACAGCATACAATGACATTCTAGACGATTCTGTGATTCCAACTTTGTGGCAACAGTTTGGGGAAGAAGATCTAAGGGTTTGAAACGTTAATATAAATAAATATCACCTGGGAGCAGCAGTGAGCAGCGTTTTCCTACAACTTCAGAACTTGCGGAAAGTACCTGGATGTGTGTATGTTCTTCAGCTTCTGTAACAGTTTGGGGAAGGCCATTTCCTGCTTTAGCATGACAATGCCCCTGTGCACAAAACGAGATCCATACAGAAATGCTTTGTCGAGATCAGTGTTGAAGAACTTGACTGGCCTGCACAGAGCCATAACCCCATCGAACACCTTTGGGATGAATTGGAAGCCAGGCCTAATTGCCCAACATCAGTGCCCAACCTCACTACTGATCTTGTGGCTGAATGGAAGCAAGTCCCATCAGAAATGTTCCAACATCTAGTGGAAAGCCTTCCCAGAAGGGTGGTGGCTGTTTTTAGCAGCAAAGGGGGAGGGACCAACACCATATTAATGACCATGATTTTGGAATGAGATGTTCGAACAGGTGTCCACATACTTTTGGTAATGTAGTGCATTTAGTATCGCTGCCGAAGCATATACCTGGCATACCAACTCTGACAGTGACATATTAGTTACGGTGTCTCTCGGAATAACTTAAAAATGTGCCACCTTGTTACGTTTTGATTTATGTGATACCATTTGACTAAATTGGCTTGGCCCCGTTGTATAAAATAATCAGCCATTTCCAACAGAACAAACGCTAGGCCTATGCTAATGAGCCTGGGGCTGTGTTGGACTGGCGCTAGTGGAGTGACAATTATTAATGATTGTTATGATATACAGATGAGTGATAGGATCTGGATAGGATGAGAATAGGAGTCAGTCAGGCAAAAAAAAGTGAAATTTACTGTTAGAAAAACTATCATGCGAGTTGTCAAGGCCACGTGTAATTACTAGCTGGGCTGTCTTGGCTTCCTAAATGGCACCCTATTCCCTATATAGCCCACGGTCAAAAGAAGTGTACTATATAGGGAATAGGGTGCCATTTTTGATAAACTGATGAGCTTCTACCTCCAAGCCATAAAACTGCAGAACAATTAATCAAATGGTCACCGGACTATTTACATTAACACCCCCCATTTGTTTTGTACAATGCTGCTACTCGCTGTTTATTATCTATGTATAGTCACTTCACCCCTATCTACATGAACAAATTACCTAGACTAACCTGTACCCCCGCACATTGACTCGGTACCGGTACCCCTGTATATCCAGTAGCCTCTATTGTTAATTTATTGTGTTACTTTTTATACTTTTTTACTTTTTTTAAATTTGGTAAATATTTTCTTAACTCTTTCTTGAACTGCACTGTTGGTTAAGGGCTTGCAAATAAGAATGTGTTCTTATTAACGGACTTGCCTAGTTAAATAAAGGTTAAATAAAATATACAACATTTCAAAATGTTAAAAGTAAGCATTTCACTGTCAAGTCTACACTTGTTGTATTTGGCGCATGTTAAAACAAAGTTTCATTTGAAAGAAACGCTATAACCCCCCCAGCCACATCTACCAGAGTGGGTCACAGTTGTCTCAACATGGTTTTTATATTATTTATATTTTTTACTTTTATTTAACCAGGTTGGCCAGTTGAGAACACCTTTATTTAACCAGGTTGGCCAGTTGAGAACACCTTTATTTAACCAGGTTGGCCAGTTGAGAACACCTTTATTTAACCAGGTTGGCCAGTTGAGAACACCTTTATTTAACCAGGTTGGCCAGTTGAGAACACCTTTATTTAACCAGGTTGGCCAGTTGAGAACACCTTTATTTAACCAGGTAGGCCAGTTGAGAACACCTTTATTTAACCAGGTAGGCCAGTTGAGAACACATTTATTTAACCAGGTAGGCCAGTTGAGAACACCTTTATTTAACCAGGTAGGCCAGTTGAGAACACCTTTATTTAACCAGGTTGGCCAGTTGAGAACACCTTTATTTAACCAGGTTGGCCAGTTGAGAACACCTTTATTTAACCAGGTAGGCCAGTTGAGAACACCTTTATTTAACCAGGTTGGCCAGTTGAGAACACCTTTATTTAACCAGGTTGGCCAGTTGAGAACACCTTTATTTAACCAGGTTGGCCAGTTGAGAACACCTTTATTTAACCAGGTTGGCCAGTTGAGAACACCTTTATTTAACCAGGTTGGCCAGTTGAGAACACCTTTATTTAACCAGGTAGGCCAGTTGAGAACACCTTTATTTAACCAGGTAGGCCAGTTGAGAACACCTTTATTTAACCAGGTTGGCCAGTTGAGAACACCTTTATTTAACCAGGTTGGCCAGTTGAGAACACCTTTATTTAACCAGGTTGGCCAGTTGAGAACACCTTTATTTAACCAGGTAGGCCAGTTGAGAACACCTTTATTTAACCAGGTTGGCCAGTTGAGAACACCTTTATTTAACCAGGTTGGCCAGTTGAGAACACCTTTATTTAACCAGGTTGGCCAGTTGAGAACACCTTTATTTAACCAGGTTGGCCAGTTGAGAACACCTTTATTTAACCAGGTTGGCCAGTTGAGAACACCTTTATTTAACCAGGTTGGCCAGTTGAGAACACCTTTATTTAACCAGGTAGGCCAGTTGAGAACACCTTTATTTAACCAGGTAGGCTAGTTGAGAACACCTTTATTTAACCAGGTTGGCCAGTTGAGAACACCTTTATTTAACCAGGTTGGCCAGTTGAGAACAAGTTCTCAGTTACAACTGCGACCTGGCCAAGATAAAGCAAAGCAGTGTGACAAAAACAACACAGAGTTACACATGGGATAAACAACGTACAGTGAATAACACAATAGAAAAATCTGTACACAGTGTGTGCAAATGAAGTAAGGAGGTAAGGCAATAAATAGGCCAATAGTTGCAAAGTAATTACAATTTAGAAAATTTACACTGGAGTGATATATGTGCAGATGAGGATGTACAAGTAGAAATACTGGTGTGCAAAAGATCAGAAAAACAAAAACAAATCTGGGGATGAGGTAGGTAGTTGGTTGGATGGGCTATTTACAGATGGGCTGTGTACAGCTGCAGCGATCGGTAAGCTGCTCTGAAAGCTGACGCTTAAAGTTAGTGAGGGAGACATAAGTTTCCAACATGTACACATGTTCATGAAATACAATAGATGACCATAATCACCCCCAGACACACACCTGGCTAACTTGATGGGTCAGGTAATCATCTGGTGAAGTGGAGTCTTTTGTTTAGACATGTAGCCAGCTAGCTAAACAATGAACCATAATCCCAACCCAAACAGTACAAACGGATTGTCATGCATGAAATGCTGTTGTGAATTAATCTGCAGGTAGCTAAAGTTGACCAACTAGGTTCAATGTTAGCTAGCTAACTAACATTAGGCTTTAACTAGCAATGCAAATGGCTTTCTGCGATACCACTAATATTACTACACAGATCATACATGTATTGTCTGCTAGCGAGCCATTAAGCTAACGTTCGCTAGCTAGCTAACAGTACGCTTCAACTTGCAATTATTTTTTTTTTTTTTACAAAATTAGAAACTTGTAATATCTGAAAACGTAGCTAGACTCTTACCCGTATACAATAATGAATGCTTCACGGCAGACTGGAACCACTTTAATGACGTAAATCTAACGGCTGTGTCATTCCTGTTTTATTTGTAGCTACAGCTTGTTTGGCCCGTTGTGTCAAGTCACTCCTGTTCACACTGACTGTGTGCAGAAAATCATCACAACTTTTCCCACTGATCTTTGTCGATAGGGCTTGACTTGCTAAAATCAGGGCAGCAATGTTGTTGAGAGGAGTAGCAACACGTTTGCAGTTCTCCATGGCTAACGATACATCTTTCTAAAAAGACTCGGTAGATAGGATTATCAACACGTACTGTGCAGCTCATGCTATGGACAGATGCGTGCTACAGGGCATACCAACCAGAACTCATCTCTCGCTATCCATTAAATCAGCCAATCATGGCTAGTGGGAAGGTTCCTTACTTTTTCCGTGGCGTAACCAACTAGATTTGTAACGTAACTATTTATTCATATTACAGATGGCATACAAGTTAGTTATTAAGGCACATGTTCAATGCATTTCTGGCACAAAAAAAAACGCATTTTGACAGAAATAAAAAAAGATATGTTCATAGGCCTCTCCTGAAGTAGTGACATACAGCTAGCTTTCTGGAACGGGTCAAATTTGGGATGCAAGCCCCTAGAGGGAAGGAGGAGGGAATAGTAATGGATGGAGTTTTGTTGGAATTGGCAAAGGGCTAAAATGCTAAAATGGATTTGATGGTGACAGAGGAGGTACAGATTGATAAATGCATTATCTTTCTGGGGACCTGTGTAAGGGGAAATCAAGGCCACAGCATTTTATATTTAATATTTAATGATAAATATGTTCTGCTTGTTACTTAAAGGAGCCCACTGACCCTGAAAGAGAAGGAAGTAGGAAGAAGCTAGTCATCCCATTTGATGTTCAGTGCAGTGAGCTGTATCTTCTGAATTGTTGGGTCATCTCAGCCTGTTGGCTTGTCAGGCCTCGGGTATATTGTACAGTGCATTCGGAAAGTATTCAGACCCCTTGAATTTTCCCACAATTGGTTTTGTTACAGCCTTTATTCTATTGAATAATGTCAAATAATGTCAAAGCAAAAACAGGTTTTAAGATTTTAATGCACTAAATCAATTATTCAGACCCTTTCCTGATTACTTGTTAAAGCCCCTTTGGCAGCTATTACAGCCTCAAGTCTTCTTGGGTAGGACGCAACAAACCTGGCACACCTGTATTTGGGGAGTTCTCCCATTCTTCTCTAGCAGATCCTCTCAAGCTCGGTCAGGTTGGATCGGGATCGTCGCTGCACAGCTACTTTCAGGTGTCTCCAGAGATGTTCGATCGGGCTCTGGCAGGGCCATTCAGAGACTTGTACCGAAGCCACTCCTGCGTTGTCTTGGCTGTGTGCTTAGGGTTGTTTTCATGTTGGAAGGTGAACCTTCGCCCCAGTCTGAGGTCCTAAGCGATCTGGAGCAGGTTTTCATCAATGATGTCTCTGTGCTTTCCTCCGTTCATCTGTGCCTCGATCCTGACTAGTCTCCCAGTCCCTGCCGCTGAAAAACATCCCCACAGCATGATGCTGCCACAACCATGCTTCACCATAGGGATGGTGCCAAGTTTCCTCCAGATGTGATGCTTGGCATTCAGGCCAAAGAGCTAAATCTTGGTTTCATCATGCTCTGGGAGTCCTTTAGGTGCCTTTCGGCAAACTCCAAGTGGGCTGTCATGAGCCTTTTACAGAGGAGTGGCGTCCACTCTACCTTATAGGCCTGATTAGTGGAGTGCTGCAGAGATGGTTGTTCTTCTGGAAGGTTCTTCCATCTCACAGAGGAACTCTGGAGCTTTGTCCGAGTGACCATCAGGTTCTTGGTCACCTCCCTGACCAAGACCCTTCACCCCTGATTGCTGAGTTTTGCTGTGCGGCCAGCTCTGGGAAGAATGTTGGTGGTTCCAATCTTCGTCCATGTAAGAATGATGGAAGCCACTGTGTTCTCGTGGACCTTCAATGCTGCAAAAATGTTTTGGTACCCTTCCCCAGATCTGTGCCTCGACAGATTCCTGTTTCGGAACTCTACGGACAATTCCTTCGAACTCATGGCTTGGTTTTTGTTTTGACATGCACTGTCAACTGTGGGACCTTTTATATAGACAGGTGCGTGCTTTTCCTAATAAATTGTATACCACAGATGGACTCCAATCAAGTTGTAGAAACATCTCAAGGATTGATCCACGGAAACAGGATGCATCTGAGCTCAAATTCAGGTGCTTATGTAAATAAGGTATTTCTGTTTATAGTTTATAGTATTTATAGTAAAATTGCAAAAATGTCTAAAAAAACTGTTTCCATTTTGTCATTATGGGGTATTGTGTGTAGATAATGTAACAGAATGTGGAAAAAGGGACTGACTACTTTATGAATGTTTTTTTTTAAGAGCAATCGTTTCAGTGCTGGGTCAGTTTTCTTGTGTCGTGAATAGTTTCATGTTAGTTTCGTCATGTGTGGAGTTTCATGTTAGTTTCCTCATATCATGTGAATAGTTTCATGTTAGTTTTGTTTTGTCATTTGAGTAGTTTCATGTTAGTTTTGTTTTGTCATTTGAGTAGTTTCATGTTAGTTTTGTTTTGTCATTTGAGTAGTTTCATGTTATTTTCCTTGAGGCATGTGAAAAGTTTCATGTTAGTTTTGCTTTGTCATGTGAGTAGTTTCATGTTAGTTTCCTCGTGTGCTTTAGACTAACCTATTCCATTTAGAGTTGAAGTCAGAAATGAGTCATTAAAACTAGTTTTTAGAACCCTCCACAAATTTCTCATTAACTAACTATAGTTTTGGCAAGTCGGTTAGGACATCTACTTTGTGCATGATACAAGTCATTTTTCCAACAATTGTTTACAGACAGATTATTTCACTTATAATTGACTATCACAATTCCAGTGGGTCAGAAGTTTACATACACTAAGTTGACTTTGCCTTTAAACTGCTTGGAAAATTCAAGAAAATTATGTCATGGCTTTAGAAGCTTCTGATAGGCTAATTGACATAATTTGAGTCAATTGGAGGTGTACCTGTGGATGTATTTCAAGGCCTACCTTCAAACTCAGTGCCTCTTTGCTTGACATCATGGGAAATTCAAAAGATATCAGCCAAGACCTCATAAAAGAAGATTGTAGACCACAAGTCTTTTTCATCCTTTGGAGCAATTTACAAATGCCTGAAGGTACCACGTTCATCTGTACAAACAGTTGTATGCAAGTATAAACACCATGGGACCACGCAGCCGTCATACCGCTCAGGAAGGAAATGCGTTCTGTCTCCTACAGATGAACATACCTTCATGCGAGAAGTGAAAATCAATCCCAGAACAACAGCAAAGGACCTTGTGAAGATGCTGGAGGAAACAGGTACAGAAGTATCTATATCCACAGTAAAACGAGTCCTATATCGATATAACCTGAAAGGCCGCTCAGCAAGGAAGAAGCCACTGCTCCAAAACCACCATATAAAAGCCAGACTACAGTTTGCAACTGCACATGGGGTCAAAGATCGTACTTTTTGGAGAAATGTCCTCTGGTCTGATGAAACACAATTAGAACTGTTTGATCATAATGACCATCGTTATGTTTGGAAGAAAAAGAGAGGATTGCAAGCCGAAGAACACCATCCCAACCGTGAAGCACGGGAGTGGCATCATCATGTTGTGGGTCAAGATATTGGAGTGGCCATCACAAAGCCCTGACCTCAATACCATAGAAAATGTGTGGGTAGAACTGATAAAGCGTGTGCGAGCAAGGAGGCTCAGTTACACCAGCTCTGTCAGGAGGAATGGGCCAAAATTTACTCAACTTATTGTGGGAAGCTTGTGGAAGGCTACCCGAAACGTTTGACCCAAGCTAAACAATTTAAAGGCGAAGCTACCAAATACTAATTGAGTGCATGTACATTTCTTACCCACTGGGAATGTGATGACTATTATTATTCTGACATTTCACATTCTTAAAGTAAAGTGGTAATCCGAACTGACCTAAGACAGGTCATTTCTACTAGGGTTAAATGTCAGGAATTGAGAAAAACTGACTTTAAATGTATTTGGCAAAGGTGTATGTAAACTTCCAACTTCAACTGTATATTGCAAGCTACCCTGTACTAGATCCATTTAAAAATGATAAAATGCAAGCAGGAAACTAGTTCAAATATATCCATAATACATCAAATAAAAATAATACGATTACTTGTCACCATGTCTTCCTCTGTGGTCCAATCTCTAGCCCTCAGCGTGCTAAGGACCCTACATTAAAGACTTAGCTAGCATGGTCGTCTGTCTGTTGAGAGCTTGTCAGAACCTCCAGACCTCCTGTCACTTCTTACTTCTGTTGGGGTACAGCAAAGTTCCATCCTCTGATGTCCACAGCACTGGCGGTGCTGCCAGTCAAGATGCATACTTTATGAGGGGTAGGAAATATGATAGATACTGTACCGATGTACGCTGAGAGTCAGGAAACAAGTTCCTGGGAGTGAATACATTTAATTAATTAATTAAACAAAACACGCAACTCAAACAACGCACCGACACGAAACAGCAGCAATGACGACTGGGGATGTAACGAACCTAGTCCTCCTCTTCTGAGGAGGAGAAGCCAGAAGGATCGGAGGATCAATTTACAGCGTGGTAAGTGTCCATAATGTTTATTTTAATACATAAACTGAACACTACGGAATACAAAACAATAAACGCGAAATGAACGAAACAGTCCCGTGTGGTACTAACACGGAAGACAAACACCCACAACTCAAAAGGGAAACCAGGCTACCTAAGTATGATTCTCAATCAGGGACAACGATTGACAGCTGCTTCTGATTGAGAATCATACTGGGCCGAACACAGAAATTCCAAATGATAGAAATACGAACATAGACAACCCACCCAACTCACGCCCTGACCATACTAAAACAAAGATATAATAACAGAACTAAGGTCAGAACGTGACAGGGGAAGAAACCAAAGGGACACATAAAGGACAGATCATCAAGGAGTCCAGGTGAGTGTCATTATGCGCCTAACGCTGGTGACAGGTGTGCGCCCTAACGAGCAGCCGGGTGACCTAAAGGCAGGAGAGGGAGCACACGTGACAGATACCATTGTTAAAAACAACAGTCTGACAGGTCAGATTTGTATAAACTGGATTATTACTTGAAATTATTCATACAGGTGTTGTTAGTGTTTCAATCTGGGACACTGTGCTGATTAGTCAATCGTCATGGAGTCACCCCATGTGAGGTCAATCGTAATGGAGTCACCCCATGTGAGGTCAAAGGAGAGTTCAACCATCTGCTAGCTGCCACTATGGTCCTCATTCAGCACGCCTCCCATTGTTCTAGACTGCTCCGCTCATTCCCCCTCGCACATCTCCCATCAACCCACTGCATTAGGCACAACTGCAGCGAGCATCAGCCAGCCTCCGAGCTCCCAGCCCACTAAAAGCCCCAGCACCCATCCCCATGAATTAAACGAGATGGTTGGTAGTTGTGTGTGCTGCTATCGGTACCACTGAACATTATACTGACACAAACGCTGAGACTCTTTGTCAGCTATTATTTCAATACATGACTGTGTGGTCCCTTGTCCGTTCCCTTTCCCATATCCTCCTCCTGCTCCCCTGCCCTTCCAATCCCTCAGACACACCATAGCTCTCCCTTGTCCGTTCCCCTTCCAATCCCTCAGACACACCATAGCTCTCCCTTGTCCGTTCCCCTTCCAATCCCTCAGACACCCCATAGCTCTCCCTTGTCCGTTCCCCTTCCAATCCCTCAGAAACACACTCCATAGCTCCCTCCCTTAGTCCTTGTCCCCCTTCCAATCCCTCAGAAACACCATAGCTCTCCCTTGTCCGTTCCCCTTCCAATCCCTCAGACACACCATAGCTCTCCCTTGTCTGTTCCCCTTCCAATCCCTCAGAAACACCATAGCTCTCCCTTGTCCGTTCCCCTTCCAATCCCTCAGAAACACCATAGCTCTCCCTTGTCCGTTCCCCTTCCAATCCCTCAGACACACCATAGCTCTCCCTTGTCCGTTCCCCTTCCAATCCCTCAGAAACACCATAGCTCTCCCTTGTCCGTTCCCCTTCCAATCCCTCAGACACACCATAGCTCTCCCCTGCCCTTCCAATCCCTCAGACACAGCATAGCTCTCCCCTGCCCTTCCAATCCCTCAGACACAGCATAGCTCTCCCTTGTCCGTTCCCCTTCCAATCCCTCAGACACAGCATAGCTCTCCCTTGTCCGTTCCCCTTCCAATCCCTCAGACACACCATAGCTCTCCCTTGTCCGTTCCCCTTCCAATCCCTCAGACACACCATAGCTCTCCCTTGTCCGTTCCCCTTCCAATCCCTCAGACACAGCATAGCTCTCCCTTGTCCGTTCCCCTTCCAATCCCTCAGACACACCATAGCTCTCCCTTGTCCGTTCCCTTCCAATCCCTCAGAAACACCATAGCTCTCCCTTGTCCGTTCCCCTTCCAATCCCTCAGACACACCATAGCTCTCCCTTGTCCGTTCCCCTTCCAATCCCTCAGAAACACCATAGCTCTCCCTTGTCCGTTCCCCTTCCAATCCCTCAGACACACCATAGCTCTCCCCTGCCCTTCCAATCCCTCAGACACAGCATAGCTCTCCCCTGCCCTTCCAATCCCTCAGACACAGCATAGCTCTCCCTTGTCCGTTCCCCTTCCAATCCCTCAGACACAGCATAGCTCTCCCTTGTCCGTTCCCCTTCCAATCCCTCAGACACACCATAGCTCTCCCTTGTCCGTTCCCCTTCCAATCCCTCAGACACACCATAGCTCTCCCTTGTCCGTTCCCCTTCCAATCCCTCAGACACAGCATAGCTCTCCCTTGTCCGTTCCCCTTCCAATCCCTCAGACACACCATAGCTCTCCCTTGTCCGTTCCCCTTCCAATCCCTCAGACACACCATAGCTCTCCCCTGCCCTTCCAATCCCTCAGACACACCATAGCTCTCCCTTGTCCGTTCCCCTTCCAATCCCTCAGACACACCATAGCTCTCCCCTGCCCTTCCAATCCCTCAGACACAGCATAGCTCTCCCTTGTCCGTTCCCCTTCCAATCCCTCAGACACACCATAGCTCTCCCCTGCCCTTCCAATCCCTCAGACACAGCATAGCTCTCCCTTATCCGTCCCCCTTCCAATCCCTCAGACACACCATAGCTCTCCCTTATCCGTCCCCCTTCCAATCCCTCAGACACACCATAGCTCTCCCCTGCCCTTCCAATCCCTCAGACACACCATAGCTCTCCCTTGTCCGTTCCCCTTCCAATCCCTCAGACACAGCATAGCTCTCCCTTGTCCGTTCCCCTTCCAATCCCTCAGACACACCATAGCTCTCCCTTATCCGTCCCCCTTCCATTTGAAGCATTGTCGTACCGTATGCCCTCAGATGTTAATACTGTATTTTTACAGTGTAAAGGCCTCCACATAAAGCCACGGATAAAGGTGTTATTTACAACTGAAGGATTATATAAATTAATTATTCATTTTATGATATAACTTTGAGGATGCTTAACCATGGTCTTTCTTGAGGATGCTTAACCATGGTCTTTCTTGAGGATGCTTAACCATGGTCTTTCTTGAGGATGCTTAACCATGGTCTTTCTTGAGGATGCTTAACCATGGTCTTTCTTGAGGATGCTTAACCATGGTCTTTCTTGAGGATGCTTAACCATGGTCTTTCTTGAGGATGCTTAACCATGGTCTTTCTTGAGGATGCTTAACCATGGTCTTTCTTGAGGATGCTTAACCATGGTCTTTCTTGAGGATGCTTAACCATGGTCTTTCTTGAGGATGCTTAACCATGGTCTTTCTTGAGGATGCTTAACCATGGTCTTTCTTGAGGATGCTTAACCATGGTCTTTCTTGAGGATGCTTAACCATGGTCTTTCTTGAGGATGCTTAACCATGGTCTTTCTTGAGGATGCTTAACCATGGTCTTTCTTGAGGATGCTTAACCATGGTCTTTCTTGAGGATGCTTAACCATGGTCTTTCTTGAGGATGCTTAACCATGGTCTTTCTTGAGGATGCTTAACCATGGTCTTTCTTGAGGATGCTTAACCATGGTATTTCTTGAGGATGCTTAACCATGGTCTTTCTTGAGGATGCTTAACCATGGTCTTTCTTGAGGATGCGTAACCATGTCATCAGAGATGTGTCTTCGCTACAGGTCTATGTGATCTATCAAATCAAATCAAATCAAATGTATTTATATAGCCCTTCGTACATCAGCTGATATCTCAAAGTGCTGTACAGAAACCCAGCCTAAAACCCCAAACAGCAAACAATGCAGGTGTAGAAGCACGGTGGCTAGGAAAAACTCCCTAGAAAGGCCAAAACCTAGGAAGAAACCTAGATAGGAACCAGGCTATGTGGGGTGGTCAGTCCTCTTCTGGCTGTGCCGGGTGGAGATTATAACAGAACATGGCCAAGATGTTCAAATCTATCAATCCAATGTGTCCAAATAACGTACAATAGTCAGTCGTAGACACACTGGATGGATTCAACAATACCATCTACACCACAATCCCCTTGCCTGCCGACCGACTCTTTTCTCTCTCTTTGTTTTTGGCTTCTACAATTTATAGGAAGAGACAGGTGAGTTAGTGCACGCTCAAATTCAAACCAGCGTAATTGTTTTTCATACGGAATGAAGAGTCGCTGATTAGTGTCGGTTAGATTTGCTTGCTGTAACATTTTGACACCCGTCTCCCTGCTTTCCCTAAGAGAGAGAGAGGAGAGAGAGAGAGGAGAGAGAGAGAGAGAGATGAGAAAGAGAGAAGAGCGAGAGAGGAGAGAGAGAGATGAGAGAGAGATGAGAGAGAGAGAAGAGAGAGAGAGAAGAGAGAGAGAGAAGAGAGAGAGAGAAGAGAGAGAGGGAGAGAGAGAAGAGAGAGAGAGAAGAGAGAGAGAGAAGAGAGAGAGGGAGAGAGAGAAGAGAGAGAGAGAGAGAGAGAGGGAGAGAGAGAAGAGAGAGAGAGAAGAGAGAGAGAGAAAGAGAGAGAGGAGAGAGAGAGAAGAGAGAGAGAGAGATTTATTATTTTATTTGCAAACTCATTTGGAACATTTAATTAATCTGATGTAACCAGCCTGTACAGTATGTTGTCTGTTCACACTGCTATGCTTTATCTTGGCCAGGTCGCAGTTGCAAATGAGAACTTGTTCTCAACTAGCCTACCTGGTTAAATAAAGGTGAAATAAAAAAAATTAAAAAAATAAAAATGTATCTGATGTAGCCAGCCTGTATGTGGTTATTAATCTGATGTAGCCAGCCTGTATGTGGTTATTAATCTGATGTAGCCAGCCTGTATGTGGTTATTAATCTGATGTAGCCAGCCTGTATGTGGTTATTAATCTGATGTAGCCAGCCTGTATGTGGTTATTAATCTGATGTAGCCAGCCTGTATGTGGTTATTAATCTGATGTAGCCAGCCTGAATGTGGTTATTAATCTGATGTAGCCAGCCTGTATGTGGTTATTAATCTGGTGTAGCCAGCCTGTATGTGGTTATTAATCTGATGTAGCCAGCCTGTATGTGGTTATTAATCTGATGTAGCCAGCCTGTATGTGGTTATTAATCTGATGTAGCCAGCCTGTATGTGGTTATTAATCTGATGTAGCCAGTCTGTTTTATTGACTCCATTTCTAGGTGCTCAACCTGGTCTCAGAGCATTTCATATTATTCTGTACGTAAATCGGAAACGCTCTGTTTAATATGAAGTCTTACATTTCGTCAGTGGTGGAAAAAGTACTGAATTATCAAACATTGGTAAAAGTAAAGATACCTTAATATAAAATGACTCAAGTAAAAGTGAAAGTCACCCAGTAAAATATGACTTGAGTAAAAGCTTAAAAGTATTTGGTTTTAAAAATATACTTAAGTATCAAAAGTAAAAGTATAAACCATTTCAAATGGCTTTATATTAAGCAAACCAGACGGCGCAATTTTCTTGTTTTTTTTTATTGACGGATAGCCAGGGGCACACTAGCACTCAGACATATTTTACAAATTAAGCATTTGTGTTTAGCTGGTTAAAGGGATTTGAGTTAAAGTTAAGTTTAAATGTAGAAATGAGGTTAGAGGGTTAAGGTTAGGGGGAAAGGTTAACTAATATGCTAAAGTAGTTGTAAAGTGGCAAAAAAAGAAGTTGAAAATGTGCTAATTAGCTAAAATGCTCATGTTGTCCGTGATAAGATTTTAACTCACAACCTTTGGGTTGCTAGATGTTCACGTTCTATGCTTACCCAGCCACCCTACTATTGTTTTTGCCTTAAGTAACCATCTGTCTTATGTACTCATACCAAACTAATTAGTGTCCCAGATTGACATTTACTATGTTACGTCTAGTCTATTTAACTAGGCAACTCAGTTAAGAACAAATTCTTATTTACAATGACAGACAACTGGGAACAGTGGGGTTAACTGCCTTGTTCAGGGCCAGAATGACAGATTTTTACCATGTCAGCTCAGGGATTCGATCGAGCAACCTTTCACTTACTGGGCCAACGCTCTAACCACTAGGCTACCCTGCCACCCCGAAATGATACCAAGCTGAGGTGCTCGGTTCTCCAACCCCGAGCTTGACCTTTCTCTCTGCATCCCTTTAAAACCATTAATCATACCAAAATCAACCCTATGCCAAGGCTATACATAGTGTACGTTCCAAATGGTACCCTATTCCCTGCATAGTGCACTACTTTTGACCAGAGCCCTATGGGAACCCTATGGGACCTGGTCATAAGCAGTGCACTGTATAGGGAATCGGGTGCCATTTTGGGACGCATACTATATTATTTTGTTGAAGTACTTTTTAGTAAGACACACACTCTATGGAAACTACATTTTTTAAAAACATTTTATATTTGTGTAAATGTATTAGACATTCCTGTACCTAGGCCTACTAATAAACTATTGTCAGTGGCACAAATGTGTCCATTGGAAAGCATAACTCAAATGATAGCAATTAATAGATACTGTTGCCTACTGTATGTCACAAGCACAGACTTCATGAGGACATCTGCTGTATGTTAAACAGCTGTGTTGTACAGATAATAAGAATTTCAGGCTGCACCACATCCAGACGTGATTGGTTGTCCCTTAAGGCGGCGCACCATTGGTCCAGCGTCGTCCGGGTTTGGCCTGGATTGGCCGTCATTGTAAATAAGAATTTGTTCTTAACCGACTTGACTAGATAAATAAAAGGTTCAATTAGAAAACATACAAAATAAATAACAACAGCTGGTTTCACAGTCGTAATCACTAGCTGGTTTTCATACCTTAAGGTTAGGTGGGGTTATGAAAACCACAGCCTGATTTCAAGATTTTCCCGACAGAAAATCTATTTTTGATTCTTCAAGTGAGTGCAGTCAACACCTGCCCAGTAACCAAATGTTAATCAATCAATATGTCTTGCTGAATGTCGGATCTACTTGAATGAATGTGCATTGACACAAGCAGGCAAATAGTTATTTCTCTCTAAGTACGACCCCTGGGTCCGAGCCATAATGCATATACCTGCAGCAGCAGACAGAGACAGGTGTTCCTAAAATCATCTGACAGGTAAAGGAGAGGGAGGGTGTGGGTGGGTGAGGTCTATCTGCTGGCTGGCCATGAACAGGTTAGGCCTGTGGGCTTGAATGTCCTTGCCAGAAAGTCAATACAATTTAATGAGGCACCCAAACCTTCTCAACACACCCAGGTTATGTCTGGGTTAAGGTTGTGTCTTAAATGGCACCTTATTTCTCTATATAGTGCACTATTTTATTTCAAGGCCCAAAAGACGCTGGCCAAAAGTAGTGTACTATGTATGGAATAGGGTCTAAAGTAGTGTACTATGTAGGGATTAGGGTCTAAAGTAGTGCACTATGTAGGGAATAGGGTCTAAAGTAGTGTACTATGCAGGGGAAATTGTCTCAATCTTCTGGAACAAAGTTATCCATGATTGTTTGAATAATGAGATTTGCCAGCGAGACATTGTAAGTAGTGAACAATCTTCAGATGTATTTGTCACGCCCTGACCTTAGAGATCCTTATTATTCTCTATGTTTGGTTAGGTCAGGGTGTGACTCGGGTGGGAAAGTCTATGTTCTCTATTTCTTTGTGTTTGGTCGAGTGTGGTTCCCAATCAGAGGAAGCTGTCTATTGTTGTCTATGATTGGGGATCATATATAAGTTGTCATTTTCTTTTTGGGTTTTGTTGGATCTTGTTTTCTGTTTAGTGTCTGTGCCTGACAGAACTGTTCGCTTTCATTTTTGTCTTTGTTATTTTGTTTGGTGTCAATAAAATACGATGTACACTTACCACGCTGCACCTTGGTCTCCTTCTACCAACGAGAGCCGTAACAGTATTGGGGAAAGGTGTTTAAAGAATAGTAATTAGGGGAAGGAGCTGTTTATGTCTGACAGAATGACCTGTTTTATGACCTCTAATGTAGTTTCTTTGCAAGAATAGGCTCGTAATATGTTATTGTTATTGTTGCATGACAAACTAATATATTATCTACTTTAAAGTCAGAGTCCTTAGTCTCTAAATCAATTTTTGGACTTATAAACTATTTATATATACCCATTGATTCTTAAAGAATAAACGTCGTACAGTTGAAGTCAGAAATTTATATACACCTTAGCCAAATACATTTAAACTCAGTTTTACACAATTCCTGAAATTTTATCCTAGTAAAAATTCCCCGTCTTACGTCAGTTAGGATCACCACTTTATTTTAAGAATGTTAAAAGTCAGAATAATAGTAGAGAGAATTATTTATTTCAGCTTTATTTTCTTTCATCACATTCCCAGTGGGTCAGAAGTTTACATGCACTCAATTAGTATTTGTTAGCATTGTCTTTAAATTCTTTAACTTGTGTCAAACATTTCGAGTAGCCTTCCACAAGCTTCCCACAATAAATTGGGTGAATTTTGGGTCTTTTCAACTCACAAAGCTGGTGAACTGAGTCAGGTTTGTAGGCCTCCTTGCTCGCACACACTTTTTCAGTTCTGCCCACACATTTTCTATGGGATTGAGGTCAGGGCTTTGTGATGGCCACTCCAATTCCTTGACTTTGTTGTCCTTTAGCCATTTTGCCACAACGTTGGAAGTATGCTTAGGGTCATTGTCCATTTGGAAGACCCATTTGCAACCAAGCTTTAACTTCCTGACTGATGTCTTGAGATGTTGCTTCAATATATCCATATCATTTTCCCCCTCATGATGCCATCTATTTTGTGAAGTGCACCAGTCCCTCATGCAACATAGCACCCCCACAACTGATGCTGCCATCCCTGTGCTTCGCGGTTGGGATGGTGTCTTCAGCTTGCAAGCCTCCCCCTTTTACAAACATAACGATGGTCATTATGACCAAACAGCTCCATTTTTGTTTCATCAGACCAGAGGACATTTCTCCAAAAAGTACGATCTTTGTCCCCATGTGCAGCTGCAAACCGTAGTCTGGCTTTTTTATGGCGATTTTGGAGCAGTGGCTTCTTCCTTGCTGAGTGGCCTTTCAGGTTATGTCGATATAGCACTCGTTTACTGTGGATATAGATATTTTGCTCCTGTTTCCTCCAGCATCTTCACAAGGTCCTTTTCTGTTGTTCTAGGATTGATTTTCACTTTTCATACCAAAGTACGTTCATCTCTAGGAGACAGAACGCGTCTCCTTCCTGAGCGGTATGATGGCTGCATGGTCCCATGGTGTTTATAATTGCGTACTACTGTTTGTACAGATGAACATGGTACCTTCAGGCGTTTGGAAATTGCTCCCAAGGATGAACCAGATTTCTGGAGGTCTACAATTTTTTTTCTGAGGTCTTGGCTGATTCTTTTGATTTTTCCATGGTGTCAAGCAAAGAGGCACTGAGTTTGAAGGTAGGCCTTGAAATACATCCACAGGTACACCTCCAATTGACTCAAATTATGTCAATTAGCCTGTCAGAAGCTTCTTAAGCCATGACATCATTTTCTGGAAATGTTCCATGCTGTTTAAAGACACTGCCAACATAGTGTATATAAACTTCTGATGCACTGGAATTGTGATACAGTGAAATAATCTGTCTGTAAACACGTTTTGGAAAGATTACTTGTGTCATGCACAATGTAGATGTCCTAACCGACTTGCCAAAACTATAGTTTGTTATAGGAAGTTGTGGAGTGGTTGAAAAACAAGTTTTATTCAAATCAAATCAAATCAAATCAAATGTTTTTATATAGCCCTTCGTACATCAGCTGATGTCTCAAAGTGCTGTACAGAAACCCAGCCTAAAACCCCAAACAGCAAGCAATGCAGGTGTAGAAGCACGGTGGCTAGGAAAAACTCCCTAGAAAGGCCAAAACCTAGGAAGAAACCTAGAGAGGAACCAGGCTATGTGGGGTGGCCAGTCCTCTTCTGGCTGTGCCGGGTGGAGATTATAACAGAACATGGCCAAGATGTTCAACGTTACAGTGCACGTGTGAATAAGACGTTACAGTGCACGTGTGAATAAGATGTTACAGTGCACGTTACAGTGCACGTGTGAATAAGATGTTACAGTGCACGTTACAGTGCACGTGTGAATAAGATGTTACAGTGCACGTTACAGTGCACGTGTGAATAAGACGTTACAGTGCACGTGTGAATAAGACCTTACAGTGCACGTGTGAATAAGACAACGGTGCACGTTACAGTGCACGTGTGAATAAGACGAAGGTGCACATTACAGTGCATGTGTGAATAAGACCTTACAGTGCACGTGTGAATAAGACCTTACAGTGCACGTGTGAATAAGACAACGGTGCACGTTACAGTGCACGTGTGAATAAGACGAAGGTGCACGTTACAGTGCACGTGTGAATAAGACCTTACAGTGCACGTGTGAATAAGACCTTACAGTGCAAACACCTTCAAAATGCATCTGGTACATTCAAACCGTTTACCAATAGGGCATGTAATTGCACTGCGCCAAATACTGGATGTAAAGTATTGAAATACACATGAGTATCAAAATTATATATATTTATTGAACTTTTAATTCTGACGTTTTTTTTTTTTGAGTCAGGCTGAGACCAAGGTCTCTTCTACACCTGCATTGCTTGCTGCTTGGGGTTTTAGGCTGGGTTTCTGTACAGCACTTTGAGATATCAGCTGATGTACGAAGGGCTTTATAAATAAATTGGATTTGATTTGATTCTTCTACAGATGAGTCCGTGTAATTATTTAAAAAATACACACATCTATACACCACTAAAAGCACCACAGAGTTTTCACAACACAATCATAGAAAACAAACCCGTTCTTCGGTAAAAAGGTCCTCTAATCAGGCGTCTAATTTGCCCTAGAGGCACCAAATCATCACATTTTTGAGAGTTTTGGAGATTATTCAATCAAATGTATTTATAAAGCCCTTCTTACATCAGCTGATGTCACAAAGTGCTGTACAGAAACCCAGCCTAAAACCCCAAACAGCAAGCAATGCAGGTGTAGAAGCACGGTGGCTAGGAAAAACTCCCTAGAAAGGCCAAAACCTAGGAAGAAACCTAGAGAGGAACCAGGCTATGTGGGGTGGCCAGTCCTCTTCTGGCTGTGCCGGGTGGAGATTATAACAGAACATGGCCAAGATGTTCAAATGTTCATAAATGACCAGCATGGTCGAATAATAATAAGGCAGAACAGTTGACTCTAACCTAAGTCTAACCTAAGTCTATGTAAACTTCTGACTTCAACTGTAAATGCCTCATGAGCTTAGTTCAACTGTCGTCGCCCATGAGAACGTAAAATATAAGTCTGTTTTAATCCAATGTTTGTAAACAAAGCAAATTAAAAACATACACTGTATTGCCTCGGAAAAACAAAAACAAAAAACACACACTACAGCGTAGTGGATGGTCCATAGATCTGTTTATGAATTTTAGTGGTTACATTTCTCCCATCCATCATCTTTTTACCAAAACAGAGGCGGGGTGGCCACTTTGTTATTGTTTCAAATAAATGTTTCATGTATTATCTTTATATTCGCTTTCCCAAGCAACTCCCATCATTTATCGTTGAAGTCTTCTAAGCAAACCCCTTTCTTTCATATGCATAACACATTGCAAAGACTGAGGAGAAGGAGAATTCCCCCGTACAGAACAATCCGTACCAAATGAACTATTCTCCAGGCAGGACTTAGTTTTAACAGTAACTGTGGGTGCCACAGGCCTACACATAGCACAATGTGAGAAGAGCCATGAAAATCATCAATAAACTTGGTTTAGGGGGACTAGGATTTAGACTGATCTGAGTGTCATGCCCATAAATACAAAGATCCTGAACAGAATGGAACCCTTTCTTCTACGGGGATCTGAACTGGGCTCTCCTCTTCCTAAAGGGAGATGTTATTAGAAAGGCTGTGGTGTGGTAGCTGCAACATTCTGCTGTGCTGGCATGCATTTGTAAATTCAGCTACTGTGGTTGGAGGGCCTGACCCTTTTCCATCAGGGGGTCAGAAGGTCAAACCCCAGACTGAAGAGTTGAAGTGTTTATTATACCTTTATTTAACTAGGCAAGTCAGTTAAGAACAAAATCTTATTTTCATTGACGGCCTAGGAACAGTGGGTTAACTGCCTGTTCAGGGGCAGAACGACAGATTTGTACCTTGTCAGCTCGGGGGTTTGAACTTGCAACCTTCCAATTACTAGTCCAATGCTCTAGCCACCATGCTACCCTGCCGCCCCAAATGAACCTTGTGTGGGGTGTGAACTTAAGGCCTCCCCCAATGTAAAGGGACAAGAGGCTGAAAATATAGTTTCTGATCAGAAGGCCTAGCTAGGTCTCCCACCCCACCCAAGGAGTAGTTCATTCACCCCTCTATCAGTGTTTAAAATGTTACTTAGGTGAGGTAGTGTGTTGATGATTTAGAGTTTGAGACTTTCCCCTGAGGATACAGAAGGAAATAGGCCATCTAATTGGCCATCCTAGTTTTACTGTAACATTTAGATATATGTACATACACTCATATACAATCAGGTAGGGTTCTAGTTTGAGAATGCCCTGTGAGGCTACACAGGAACACAATGTCCTCTTAGAACTCTGACCTCTTCTATAACTCTGGAATGATTTTCAAAGATTCCAATGAATGTCATGTGGAGGTCAAATGGTCAGATCTTCTTGGTTCTAAATCTGAGTGTCACACTGTTCTGTCATAGGACTGATGAAAGGTTCAACTATCTGACCCACGCATTCTGCAGTAGGTCAAATATGCTCTTTCAGGTTGTGGAATTTGGTCCTTTCTTGCGACCCGGGCAGAGTTCAGCTACTCTGTTTGACCAATGACAGATTTACTAGTTTGCTAAAAACATGTTAATTGCCAAACTGTCTCTTCTGGTTGATGTATCCTTTCTAATACTGCCCACCAAGGTGATTTTAGTTTCACATGAGGCGTGTCCCAAATGTCTCAGTACCTATTGGTCACGGTCAAAAGTAGTGCACTACATACAGTGCATTTGGAAAGTATTCAGAGCCCTTGACTTTTTCCATATTTTGTTACCTTACAGACTTCTTCTAAAATTGATTAAATTGTTTTTCCCCTCATCAATCTACACACAATACCCCATAATGACGAAGCAAAACATGTTTGTTTAGAAATGTTTGTAAATTTATAAAAATACAAAAAAACTGAAAAATAACATTCACATAAGTATTCAGACCCTTTACTCAGGACTTCGTTGATACACCTTTGCCAGTGATAACAGCCTCTAGTCTTCTTGGGTTTGACGCTCCAAGTTTGGCACGTCTGTATTTGGGGAGTTTCTCCCATTTTTCTCTGCAGTTTGAATGGGGAGCGTCGCTGCATAGCTATTTTCAGGTTTCTCCAGAGATATTTTGATCGGGTTCAAGTCCGAGCTCTGGCTGAGCCACTCAAGGACATTCAGAGACGTGCCCCAAAGCTACTCCTGCGTTGTCTTGGCTGTGTGCTTAGGGTCGTTGTCCTGTTAGAAGGTGAACCTTCAGTCCAGTCTGAGGTCCTGAGTGCTCTGGAACAGGTTTTCATCAAGGATCTCTCTGTACTTTGCTCTGTTCATCTTTCCCTCGATTCTGACTAGTCTCCCAGTCACTGCAGCTGAAAAACTTCCCCACAGCATGATGCTGCCACCACCATGCTTCACCGTAGGGATGGTGCCAGGTTTCCTCCAGACTTGATGCTTGGCATTCAGGCCAAAGAGTTCAATCTTGATTTCATCAGACCAGAGAATGTTGTTTCTCATGGTCTGAGAGTCCTTTAGGTGCGTTTTGGCAAACTCCAAGCGGGCTGTCATGTGCCTTTTACTGAGTAGTGGCTTCCGTCTGGCCACTCTACCATAAATGCCTGATTGGTGGAGTGCTGCAGAGATGGTTCTTCTGGAAGGTTCTCCCATCTCCACAGACAAACTCTGGAGCTCTGTAAGAGTAACCATCACATTCTTGGTCACCTCTCCCCCGATTGCTCGGTTTGGCCAGGCGACCTGCTCTGGGAAGAGTTTTAGTTGGTTCCAAACATCTTCCACTTAAGAATGATGGAGGCCACTGTGTTCTTGGGGACCTCCAGACATGTTTTGGTACCCTTCCCCAAATCCTGTCTTGGATCTCTACGGACAATTCCTTCGACCTCATGGCTTGGTTTTTGCTCTGACATGCACTGTCAACTGTGGGACCTTACAGTATATAGACAGGTCTGTGCCTTTCCAAATCATGTCAATGCAATTTCATTTACCATAAGTGGACTTCAATCGAGCTGCGGAAAAATCTCAAGGATGATCAATGGAAAAAGGATGCACCTGAGCTCAATTCTGAGTGTCACTACAAAGGGTCTGAACACATGTAAATAAGGTACTTCTGTTTTTTTATTTTAATAAATGTGTACACATTTCTAAAAACCTTTGCTTTGTCATTATGGGTTTTTGTGTTTAGATTGATGAGGATTTGTATTTTTTCAATACAATTTATCATAAGGCTTTAATATAACAATATGTGAAAAAAGTCAAGGTGTCTGAATACTTTCTGAATGCTCTGTAGGTAATAGGGTGCCATGTTTGAGGCCGACGCGAGCTGTCACTGACGGCTGGTTGGTGTGTAAGTTGCGCTTCAGTGGAGACAAACATTCATTTTGACACATTGTAATGAAATATACAAACCCCGTGTGTAATAAATGTTACATTTTAATAGTCAGTATTAGCTTATGTTCAGTATTAGCTTAATGTTTAGTAGTAGCTTAATGTTCAGTATTATCTTAATGTTTAGTATTAGCTTAATGTTTGTTCAGTATTAGCTTAATGTTCAGCATTAGCTTAACGTTCCGTATTAGCTTAATGTTTAGTATTGGCTTAATGTTTAGTGTTAGCTTAATGTTCAGTATTAGCTTAATGTTCAGTATTAGCTTAATGTTCAGGATTAGCTTAATATTCAGTATTAGCTTAACGTTCCGTATTAGCTTAATGTTTAGTATTGGCTTAATGTTTAGTATTAGCTAAGTGTTCAGTATTAGCTTAAAGTTTAGTATTAGCTTAACGTTCAATATTAGCTTAATGTTCAGTATTAGCTTATGTTCAGTATTAGCTTAATGTTCAGTATTAGCTTATGTTCAGTATTAGCTTAATGTTCAGTATTAGCTTAATGTTCAGTATTAGCTTAATGTTTAGTATTAGCTTAATGTTCAGTATTAGCTTAATGTGTAGCATTGGCTTAATGTTTAGTATTAGCTAAGTGTTCAGTATTAGCTTCCCAGAATACATAGACACACAATAAAAAGGAACATAGATTCTTACTTGATCATACCATAAGACCATAATATCAAACACATCGTCCAGGGCTACATGACAGGTAATAGGAATCAAATATCATGTGGTGTGTGGATAGCTTCGGCAGCAGTCATCTAATTGTTAAATCGATAAATGTTTCGGAGCTGTTGGCTGTATTGTTTAAATCAATACAAATTGATTTACATGTGTCTGCAGAGAAACACGTCCACATCTTCCTCTTTCATTCCCAACACGTCACTCCATCCCTCCATCCCTCCTCATCTCCTTCCCTCCATCCCTCCTCATCTCCTTCCCTCCATATATCCTCATCTCCTTCCCTCCATCCCTCCTCATCTCATTCCCTCCATATATCCTTCCCTCCATCCCTCCTCATCTCCTTCCCTCCATATATCCATCCCTCCATCCCTCCTCATCTCCATCCCTCCATCCCTCCTCATCTCCTTCCCTCCATCCCTCCTCATCTCCTTCCCTCCATCCCTCCTTCCCTCCATCCCTCCTCATCTCCTTCCCTCCATATATCCTTCCCTCCATCCCTCCTCATCTCCTTCCCTCCATATATCCTTCCCTCCCTCCCTCCTCATCTTCTTCCATCCATATATCCTTCCCTCCATCCATCCTCATCTCCTTCCCTCCATCCCTTCATCGTATTGGATCCTGAAGTGCACTTAAAACACGTGATCCTATAGACGTCTGAACCCACATGCCCTGTCCTTATCTTTCTGGTAATAGTATAAGACCCATATAATCTCTCCTAGATGAGAAACCATTTACTTTGCACTGTCCTTCAATAAAAAAATGAAAAGCTGCCATAAAAACAAGATGCAGGAGGTGCAGGAAACGCCGTCATCCTAAATCACACACATCTATCTTCCTCTCGCTCTTCTCCACGCTGATCCTGAATATTTCATGGCTCTTCTTTTTTTATTCTGACGTTTGTAGCTGGCACCATATTCCCTATAAAGTGCACAAAATGTTGACCGGGGCAATTAAGGAGTAGTGCACTATATAGGGAATAGGGTGCCGTTTGTGACACCCAGGGAGTGTTACACAAGGAAATAAAGCACCGATGAAGGCAGCCTGACTGTCATAGAGGTTAGTCAATTGTAAATGGTCCTATGGGTCTCCTCCCCTTGCTGATAATCGGTGGAGGCTGAGGACACGGTGAGCGATGTGATTCTATATCCGCTGCTGCTCCTTTAGGCATTGTATAAACATTCATCATGGAATCACCGGGCCGTGCTTAATTGTAAGTTGTATATCATGGTCATCTGTGGGAGAGGGAGAAGGAAACTCATTATCGTTGTCTCGTAAAATTGAGTGCCTCCCATCTTCAAACCTACTTCCACCCTCCTCCACACCTGGGCCACATTCTCAATCAGGGAGAAGTGCTAATTCATTGGCTGATGTCACTAGATCGTTTAAGGATCTCAGATGGGTGAATGCTACACTACAACCAGTTAGTTAATAAGTGTCAAAAATGTTCAAGTGTGTGAATAAGACGTTACAGTGCACGTTACGGTGCACGTGTGAACAAGATGTTACAGTGCACGTTACAGTGCACGTGTGAATAAGACGTTACAGTGCACGTGTGAATAAGATGTTACAGTGCACGTTACAGTGCACGTGTGAACAAGATGTTACAGCGCACGTTACAGTGCACGTGTGAATAAGACGTTACAGTGCACGTGTGAATAAGATGTTACAGTGCACGTTACAGTGCACGTGTGAATAAGACGTTACAGTGCACGTGTGAATAAGACCTTACAGTGCACGTGTGAATAAGACGAAGGTGCACATTACAGTGCATGTGTGAATAAGACCTTACAGTGCACGTGTGAATAAGACCTTACAGTGCACGTGTGAATAAGACAACGGTGCACGTTACAGTGCACGTGTGAATAAGACGAAGGTGCACGTTACAGTGCACGTGTGAATAAGACCTTACAGTGCACGTGTGAATAAGGCCTTACAGTGCACGTGTGAATAAGACCTTACAGTGCAAACACCTTCAAAATGCATCTGGTACATTCAAACCGTTTGCCAATAGGGCATGTAATTGCACTGCGCCAAATACTGGATGTAAAGTATTGAAATACACATGAGTATCAAAATTATATATATTTATTGAACTTTTAATTCTGACGTTTTTTTTTTTTGAGTCAGGCTGAGACCAAGGTCTCTTCTACACCTGCATTGCTTGCTGCTTGGGGTTTTAGGCTGGGT
>NC_088411.1:40952185-40984685 GCF_034236695.1 Oncorhynchus nerka
GATCCAGTGAGGGCAGCAGTGAGATCCAGTGAGGGCAGCAGTGAGATCCAGTGAGGGCAGCAGTGAGATCCAGTGGTGGCAGCAGTGAGATCCAGTGGAGGCTTAATAAACCACATTTGATGGTAGCAGTGAGATCCAGTGGAGGCTTTCTATGTTTGCGTCCCAAATTGCACCCTATTCCCTATATAGCGCAGTTGTCACGTTCTGACCTTTATTTCCTTTCATTTGTATTTATTTAGTATGGTCAGGGCGTGAGTTGGGTGGGCAGTCTATGTTTGTTTTTCTAGGTTTTGGGTATTTCTATGTTTCGGCCTAGTATGGTTCTCAATCAGAGGCAGGTGTCATTAGTTGTCTCTGATTGAGAATCATACTTAGGTAGCCTGGGTTTCACTGTGTGTTTGTGGGTGATTGTTCCTGTCTCTGTGTTTGCACCAGATAGGACTGGTTAGGTTTTCGCACATTTATTGTTTTGTAAGTTATTTCATGTCTAGTTCCTTTATTAAAGAACATGAATAACCACCACGCTGCATTTTGGTCCACTTCTCCTTCACCACAGGAAAACCCTTACAGAATCACCCACCACAACAGGACCAAGCGCCGTGGTAACGAGCAGCAGCAGGAGCAGCAGCAGCAGCAGTGGGAGAGGCTGCACTACTTGGAGAATATGGACTATACTACTTGGGAGGAAATAGACAGGTGGGCGGTCGACCCAGGGAGAGTGCCGGAGCCCGCCTGGGATTCGATGGAGCAGTGCGCGCGCGGAAGGTTACAGGAGAATGAGGTTGGCGAAGCAAGCACGGCGGCGCGGACGGAACTCCGAGAGTCAGCCCCAAAAATGTCTTGGGGGGTGGAACAGGGGGAGTGTGGCAGAGTCAGGAGTCAGACCTGAGCCAACTCCCCCCGTTTATCGTGAGGAGCCAAGGAGGAGCTCAGAACCAGAGCTGGTGTTGGAGGTGAGCGAAGCAGAGACTATGAAGGAGTTAATGGGGAAATTGGAGGAGAGAGATATGAGGGAGTTGCTGGTTTGGTGCATGAGGCACGACATTCGCCCGACGGAGCGTGTCAGGGATTTAATGGCACCTGGGTCAGCTCTCCATACTCATCCTGAGGTGCGTGCTAGGGGTCTGGTGAAGACTGTGCCAGCCTCACACACCAGGCCTCCTGTGCATCTCCCTAGCCTTGCACGTCCTGTGCCATCTCAGCACTACAGTGCTCCTAGCAGTGCTAACCCGTGGCAGGCGTGGTGCTGGTCAGGCACCGTGTTATGCGGTGGTTCGCACGGTGTCCCCAGTACGCGTGCTTAGCCCGGTGCGCTACACCCCAGCTTCCCACATCTGCCGGGCTAGGCTGAAGATCCAGCCAGGGCGGTTGGTGCCAGCCCTGCTCTCAAGATCTCCAGTACGCCTTCACGGTCCGGTCCATCCAGTGCCACCTCCACACACCAGCCCTCCGGTGGCAGCTCCCCGCACCAGGCTTCCTGTGTGTGTCCTCGGCCCAGTACCACCAGTGCCAGCACCACGCATCAGGCCTACAGTGCGCATCGCCTGTCCGGCGCTGCTGCCGGAGTCTCCCGCCTGTCCGGCGCTGCTGCCGGAGTCTCCCGCCTGTCCAGCGCTGCTGCCGGGGTCTCCCGCCTGTCCGGCGCTGCTGCCGGAGTCTCCCGCCTGTCCGGCGCTGCTGCCGGAGTCCCTCGCCTGTCCGGCCCTGCTGCCTGAGTCTGAAGCACCAGAGCCCCTCAGCCCAGAGGCGCCAGAGCCCCTCAGCCCAGAGGCGCCAGAGCCCCCAGCCCAGAGGTGCCAGAGCTTCCGCCCCTCTGTCCCGAACAGCTGCCCCTCTGTCCCGAGCAGCTGCACCTCTGTCCCGAGCAGCTGCACCTCTGTCCTGAGCTGCCCCTCTGTCCAGTGGGGTCATTGAGAGGGGTTGCCATGGTTAGAGAGCCACGGAGGCGGACAATGAGGCGGACTAAGACAATGGTGAAGTGGGGTCCGCGTCCCGCGCCAGAGCCGCCACCGCGGACAGACGCCCACCCAGACCCTCCCCTATAGGTCAAGGTTTTGCGGCCGGAGTCCGCACCTTTGGGGGGGGGGGGGTACTGTCACGTTCTGACCTTTATTTCCTTTCTTTTGTATTTATTTAGTATGGTCAGGGCGTGAGTTGGGTGGGCAGTCTATGTTTGTTTTTCTAGGTTTTGGGTATTTCTATGTTTCGGCCTAGTATGGTTCTCAATCAGAGGCAGGTGTCATTAGTTGTCTCTGATTGAGAATCATACTTAGGTAGCCTGGGTTTCACTGTGTGTTTGTGGGTGATTGTTCCTGTCTCTGTGTTTGCACCAGATAGGACTGTTTAGGTTTTCGCACATTTATTGTTTTGCTAGTTATTTCATGTCTAGTTCCTTGATTAAAGAACATGAATAACCACCACGCTGCATTTTGGTCCGCTTCTCCTTCACCACAGGAAAACCCTTACAGCAGTACTATTGTAGTCTATCATATATGGAAAAGGGAGCCATTTGAGACACAGACTATGAGAAAGGCTGAAAGCAAAGTGAGGTATCAGGGAAAACACTTAGCTCTCATGTCAACGCGGTGGACATGTGCTTGGCAAGAGCCAGCGAGCACGGCAGCGACGGCGTTTAATTCATATGAGAAATAGCTTTTGTGTCCCCAGTTAACGACTTGAGCAGAGCAACCGCTTTGTTGTCTAAGCTCAGCTGAGTGTTTCATGTTTTTATTTTGTTGCATAAACTGTAATCTGTGAATAACATTACACTCGCACGCACACACGCACGCACACACACGCACACACGCGCACATACGCACACACGCACACTCGCGCACGCACGCACGCACACACACACACACACACACACGCACACACACACACACACTCGCACACACTCGCACACACACACACACACGCACGCACACACACGCACGCACGCACACAGACACACACACACACAGACACACACACACACTACCACTTTAAATTAGTATATCTTTTTCTTCTAGAGGGTTGATCAGCTTTAATGTTGCGGGTAGATTGAGGCTTCCTTCAATGTAATTGTCTGCATCATTTCCAATCCCCCACATATTTTTTTGGGGGTAAATATATATTTATAGTTGTAAGATTACATACAATGAAGTCATTAAAACTCGTTTTTAAACCACTCCAAACATTTCTTGTGAATTAACAAACTAGAGTTTTGGCAAGTCGGTCACAAGTCACTTTTCCAACAATTGTTGACAGACAATAATTACAATTCACTGTATCCCAATTCCAGTGGGTCAGAAGTTTACATACACTAAGATGACTGTGCCTTTAAACAGCTTGGAAAATTCCAGAAAATGTTGTCATGGCTTTAGAAGCTTCTGATAGGCTAATTGACGTAATTTGCGTCAATTGGAGGTGTACCTGTGGATGTATTTCAAGGCCTACCTTCAAACTCAGTGCCTCCTTGCTTGACATAATGGAAAATCAAAAGAGATCAGCCAAGACCTCAGAAAAAAATTTGCAGACCTCCACAAGTCTGTTTCATCCTTGGGAGCAATTTCCAAACACCTGAAGGTACCGCATTCCTCTGTACAAACAGTAGTATGCAAGTATGAACACCATGGGACCACGCAGCCATCATATCGCTCAGGAAGGAGACGCGTTCTGTCTCCTACAGATGAATGTACTTTGGTGCGAAAAGTGCAAATCAAACCCAGAACAACAGAAAAGGACCTTGTGAAGATGCTGGAGGAAACAGGTACCAAAGGATCTATATCCACAGTAAAACGAGTCCTATATCGACATAACCTGAAAGGCCACTCAGCAAGGAAGAAGGCACTGCTCCAAAACCGTCATAAAAAAGACAGACTACGGTTTGCAACTGTACATGGGGACAAAGATCATACTTTTTGGAGAAATGTCCTCTGGTCTGATGAAACAAATATAGAACTGTTTGGCCATAATGACCATCGTTATGTTTGGAGGAAAAAGGGGGAGGCTTGCAAAGCTGAAGAACACCATCCCAACCGTGAAGCACGGGGGTGGCAGCGTCATGTTGTGGGGGTGCTTTTCTGCAGGAGGGACTGGTGTACTTCACAAAATAGATAACATCATGAGGAGGGAAAATGATATGGATATATTGAAGCAACATCTCAAGACATCAGTCAGGAAGTTAAAGCTTGGGTCTTTCCAAATGGGTCTTCCAAATGGACATTGACCCCAATCATACTTCCAAAGTAGTGGTAAAATGGCTTAAGGACAACAAAGTAAAGGTACTGGAGTGGCCATCACAAAGCCCTGACCACAATCCTATAGAACATTTGTGGGCATTACTGAAAAAGCCTTTGCGAACAAGGAGGCCTACAAACCTGACTCAGTTACACCAGCTCTGTCAAGAAGAATGGGCCAAAATTCAACCAACTAATTGTGGGAAGCTTGAGGAAGGCTTCCCGAAACATTTTACTCAATTTAAACAATTTAAAGGCAATGCTACCAAATAGTAATTGTGTGTATGTAAACTTCTGAGCCACTGGGAATGTGATGAAATAAATAAAAGCTGAAATAAATTGTTCTCTCTACTATTATTCTGACATTTCACATTCTTAAAATAAAGTGGTGATCCTAACTGACCTAATACAGGTCATTTTTAAGAGGATTACATGTCAGGAACTGTGAAAAAACTGAATTTAAATGTTTGTGCCACAGGCGTCCTCCTCTTCATCTGAAGAGGAGAGGCGAGAAGGATCGGAGGACCAAAATGCAGCGTTGTATGTGTTCATGATGAATATTTAATAAAATAAAGCACTGAACACTGAATACAAACTATACAAAAACAATAAACGACCATGAAGCTATAAATGAGACCTGTGCTGACACAAGCAACTAACATAGACAATCACCCACAAAACCCAACACAAAACAGGCTACCTAAATATGGTTCCCAATCAGAGACAATGACTAACACCTGCCTCTGATTGAGAACCATATCAGGCCCAACACAGAAACAGACAAACTAGACATCCAACATAGAATGCCCACTCAGATCACACCCTGACCAAACAAAACATAGAAACATAGGTGTAAATGGTGCTGCTAGACAACATAGTCAGAATTTTACCTGGTGATATGGTGCTGCTAGTGATAGACAACATAGTCAGAATGTTACCTGGTGATATGGTGCTGTTAGACAACACAGTCAGAATGTTACCTGGTGATATGGTGCTGCTAGACAACATAGTCAGAATGTTACCTGGTGATATGGTGCTGCTAGACAACATGCTCATAATGTTACCTGGTGATATGGTGCTGCTAGACAACATAGTCAGAATGTTACCTGGTGATATGGTGCTGTTAGACAACATAGTCAGAATGTTACCTGGTGATATGGTGCTGTAGTGATAGACAACATACTCAGAATGTTACCTGGTGATATGGTGCTGCTAGACAACATGATCATAATGTTACCTGGTGATATGGTGCTGCTAGACAACATGCTCATAATGTTACCTGGTGATATGGTTCTGCTAGACAACATGCTCATAATGTTACCTGGTGATATGGTGCTGCTAGACAACATAGTCAGAATGTTACCTGGTGATATGGTTGTGATAGTGATAGACAACATGCTCATAATGTTACCTGGTGATATGGTTCTGCTAGACAACATAGTCAGAATGTTACCTGGTGATATGGTTGTGATAGTGATAGACAACATTTAGAGACAGAATGCAGACAGAGGAGTTTCAACAAAGTTTACATACATTATATAGAATCCCAAGAAAACCTACTGTTGTAAATACACCTCTGAATCTACCATCTCTCTCACTCACTCTTTTTCTCTCTCACTCACACTCAGTCTCTCTCACTCACATTCACTCTTTTTCTCTCTCACTCACACTCGCTCTCTCTTTTTCTCTCTCACTCTCCCTTGCTCTCCCTTTCTCTCTCTCTGTCTCTCTAGTTCTCCCTCACTCACTCACTCACTCACTCACTCACTCACTCACTCACTCACTCACTCACTCACTCACTCACTCACTCGCTCACTCACTCACTCGCTCACTCGCTCACTCGCTCACTCACCCTCTAACTCTCACTCAATCTCTCGTTCTCACTTATTCTCTCTGTCTCTCTCGCTCTGTCTCTTTCTCTCAACAAAGTGTAGTTGACACTGTGATTATCAACTTCTAATTAGTGATACCTTTTCTCCATGTGATGTGTATTGATGTAGTTGTGTGTGGGAGAAGGCTGACTTAAGTGTGAATTCCTTTCAGAAAATTATCTAGTCCTCCCTCCCTCAATCTCACCTCATTAACACTCTCTCTCCCTCCCTCCTCCTAGTGTGGGGAAACGAAGTGAAGCATAAATGTTTTTTTGTTTGCCTGTGCAATAGAAATAGAAAGCTTGGGCTGTCAGCAGATGGGAGGTAGACATGCAGATAGGAGGTGGAAAAAGGTCCCTATTGGCAGCCAGTCAGTCTCAGCCACCCGGGACCTGCTCTACTCCCCTCTGAGGTGGAATAGAGGAGAGTAGGTCAGAGGGGAGCAGTCTCCTCCTCCTCCTCCTCAGCCCCCCTCTGATTTTCTCTCCTCAGCTCCCCTCTGATCTACTCTCCTCTGCTCCCCTCTGATCTACCCTCCTCCCCTCTGCTCCCCTCTGATCTACTCTCCTCTGCTCCCCTCTGATCTACTCTCCTCAGCTCCCCTCTGATCTACTCTCCTCTCCTCTGCTCCCCTCTGATCTACTCTCCTCTGCTCCCCTCTGATCTACTCTCCTCAGCTCCCCTCTGATCTACTCTCCTCAGCTCCCCTCTGATCTACTCTCCTCAGCTCCCCTCTGATCTACTCTCCTCAGCTCCCCTCTGATCTGCTCCTCTCTGATCTGCTCCCCTCTGATCTCCTCTGATCTACTCTCCTCTGCTCCCCTCTTATCTGCTCCCCTCTGATTTTCTCTCCTCAGCTCCTCTCAGCGCCCCTCTCCTCTGCTCCCCTCTGATCTACTCCCCTCTGCTCCCCTCTGATCTACTCCCCTCAGCTCCCCTCTGATCTCCTCTGCTCCCCTCTGATCTACTCTCATCAGCTCCCCTCTGATGTTCTCTCCTCAGCTCCTCTCAGCGCCCCTCTGATCTACTCTCCTCAGCTCCCGTTTGATCTACTCTCCTCCCCTCTGATCTACTCTCCTCCCCTCTGATCTACTCTCCTCTGCTCCCGTCTGATCTACTCTCCTCCCCTCTGATCTACTCTCCTCAGCTCCCCTCTGATCTACTCTCCTCAGCTCCTCTCTGATCTACTCTCCTCAGCTCCCCTCTGATCTACTCTCCTCAGCTCCCCTCTGATCTACTCTCCTCAGCTCCTCTCTGATCTACTCTCCTCAGCTCCCCTCTGATCTACTCTCCTCAGCTCCTCTCTGATCTACTCTCCTCAGCTCCCCTCTGATCTACTCTCCCCAGCTCCTCTCTGATCTACTCTCCTCAGCTCCCCTCTGATCTACTCTCCTCAGCTCCCCTCTGATCTACTCTCCTCAGCTCCCCTCTGATCTACTCTCCTCAGCTCCCTCTGATCTACTCTCCTCAGCTCCTCTCTGATCTACTCTCCTCAGCTCCCTCTGATCTACTCTCCTCAGCTCCCTCTGATCTACTCTCCCTCAGCTCCCCTCTGATCTACTCTCCTCAGCTCCTCTCTGATCTACTCTCCTCAGCTCCCCTCTGATCTACTCTCCTCAGCTCCCCTCTGATCTACTCTCCTCAGCTCCTCTCGGATCTACTCTCCTCAGCGCCCCTCTGATCTACTCTCCTCAGCTCCCCTCTGATCTACCCTCCTCCCCTCTGCTCCCCTCTGATCTACTCTCCTCTGCTCCTCTCTGATCTACTCTCCTCCCCTCTGATCTACTCTCCTCTCCTCTGCTCCCCTCTGATCTACTCTCCTCAGCTCCCCTCTGATCTACTCTCCTCCCCTCTGATCTACTCTCCTCTGCTCCCCTCTGATCTACTCTCCTCCCCTCTGCTCCCCTCTGATCTACCCTCCTCCCCTCTGCTCCCCTCTGATCTACTCTCCTCTGCTCCCCTCTGATCTACTCTCCTCAGCTCCCCTCTGATCTACTCTCCTCTCCTCCCCTCTGATCTACTCTCCTCTGCTCCCCTCTGATCTACTCTCCTCAGCTCCCCTCTGATCTACTCTCCTCCCTCTGATCTACTCCCCCCTCCTCAGCTCCCCTCTGATCTACTCTCCTCAGCTCCCCTCTGATCTACTCTCCCCTCCTCAGCTCCCCTCTGATCTACTCTCCTCCCCTCTGCTCCCCTCTGATCTACTCTCCTCAGCTCCCCTCTGATCTACTCTCCTCCCCTCTGCTCCCCTCTGATCTACTCTCCTCCCCTCTGCTCCCCTCTGATCTACTCTCCTCAGCTCCCCTCTGATCTACTCTCCTCCCCTCTGATCTACTCTCCCCTCCTCAGCTCCCCTCTGATCTACTCTCCTCCCCTCTGCTCCCCTCTGCTCCCCTCTACTCTCCTCCCCTCTGATCTACTCTCCTCTGCTCCCCTCTGATCTACTCTCCTCAGCTCCCCTCTGATCTACTCTCCTCAGCTCCCCTCTGATCTACTCTCCTCAGCTCCCCTCTGATCTACTCTCCTCAGCTCCCCTCTGATCTACTCTCCTCAGCTCCCCTCTGATCTACTCTCCTCAGCTCCCCTCTGATCTACTCTCCTCAGCTCCCCTCTGATCTACTCTCCTCAGCTCCTCTCTGATCTACTCTCCTCCCCTCTGATCTACTCTCCTCTCCTCTGCTCCCCTCTGATCTACTCTCCTCAGCTCCCCTCTGATCTACTCTCCTCCCCTCTGCTCCCCTCTACTCTCCTCCCCTCTGATCTACTCTCCTCTGCTCCCCTCTGATCTACTCTCCTCAGCTCCCCTCTGATCTACTCTCCTCAGCTCCCCTCTGATCTACTCTCCTCAGCTCCCCTCTGATCTACTCTCCTCTGCTCCCCTCTGATCTACTCTCCTCAGCTCCCCTCTGATCTACTCTCCTCTGCTCCCCTCTGATCTACTCTCCTCTGCTCCCCTCTGATCTACTCTCCTCTGCTCCTCTCTGATCTACTCTCCTCCCCTCTGATCTACTCTCCCCTCCTCAGCTCCCCTCTGATCTACTCTCCTCCCCTCTGCTCCCCTCTGATCTACTCTCCTCAGCTCCCTTCTGATCTACTCTCCTCCCCTCTGCTCCCCTCTACTCTCCTCCCCTCTGATCTACTCTCCTCTGCTCCCCTCTGATCTACTCTCCTCAGCTCCCCTCTGATCTACTCTGCTCTGCTCCCCTCTGATCTCCTCCCCTCTGCTCCCCTCTGATCTACTCTCCTCCCCTCTGATCTACTCTCCTCCCCTCTGATCTACTCTCCTCCCCTCTGCTCCCCTCTGATCTACTCTCCTCCCCTCTGATCTACTCTCCTCCCCTCTGATCTACTCTCCTCCCCTCTGATCTACTCTGCTCCCCTCTGATCTACTCTCCTCCCCTCTGATCTACTCTCCTCCCCTCTGATCTACTCTCCTCCCCTCTGATCTACTCTCCTCCCCTCTGATCTACTCTGCTCCGTTCAGCTCCGCTCCTCTATATACTCGGCTCCGGTGTGATTGCAGCAGTCAGTCTGTCTCAGTCACCCAGACCAGGCCCTGATCTGCTCCTCTCTGATCTGCTCCCCTCTGATCTCCTCTGATCTACTCTCCTCTGCTCCCCTCTTATCTGCTCCCCTCTGATTTTCTCTCCTCAGCTCCTCTCAGCGCCCCTCTCCTCTGCTCCCCTCTGATCTACTCCCCTCTGCTCCCCTCTGATCTACTCCCCTCAGCTCCCCTCTGATCTCCTCTGCTCCCTCTGATCTACTCTCATCAGCTCCCTCTGATGTTCTCTCCTCAGCTCCTCTCAGTGCCCCTCTGATCTACTCCTCAGCTCCCCTTGATCTACTCTCCTCCCCTCTGATCTACTCTCCTCCCCTCTGATCTACTCTCCTCTGCTCCCCTCTGATCTACTCTCCTCCCCTCTGATCTACTCTCCTCAGCTCCCCTCTGATCTACTCTCCTCAGCTCCTCTCTGATCTACTCTCCTCAGCTCCCCTCTGATCTACTCTCCTCAGCTCCCCTCTGATCTACTCTCCTCAGCTCCTCTCTGATCTACTCTCCTCAGCTCCCCTCTGATCTACTCTCCTCAGCTCCTCTCTGATCTACTCTCCAGCAGTCAGTCTGTCTCAGTCACCCAGACCAGGCCCTGTTCTGCTCTTCTCTTATCTGCTCCCCTTTGCTCTGTTCAGCTCTGCTCCTCTATATACTCGGCTCCGGTGTGATTGCAGCCGCCAACCAGGAGACCAAGTGCTCCTAATGATGGATGGACAAAGCCAGGAACTGGATGTGAGAATGGATGGGGGCTGAGTGGGAATGTAACACAGACAAACAGAATGAAAGAACTCCCAGAGCTGTTGACTTACTGCTAACTGAGCATTGGAGGATCGCTTGCGTAGGTACAAGTGGGCCTTGACGGGGGGGGTCATTCAGATGGGCAGGCATGGGGCTGTAGGCTGATTTCACATGACTGTTTTATGATTGCCTAGGCTAGCGGATTTTTAGGTAGTCACAAACTTACAAATAACTTCACTTCAGATTCATATATGTTAAGCGATAGGGCACACACACACACACACACACACACACACACACACACACACACACACACACACACACACACACACACACACACACACACACACACACACACACACACACACACACACACACACCTAAGTTGTATAACAGACTAGCTTTAAATCATCTGTGTGTTTAAGCACAGGTCAATTTTGTGCGGTTCAAAGCACAGAATAAAACACCAGATACTATAGGTACCTCATGGTCTGCATAGAACTAATAGCCCCTGAAATCAAAAGACATAGCCAATAACCTTCCCCCAACCCTGGGCCCATATACCTAGGTCTATACTTCATTATGTAGGGGGAGGAACGTCTCAATCTGAGTCCCAAATCGTATCCTATTCCCTATATATAGTCCCTACGAGCCATGGTAAAAAAAAAGTAAAAAAAAGTAGTGCACTATAAATTTAGCAGGGTGTCATTTGGGACACAACCTATGTGGAGGAGAGGAAGGTATCCGGCTGACCCCTTCCCTTGCTGGATGTAGAAGTATTTCAATCAATCAATGAAATGTATTAATAAAGCCCTTTTTTTATATCATCAGATATCTCAAAGTGCTGTACAGAAACCCAGCCTAAAACCCCAAACAGCAAGCAATGCAGGTGTAGAAGCACGGTGGCTAGGAAAAACTCCCTACAAAGGGAGGAACTTAGGAAGAAACCTAGAGAGGAACCAGGCTCTGAGGGGTGGCCAGTCCTCTTCTGGCTGTGCCGGGTGGAGATTATAAACCTAGAGAGGAACCAGGCTCTGATGGGTGGCCAGTCCTCTTCTGGCTGTGCCGGGTGGAGATTATAAACCTAGAGAGGAACCAGGCTCTGAGGGGTGGCCAGTCCTCTTCTGGCTGTGCCGGGTGGAGATTATAAACCTAGAGAGGAACCAGGCTCTGAGGGGTCACTAGTCCTCTTCTGGCTGTGCCTGGTGGAGATTATAAACCTAGAGAGGAACCAGACTCTGAGGGGTCACCAGTCCTCTTCTGGCTGTGCCGGGTGGAGATTATAAACCTAGAGAGGAACCAGGCTCTGAGGGGTGGCCAGTCCTCTTCTGGCTGTGCCGGGTGGAGATTATAAACCTAGAGAGGAACCAGGCTCTGATGGGTGGCCAGTCCTCTTCTGGCTGTGCCGGGTGGAGATTATAAACCTAGAGAGGAACCAGGCTCTGAGGGGTGGCCAGTCCTCTTCTGGCTGTGCCGGGTGGAGATTATAAACCTAGAGAGGAACCAGGCTCTGAGGGGTCACTAGTCCTCTTCTGGCTGTGCCTGGTGGAGATTATAAACCTAGAGAGGAACCAGACTCTGAGGGGTCACCAGTCCTCTTCTGGCTGTGCCGGGTGGAGATTATAAACCTAGAGAGAGAGGAACCAGGCTCTGAGGGGTCACCAGTCCTCTTCTGGCTGTGCCGGGTGGAGATTATAAACCTAGAGAGGAACCAGGCTCTGAGGGGTCACCAGTCCTCTTCTGGCTGTGTCGGGTGGAGATTATAAACCTAGAGAGGAACCAGGCTCTGAGGGGTCACCAGTCCTCTTCTGGCTGTGCCGGGTGGAGATTATAAACCTAGAGAGGAACCAGGCTCTGAGGGGTCACCAGTCCTCTTCTGGCTGTGCCGGGTGGAGATTATAAACCTAGAGAGGAACCAGGCTCTGAGGGGTCACCAGTCCTCTTCTGGCTGTGCCGGGTGGAGATTATACAAGTACATTTAAATTGTGCTAGTGCTCACTGACATGTAAATGAGTATTAGTGAAAGATTATATACCATAGGTAGAATACAATAACACAAGATGGATAATTCTCTCTATGGCTATTTGTCTCTCTGTGTTTCCAAGATTATAGCCATGCATGTTGAGGCCAATGGGAATGGAGAGACAAACAAGTATAGTCCCAAATGCTACCCTATTCCATTTTCTCTATGTAGTACACTACAATAGGGTTCCATTTTGTGCCGTAGCTTCTCTCTCAGGTGAATGCTTCTCAATTAACACCTGCCACCGCTGACAACTCACCATGTGAAGTCACTCTGTGACACTCAAAATAAAGTTGTTTTCAGGTTGTTAACCAACCAGGGAACAACATAACAGAGGGACTCTGACATTGGAGTCAATCAAATCAAATCAAATCGCATTTGTCACATACACCTATTTAGTAGATGTTATTACAGGTGTAGCGAAATGCTTGTGTTTCTAGCTCCAGCAGTGTAGTATATATAGTATAGTAATATCTAACTAAATGCTTGTGTTTCTAGCTCCAGCAGTGTAGTATATATAGTATAGTAATATCTAACTAAATGCTTGTGTTTCTAGCTCCAGCAGTGTAGTATATATAGTATAGTAATATCTAACTAAATGCTTGTGTTTCCAGCTCCAGCAGTGTAGTATATATAGTATAGTAATATCTAACTAAATGCTTGTGTTTCCAGCTCCAGCAGTGTAGTATATATAGTATAGTAATATCTAACTAAATGCTTGTGTTTCCAGCTCCAGCAGTGTAGTATATATAGTATAGTAATATCTAACTAAATGCTTGTGTTTCCAGCTCCAGCAGTGTAGTATATATAGTATAGTAATATCTAACTAAATGCTTGTGTTTCTAGCTCCAGCAGTGTAGTATATATAGTATAGTAATATCTAACTAAATGCTTGTGTTTCCAGCTCCAGCAGTGTAGTATATATAGTATAGTAATATCTAACTAAATGCTTGTGTTTTCCAGCTCCAGCAGTGTAGTATATATAGTATAGTAATATCTAACTAAATGCTTGTGTTTCTAGCTCCAGCAGTGTAGTATATATAGTATAGTAATATCTAACTAAATGCTTGTGTTTCTAGCTCCAGCAGTGTAGTATATATAGTATAGTAATATCTAACTAAATGCTTGTGTTTCTAGCTCCAGCAGTGTAGTATATATAGTATAGTAATATCTAACTAAATGCTTGTGTTTCTAGCTCCAGCAGTGTAGTATATATAGTATAGTAATATCTAACTAAATGCTTGTGTTTCTAGCTCCAGCAGTGTAGTATATATAGTATAGTAATATCTAACTAAATGCTTGTGTTTCTAGCTCCAGCAGTGTAGTATATATAGTATAGTAATATCTAACTAAATGCTTGTGTTTCTAGCTCCAGCAGTGTAGTATATATAGTATAGTAATATCTAACTAAATGCTTGTGTTTCTAGCTCCAGCAGTGTAGTATATATAGTATAGTAATATCTAACTAAATGCTTGTGTTTCTAGCTCCAGCAGTGTAGTATATATAGTATAGTAATATCTAACTAAATGCTTGTGTTTCTAGCTCCAGCAGTGTAGTATATATAGTATAGTAATATCTAACTAAATGCTTGTGTTTCTAGCTCCAGCAGTGTAGTATATATAGTATAGTAATATCTAACTAAATGCTTGTGTTTCCAGCTCCAGCAGTGTAGTATATATAGTATAGTAATATCTAACTAAATGCTTGTGTTTCCAGCTCCAGCAGTGTAGTATATATAGTATAGTAATATCTAACTAAATGCTTGTGTTTCAGCTCCAGCAGTGTAGTATATATAGTATAGTAATATCTAACTAAATGCTTGTGTTTCTAGCTCCAGCAGTGTAGTATATATAGTATAGTAATATCTAACTAAATGCTTGTGTTTCTAGCTCCAGCAGTGTAGTATATATAGTATAGTAATATCTAACTAAATGCTTGTGTTTCTAGCTCCAGCAGTGTAGTATATATAGTATAGTAATATCTAACTAAATGCTTGTGTTTCTAGCTCCAGCAGTGTAGTATATATAGTATAGTAATATCTAACTAAATGCTTGTGTTTCTAGCTCCAGCAGTGTAGTATATATAGTATAGTAATATCTAACTAAATGCTTGTGTTTCTAGCTCCAGCAGTGTAGTATATATAGTATAGTAATATCTAACTAAATGCTTGTGTTTCAGCTCCAGCAGTGTAGTATATATAGTATAGTAATATCTAACTAAATGCTTGTGTTTCTAGCTCCAGCAGTGTAGTATATATAGTATAGTAATATCTAACTAAATGCTTGTGTTTCTAGCTCCAGCAGTGTAGTATATATAGTATAGTAATATCTAACTAAATGCTTGTGTTTCTAGCTCCAGCAGTGTAGTATATATAGTATAGTAATATCTAACTAAATGCTTGTGTTTCTAGCTCCAGCAGTGTAGTATATATAGTATAGTAATATCTAACTAAATGCTTGTGTTTCTAGCTCCAGCAGTGTAGTATATATAGTATAGTAATATCTAACTAAATGCTTGTGTTTCTAGCTCCAGCAGTGTAGTATATATAGTATAGTAATATCTAACTAAATGCTTGTGTTTCTAGCTCCAGCAGTGTAGTATATATAGTATAGTAATATCTAACTAAATGCTTGTGTTTCTAGCTCCAGCAGTGTAGTATATATAGTATAGTAATATCTAACTAAATGCTTGTGTTTCTAGCTCCAGCAGTGTAGTATATATAGTATAGTAATATCTAACTAAATGCTTGTGTTTCTAGCTCCAGCAGTGTAGTATATATAGTATAGTAATATCTAACTAAATGCTTGTGTTTCTAGCTCCAGCAGTGTAGTATATATAGTATAGTAATATCTAACTAAATGCTTGTGTTTCCAGCTCCAGCAGTGTAGTATATATAGTATAGTAATATCTAACTAAATGCTTGTGTTTCTAGCTCCAGCAGTGTAGTATATATAGTATAGTAATATCTAACTAAATGCTTGTGTTTCCAGCTCCAGCAGTGTAGTATATATAGTATAGTAATATCTAACTAAATGCTTGTGTTTCAGCTCCAGCAGTGTAGTATATATAGTATAGTAATATCTAACTAAATGCTTGTGTTTCTAGCTCCAGCAGTGTAGTATATATAGTATAGTAATATCTAACTAAATGCTTGTGTTTCTAGCTCCAGCAGTGTAGTATATATAGTATAGTAATATCTAACTAAATGCTTGTGTTTCTAGCTCCAGCAGTGTAGTATATATAGTATAGTAATATCTAACTAAATGCTTGTGTTTCTAGCTCCAGCAGTGTAGTATATATAGTATAGTAATATCTAACTAAATGCTTGTGTTTCTAGCTCCAGCAGTGTAGTATATATAGTATAGTAATATCTAACTAAATGCTTGTGTTTCTAGCTCCAGCAGTGTAGTATATATAGTATAGTAATATCTAACTAAATGCTTGTGTTTCTAGCTCCAGCAGTGTAGTATATATAGTATAGTAATATCTAACTAAATGCTTGTGTTTCTAGCTCCAGCAGTGTAGTATATATAGTATAGTAATATCTAACTAAATGCTTGTGTTTCCAGCTCCAGCAGTGTAGTATATATAGTATAGTAATATCTAACTAAATGCTTGTGTTTCTAGCTCCAGCAGTGTAGTATATATAGTATAGTAATATCTAACTAAATGCTTGTGTTTCCAGCTCCAGCAGTGTAGTATATATAGTATAGTAATATCTAACTAAATGCTTGTGTTTCCAGCTCCAGCAGTGTAGTATATATAGTATAGTAATATCTAACTAAATGCTTGTGTTTCCAGCTCCAGCAGTGTAGTATATATAGTATAGTAATATCTAACTAAATGCTTGTGTTTCCAGCTCCAGCAGTGTAGTATATATAGTATAGTAATATCTAACTAAATGCTTGTGTTTCCAGCTCCAGCAGTGTAGTATATATAGTATAGTAATATCTAACTAAATGCTTGTGTTTCTAGCTCCAGCAGTGTAGTATATATAGTATAGTAATATCTAACTAAATGCTTGTGTTTCTAGCTCCAGCAGTGTAGTATATATAGTATAGTAATATCTAACTAAATGCTTGTGTTTCTAGCTCCAGCAGTGTAGTATATATAGTATAGTAATATCTAACTAAATGCTTGTGTTTCCAGCTCCAGCAGTGTAGTATATATAGTATAGTAATATCTAACTAAATGCTTGTGTTTCTAGCTCCAGCAGTGTAGTATATATAGTATAGTAATATCTAACTAAATGCTTGTGTTTCCAGCTCCAGCAGTGTAGTATATATAGTATAGTAATATCTAACTAAATGCTTGTGTTTCCAGCTCCAGCAGTGTAGTATATATAGTATAGTAATATCTAACTAAATGCTTGTGTTTCCAGCTCCAGCAGTGTAGTATATATAGTATAGTAATATCTAACTAAATGCTTGTGTTTCCAGCTCCAGCAGTGTAGTATATATAGTATAGTAATATCTAACTAAATGCTTGTGTTTCCAGCTCCAGCAGTGTAGTATATATAGTATAGTAATATCTAACTAAATGCTTGTGTTTCCAGCTCCAGCAGTGTAGTATATATAGTATAGTAATATCTAACTAAATGCTTGTGTTTCTAGCTCCAGCAGTGTAGTATATATAGTATAGTAATATCTAACTAAATGCTTGTGTTTCTAGCTCCAGCAGTGTAGTATATATAGTATAGTAATATCTAACTAAATGCTTGTGTTTCTAGCTCCAGCAGTGTAGTATATATAGTATAGTAATATCTAACTAAATGCTTGTGTTTCCAGCTCCAGCAGTGTAGTATATATAGTATAGTAATATCTAACTAAATGCTTGTGTTTCCAGCTCCAGCAGTGTAGTATATATAGTATAGTAATATCTAACTAAATGCTTGTGTTTCCAGCTCCAGCAGTGTAGTATATATAGTATAGTAATATCTAACTAAATGCTTGTGTTTCTAGCTCCAGCAGTGTAGTATATATAGTATAGTAATATCTAACTAAATGCTTGTGTTTCTAGCTCCAGCAGTGTAGTATATATAGTATAGTAATATCTAACTAAATGCTTGTGTTTCTAGCTCCAGCAGTGTAGTATATATAGTATAGTAATATCTAACTAAATGCTTGTGTTTCTAGCTCCAGCAGTGTAGTATATATAGTATAGTAATATCTAACTAAATGCTTGTGTTTCTAGCTCCAGCAGTGTAGTATATATAGTATAGTAATATCTAACTAAATGCTTGTGTTTCTAGCTCCAGCAGTGTAGTATATATAGTATAGTAATATCTAACTAAATGCTTGTGTTTCTAGCTCCAGCAGTGTAGTATATATAGTATAGTAATATCTAACTAAATGCTTGTGTTTCCAGCTCCAGCAGTGTAGTATATATAGTATAGTAATATCTAACTAAATGCTTGTGTTTCTAGCTCCAGCAGTGTAGTATATATAGTATAGTAATATCTAACTAAATGCTTGTGTTTCTAGCTCCAGCAGTGTAGTATATATAGTATAGTAATATCTAACTAAATGCTTGTGTTTCTAGCTCCAGCAGTGTAGTATATATAGTATAGTAATATCTAACTAAATGCTTGTGTTTCTAGCTCCAGCAGTGTAGTATATATAGTATAGTAATATCTAACTAAATGCTTGTGTTTCTAGCTCCAGCAGTGTAGTATATATAGTATAGTAATATCTAACTAAATGCTTGTGTTTCTAGCTCCAGCAGTGTAGTATATATAGTATAGTAATATCTAACTAAATGCTTGTGTTTCTAGCTCCAGCAGTGTAGTATATATAGTATAGTAATATCTAACTAAATGCTTGTGTTTCCAGCTCCAGCAGTGTAGTATATATAGTATAGTAATATCTAACTAAATGCTTGTGTTTCCAGCTCCAGCAGTGTAGTATATATAGTATAGTAATATCTAACTAAATGCTTGTGTTTCCAGCTCCAGCAGTGTAGTATATATAGTATAGTAATATCTAACTAAATGCTTGTGTTTCCAGCTCCAGCAGTGTAGTATATATAGTATAGTAATATCTAACTAAATGCTTGTGTTTCTAGCTCCAGCAGTGTAGTATATATAGTATAGTAATATCTAACTAAATGCTTGTGTTTCCAGCTCCAGCAGTGTAGTATATATAGTATAGTAATATCTAACTAAATGCTTGTGTTTCTAGCTCCAGCAGTGTAGTATATATAGTATAGTAATATCTAACTAAATGCTTGTGTTTCTAGCTCCAGCAGTGTAGTATATATAGTATAGTAATATCTAACTAAATGCTTGTGTTTCTAGCTCCAGCAGTGTAGTATATATAGTATAGTAATATCTAACTAAATGCTTGTGTTTCTAGCTCCAGCAGTGTAGTATATATAGTATAGTAATATCTAACTAAATGCTTGTGTTTCTAGCTCCAGCAGTGTAGTATATATAGTATAGTAATATCTAACTAAATGCTTGTGTTTCTAGCTCCAGCAGTGTAGTATATATAGTATAGTAATATCTAACTAAATGCTTGTGTTTCCAGCTCCAGCAGTGTAGTATATATAGTATAGTAATATCTAACTAAATGCTTGTGTTTCTAGCTCCAGCAGTGTAGTATATATAGTATAGTAATATCTAACTAAATGCTTGTGTTTCCAGCTCCAGCAGTGTAGTATATATAGTATAGTAATATCTAACTAAATGCTTGTGTTTCCAGCTCCAGCAGTGTAGTATATATAGTATAGTAATATCTAACTAAATGCTTGTGTTTCCAGCTCCAGCAGTGTAGTATATATAGTATAGTAATATCTAACTAAATGCTTGTGTTTCCAGCTCCAGCAGTGTAGTATATATAGTATAGTAATATCTAACTAAATGCTTGTGTTTCCAGCTCCAGCAGTGTAGTATATATAGTATAGTAATATCTAACTAAATGCTTGTGTTTCTAGCTCCAGCAGTGTAGTATATATAGTATAGTAATATCTAACTAAATGCTTGTGTTTCTAGCTCCAGCAGTGTAGTATATATAGTATAGTAATATCTAACTAAATGCTTGTGTTTCTAGCTCCAGCAGTGTAGTATATATAGTATAGTAATATCTAACTAAATGCTTGTGTTTCTAGCTCCAGCAGTGTAGTATATATAGTATAGTAATATCTAACTAAATGCTTGTGTTTCCAGCTCCAGCAGTGTAGTATATATAGTATAGTAATATCTAACTAAATGCTTGTGTTTCTAGCTCCAGCAGTGTAGTATATATAGTATAGTAATATCTAACTAAATGCTTGTGTTTCCAGCTCCAGCAGTGTAGTATATATAGTATAGTAATATCTAACTAAATGCTTGTGTTTCCAGCTCCAGCAGTGTAGTATATATAGTATAGTAATATCTAACTAAATGCTTGTGTTTCCAGCTCCAGCAGTGTAGTATATATAGTATAGTAATATCTAACTAAATGCTTGTGTTTCCAGCTCCAGCAGTGTAGTATATATAGTATAGTAATATCTAACTAAATGCTTGTGTTTCCAGCTCCAGCAGTGTAGTATATATAGTATAGTAATATCTAACTAAATGCTTGTGTTTCCAGCTCCAGCAGTGTAGTATATATAGTATAGTAATATCTAACTAAATGCTTGTGTTTCCAGCTCCAGCAGTGTAGTATATATAGTATAGTAATATCTAACTAAATGCTTGTGTTTCTAGCTCCAGCAGTGTAGTATATATAGTATAGTAATATCTAACTAAATGCTTGTGTTTCCAGCTCCAGCAGTGTAGTATATATAGTATAGTAATATCTAACTAAATGCTTGTGTTTCAGCTCCAGCAGTGTAGTATATATAGTATAGTAATATCTAACTAAATGCTTGTGTTTCTAGCTCCAGCAGTGTAGTATATATAGTATAGTAATATCTAACTAAATGCTTGTGTTTCTAGCTCCAGCAGTGTAGTATATATAGTATAGTAATATCTAACTAAATGCTTGTGTTTCTAGCTCCAGCAGTGTAGTATATATAGTATAGTAATATCTAACTAAATGCTTGTGTTTCTAGCTCCAGCAGTGTAGTATATATAGTATAGTAATATCTAACTAAATGCTTGTGTTTCCAGCTCCAGCAGTGTAGTATATATAGTATAGTAATATCTAACTAAATGCTTGTGTTTCTAGCTCCAGCAGTGTAGTATATATAGTATAGTAATATCTAACTAAATGCTTGTGTTTCCAGCTCCAGCAGTGTAGTATATATAGTATAGTAATATCTAACTAAATGCTTGTGTTTCCAGCTCCAGCAGTGTAGTATATATAGTATAGTAATATCTAACTAAATGCTTGTGTTTCCAGCTCCAGCAGTGTAGTATATATAGTATAGTAATATCTAACTAAATGCTTGTGTTTCAGCTCCAGCAGTGTAGTATATATAGTATAGTAATATCTAACTAAATGCTTGTGTTTCCAGCTCCAGCAGTGTAGTATATATAGTATAGTAATATCTAACTAAATGCTTGTGTTTCTAGCTCCAGCAGTGTAGTATATATAGTATAGTAATATCTAACTAAATGCTTGTGTTTCAGCTCCAGCAGTGTAGTATATATAGTATAGTAATATCTAACTAAATGCTTGTGTTTCCAGCTCCAGCAGTGTAGTATATATAGTATAGTAATATCTAACTAAATGCTTGTGTTTCCAGCTCCAGCAGTGTAGTATATATAGTATAGTAATATCTAACTAAATGCTTGTGTTTCTAGCTCCAGCAGTGTAGTATATATAGTATAGTAATATCTAACTAAATGCTTGTGTTTCCAGCTCCAGCAGTGTAGTATATATAGTATAGTAATATCTAACTAAATGCTTGTGTTTCTAGCTCCAGCAGTGTAGTATATATAGTATAGTAATATCTAACTAAATGCTTGTGTTTCTAGCTCCAGCAGTGTAGTATATATAGTATAGTAATATCTAACTAAATGCTTGTGTTTCCAGCTCCAGCAGTGTAGTATATATAGTATAGTAATATCTAACTAAATGCTTGTGTTTCTAGCTCCAGCAGTGTAGTATATATAGTATAGTAATATCTAACTAAATGCTTGTGTTTTAGCTCCAGCAGTGTAGTATATATAGTATAGTAATATCTAACTAAATGCTTGTGTTTCCAGCTCCAGCAGTGTAGTATATATAGTATAGTAATATCTAACTAAATGCTTGTGTTTCTAGCTCCAGCAGTGTAGTATATATAGTATAGTAATATCTAACTAAATGCTTGTGTTTCCAGCTCCAGCAGTGTAGTATATATAGTATAGTAATATCTAACTAAATGCTTGTGTTTCCAGCTCCAGCAGTGTAGTATATATAGTATAGTAATATCTAACTAAATGCTTGTGTTTCTAGCTCCAGCAGTGTAGTATATATAGTATAGTAATATCTAACTAAATGCTTGTGTTTCCAGCTCCAGCAGTGTAGTATATATAGTATAGTAATATCTAACTAAATGCTTGTGTTTCCAGCTCCAGCAGTGTAGTATATATAGTATAGTAATATCTAACTAAATGCTTGTGTTTCCAGCTCCAGCAGTGTAGTATATATAGTATAGTAATATCTAACTAAATGCTTGTGTTTCTAGCTCCAGCAGTGTAGTATATATAGTATAGTAATATCTAACTAAATGCTTGTGTTTCTAGCTCCAGCAGTGTAGTATATATAGTATAGTAATATCTAACTAAATGCTTGTGTTTCTAGCTCCAGCAGTGTAGTATATATAGTATAGTAATATCTAACTAAATGCTTGTGTTTCCAGCTCCAGCAGTGTAGTATATATAGTATAGTAATATCTAACTAAATGCTTGTGTTTCCAGCTCCAGCAGTGTAGTATATATAGTATAGTAATATCTAACTAAATGCTTGTGTTTCTAGCTCCAGCAGTGTAGTATATATAGTATAGTAATATCTAACTAAATGCTTGTGTTTCCAGCTCCAGCAGTGTAGTATATATAGTATAGTAATATCTAACTAAATGCTTGTGTTTCTAGCTCCAGCAGTGTAGTATATATAGTATAGTAATATCTAACTAAATGCTTGTGTTTCCAGCTCCAGCAGTGTAGTATATATAGTATAGTAATATCTAACTAAATGCTTGTGTTTCTAGCTCCAGCAGTGTAGTATATATAGTATAGTAATATCTAACTAAATGCTTGTGTTTCCAGCTCCAGCAGTGTAGTATATATAGTATAGTAATATCTAACTAAATGCTTGTGTTTCTAGCTCCAGCAGTGTAGTATATATAGTATAGTAATATCTAACTAAATGCTTGTGTTTCTAGCTCCAGCAGTGTAGTATATATAGTATAGTAATATCTAACTAAATGCTTGTGTTTCTAGCTCCAGCAGTGTAGTATATATAGTATAGTAATATCTAACTAAATGCTTGTGTTTCTAGCTCCAGCAGTGTAGTATATATAGTATAGTAATATCTAACTAAATGCTTGTGTTTCTAGCTCCAGCAGTGTAGTATATATAGTATAGTAATATCTAACTAAATGCTTGTGTTTCTAGCTCCAGCAGTGTAGTATATATAGTATAGTAATATCTAACTAAATGCTTGTGTTTCCAGCTCCAGCAGTGTAGTATATATAGTATAGTAATATCTAACTAAATGCTTGTGTTTCTAGCTCCAGCAGTGTAGTATATATAGTATAGTAATATCTAACTAAATGCTTGTGTTTCTAGCTCCAGCAGTGTAGTATATATAGTATAGTAATATCTAACTAAATGCTTGTGTTTCTAGCTCCAGCAGTGTAGTATATATAGTATAGTAATATCTAACTAAATGCTTGTGTTTCTAGCTCCAGCAGTGTAGTATATATAGTATAGTAATATCTAACTAAATGCTTGTGTTTCTAGCTCCAGCAGTGTAGTATATATAGTATAGTAATATCTAACTAAATGCTTGTGTTTCTAGCTCCAGCAGTGTAGTATATATAGTATAGTAATATCTAACTAAATGCTTGTGTTTCCAGCTCCAGCAGTGTAGTATATATAGTATAGTAATATCTAACTAAATGCTTGTGTTTCTAGCTCCAGCAGTGTAGTATATATAGTATAGTAATATCTAACTAAATGCTTGTGTTTCTAGCTCCAGCAGTGTAGTATATATAGTATAGTAATATCTAACTAAATGCTTGTGTTTCAGCTCCAGCAGTGTAGTATATATAGTATAGTAATATCTAACTAAATGCTTGTGTTTCCAGCTCCAGCAGTGTAGTATATATAGTATAGTAATATCTAACTAAATGCTTGTGTTTCCAGCTCCAGCAGTGTAGTATATATAGTATAGTAATATCTAACTAAATGCTTGTGTTTCCAGCTCCAGCAGTGTAGTATATATAGTATAGTAATATCTAACTAAATGCTTGTGTTTCCAGCTCCAGCAGTGTAGTATATATAGTATAGTAATATCTAACTAAATGCTTGTGTTTCCAGCTCCAGCAGTGTAGTATATATAGTATAGTAATATCTAACAAGTCATATCTAACAATACACACAATCTAAAGTAAATAAATGGAATTAAGAATATATAGAAATATTTGGACGAGCGGCAATGTCAGAGAGACAATGTCAGAGCGACAATGTCAGAGCGACAATGTTAGAGCGACAATGTTAGAGCGACATAGACTAAGATACAGTAGAATAGGATAGAATACAGTATATACCTATGAGATGAGTAATACATAGACTAAGATACAGTAGAATAGAATAGAATAGAATACAGTATATACCTATGAGATGAGTAATACATAGACTAAGATACAGTAGAATAGAATAGAATACAGTATGTACCTATGAGATGAGTAATACATAGACTAAAATACAGTAGAATTGGATAGAATACAGTATATACCTATGAGATGAGTAATACATAGACTAAGATACAGTAGAATAGAATAGAATACAGTATATACCTATGAGATGAGTAATACATAGACTAAAATACAGTAGAATAGAATAGAATACAGTATATACCTATGAGATGAGTAATACATAGACTAAAATACAGTAGAATTGGATAGAATACAGTATATACCTATGAGATGAGTAATACATAGACTAAAATACAGTAGAATTGGATAGAATACAGTATATACCTATGAGATGAGTAATACATAGACTAACATACAGTAGAATAGGATAGAATACAGTATATACCTATGAGATGAGTAATACATAGACTAAGATACAGTAGAATAGGATAGAATACAGTATATACCTATGAGATGAGTAATACATAGACTAACATACAGTAGAATAGGATAGAATACAGTATATACCTATGAGATGAGTAATACATAGACTAAGATACAGTAGAATAGGATAGAATACAGTATATACCTATGAGATGAGTAATACATAGACTAAGATACAGTAGAATAGATAGAATACAGTATATACCTATGAGATGAGTAATACATAGACTAACATACAGTAGAATAGGATAGAATACAGTATATACCTATGAGATGAGTAATACATAGACTAAGATACAGTAGAATAGAATAGAATACAGTATATACCTATGAGATGAGTAATACATAGACTAAGATACAGTAGAATAGAATAGAATACAGTATATACCTATGAGATGAGTAATACATAGACTAAGATACAGTAGAATTGGATAGAATACAGTATATATATGAGATGAGTAATACATAACTAAGATACAGTAGAATTGGATAGAATACAGTATATACCTATGAGATGAGTAATACATAGACTAAGATACAGTAGTGGATAGAAATATATATACCTATGAGATGAGTAATACATAGACTAAGATACAGTAGAATAGGATAGAATACAGTATATACATATGAGATGAGTAATACATAGACTAAGATACAGTAGTTTCCAGAATACAGTATATATATATGAGATGAGTAATAAATAGACTAAGATACAGTAGAATAGAATAGAATACAGTATATACCTATGAGATGAGTAATACATAGACTAGATACAGTAGAATAGAATAGAATACAGTATATACCTATGAGATGAGTAATACATAGACTAAGATACAGTAGAAATAGAATACAGTATATATATATGAGATGAGTAATACATAGACTAAGATACAGTAGAATGATAGAATACAGTATATACCTATGAGATGAGTAATACATAGACTAAGATACAGTAGAATGGATAGAATACAGTATATACCTATGAGATGAGTAATACATAGACTAAGATACAGTAGAATAGGATAGAATACAGTATATACCTATGAGATGAGTAATACATAGACTAAGATACAGTAGAATTGGATAGAATACAGTATATACATATGAGATGAGTAATACATAGACTAAGATACAGTAGAATAGGATAGAATACAGTATATACCTATGAGATGAGTAATACATAGACTAAGATACAGTAGAATAGAATAGAATACAGTATATACCTATGAGATGAGTAATACATAGACTAAGATACAGTAGAATAGAATAGAATACAGTATATACCTATGAGATGAGTAATACATAGACTAAGATACAGTAGAATTGAATAGAATACAGTATATACCTATGAGATGAGTAATACATAGACTAAGATACAGTAGAATAGAATAGAATACAGTATATACCTATGAGATGAGTAATACATAGACTAAAATACAGTAGAATTGGATAGAATACAGTATATACCTATGAGATGAGTAATACATAGACTAAGATACAGTAGAATTGGATAGAATACAGTATATACCTATGAGATGAGTAATACATAGACTAAGATACAGTAGAATAGGATAGAATACAGTATATACCTATGAGATGAGTAATACATAGACTAAGATACAGTAGAATTGGATAGAATACAGTATATACCTATGAGATGAGTAATACATAGACTAAGATACAGTAGAATAGGATAGAATACAGTATATACCTATGAGATGAGTAATACATAGACTAAGATACAGTAGAATAGGATAGAATACAGTATATACCTATGAGATGAGTAATACATAGACTAAGATACAGTAGAATAGGATAGAATACAGTATATACCTATGAGATGAGTAATACATAGACTAACATACAGTAGAATAGGATAGAATACAGTATATACCTATGAGATGAGTAATACATAGACTAAGATACAGTAGAATAGAATAGAATACAGTATATACCTATGAGATGAGTAATACATAGACTAAGATACAGTAGAATAGATAGAATACAGTATATACCTATGAGATGAGTAATACATAGACTAAGATACAGTAGAATTGGATAGAATACAGTATATACCTATGAGATGAGTAATACATAGACTAAGATACAGTAGAATAGAATAGAATACAGTATATACCTATGAGATGAGTAATACATAGACTAAGATACAGTAGAATTGGATAGAATACAGTATATACCTATGAGATGAGTAATACATAGACTAAGATACAGTAGAATAGGATAGAATACAGTATATACCTATGAGATGAGTAATACATAGACTAAGATACAGTAGAATAGGATAGAATACAGTATATACCTATGAGATGAGTAATACATAGACTAAGATACAGTAGAATAGAATAGAATACAGTATATACCTATGAGATGAGTAATACATAGACTAAGATACAGTAGAATAGAATAGAATACAGTATATACCTATGAGATGAGTAATACATAGACTAAGATACAGTAGAATTGGATAGAATACAGTATATACCTATGAGATGAGTAATACATAGACTAAGATACAGTAGAATTGGATAGAATACAGTATATACCTATGAGATGAGTAATACATAGACTAAGATACAGTAGAATAGGATAGAATACAGTATATACCTATGAGATGAGTAATACATAGACTAAGATACAGTAGAATAGGATAGAATACAGTATATACATATGAGATGAGTAATGCAAAAAATATGTAAACATTAATAAAGTGACTAGCGTTCCATTATTAAAGTGGCCATTGATTCCAAGTCTATGTATATAGGGCAGCCGCCTCTAATATGCTAGTGATGACTATTTAACAGTCGGATGGCCTTGAGATAGAAGCAATTTTTCAGTCTCTTGGTCCCAGCTTTGATGAACCTGTACTGACCTCGTCTTCCGGATGATATCGGGGTGAACAGGCAGTGGCTCAGGTGGTTGTTGTCCTTGAGGATCTTTTTGGCCTTCCTGTGACATCGGGTGCTGTAGATGTCCTGGAGGGCAGGTAGTTTGCCCCCGGTTATGCGTTGTGCAGACCGCACCACCCTCTGGACAGCCCTGCAGTTTTAGGCGGTGCAGTTGCCTTACCAGGCGGTGATACAGCCCAACAGGATGCTCTCAATTGCGCCTCTGTAAAAGTTTGTGAGGGTTTTAGGTGCCAAGACAAGTTTCTACAGCCCCCTGAGGTTGAAGAGGTGCAGTTGCGCTTAGGGGGCTGAGCATGCACCCTTGTGGGGCCCCATTGTTGACGATCAGCGAAGGGGTTGTAGGGCGAAGGGGTTGTTTCCTACCTTCACCACCTGAGGGCGGCCCGTCAGGAAGTCCAGGACCCAGTTGCACAGGGCGGGTTCAGACCCAGGACCTCAAGCTTAATGATGAGCTTGGAGGGTACTATGGTGTTGAATACTGAGCTACAGTCAATGAACTGCATTCTTACATATGTATTCCTCTTATCCAGATGGGACAGGGCAGTGTGCAGTGCAACGGCTATTGCATCGTCTGTGGATCTATTGGGGCGGTAAGCAAGTTGAAGTGGGTCTAGGGTGTCGGGTAAGGTGATACGATCCTTGACTAGTCTCTCAAGGCACTTCATGATGACAGAAGTGAGTGCTACGGGGCGATAGTTATTTAGTTTGGCTACCTTCTGCTTTCTTGGTTACAGGAACAATGGTGGAGATCTTGAAGCATGTGGGGACAACAGACTGGGATAGGGAGAGATTGAATATGTCCATACACACTCCAGCCAGCTGGTCTGCGCATGCTCTGAGGACGCAGCTAGGGATGCCATCTGGGCACTCATTGGCACCCTATTCCCTGTCTAGTGCACTACTTTGACAAGGACCCAAAGGGAAACCCATAGGGCTCTAGTCAAATGTAGTGCACTACAAAAAGGAACAGGGTGCGATGTCAGACTTCTCTGTAAACATAGGAGGGAGATGTAGCTGGACCATCATAAATCTTATAGGCCATGTGGTATCATTTCCTTCAGCTGACCTTGGGGATGCTGTTGGTCTGGACTCAACGGGGAGGGCGGTGTGTGTGTGTGTGTGTGTGTGTGTGTGTGTGTGTGTGTGTGTGTGTGTGTGTGTGTGTGTGTGTGTGTGTGTGTGTGTGTGTGTGTGTGTGTGTGTGTGTGTGTGTGATATTATATAAAAGTGAGAGGAACTCGGTGAGCCATGAATCAGTGGCCAGTGATTAGTGGTGAAATCCTGCAAATGTGATCCTTTCTCTCTCGCGCTCGCTCGTCACATGTCAATGTATCAGTTCCTGTCCTATCCCTGTCGGCCCTCAAAAACAATTCTCAGATAAATTACTTCAAAATGAATAGGATGTCAATGATGAATTAATACATGAATGTTCCCTTGCATTGCTGCTTCGATACAGTTAGTAATTCTCTGAAAAATATATTTTGTTGACTATGCAGGTTGTTCTATCACTAGCCTACAACAGACCAATCCTCATTATTTTTCTCTCTTTTCCCCTTTCTAACCTACTCATTAGCAGGTCACGATCAGCAGGTTCTGAAGTATTGAATAGGGGATCACCCCAGAGCCTGTCGATATGGTAATGACTTTTCCTCATCGTTATGGTTATAACAGTCATAAATCATTCCCTTTACCAGAATGCTTTGCAGCTGTTGCAACAATCTCTTCGAACTCCGTCTGGGAAAAAAAATACTGCCCTTGGTGATTAATGCCCCAACAGTCTGCTGTTTCTGCACCGATTGTTTTCAGATTAAAAAAATATATATATATATTTGGATGAATGGATTGTATATCAATAAAACTATAAGTCAATGAGTTACAACAAAGAGGAGATGGTTAGGAGTAAATCATAGGGGTTTGGTTTCTACCTATTCAACTCTCCATGCATTCTGGTTATAGAGTGCAGGTTAATGTTATAAAGTGCCTTCAGAAGAACTTACCCCCTTTGATTAATTCCACATTTTGCTGTTTTACGACCTGAATTCAAAATGGATCAAACTGTTTTTTTTCTTCTTCTACTCATCTACATCCTGTAATGACAAAGTGAAAGTTCTTTAATTAAAATGCATTCCAGGTGACTATGTCATGGAGCTGGTTGAGAGAAAACAGAAATACCTCATTTACATAAGTATTCACACCCCTGAGTCAATGCATGTTAGAATCACCTTTTAGTTGCAATTAGAGCTGTGTCTCTTTCTGGATAAGTCTCTAAGAGCTATTCACACTTGAATTGTGCAATATTTGACCATTATTCTTTAAAAAAATTCTTCAAGCTTTGTCAAATTGGTTGTTGATCATTGCTAGACAACCATTTTCAGGTCTTGCCATAGATTTACAAACACATTTAAGTCAAACTGTAACTTAGCCAATCAGGAACATTCACTGTCTACTTGGTAAGCGTAGATTTGGCATTGTGTTTTAGGTTATTGTCCTGCTGAAAGGGGAATTCATCATCTAGTGTCTGATGGAAAGCAGACTGGACCAGGTTTTGCGGCCACCACTATACTTGAAAATATGGAAAGTGGTACTCAGTAATGTGTTATATTGGATTTGCCCCAAACATAACACTTTGTATTCAGGACAAAAAGTGAATTGCTTTGCCCAATTTTTTTTCGGTATTACTTTAGTGCCTTGTTACAAACAGACTACATGTTTTGGAATATTTATATTCTCTACAGGCTTCCTTCTTTTCACTCTGTAATTTAGGGTTAGTATTGTAGAGTAACTCCAATGTTGTTGATCCATCCTCAGTTTTCTCCTATCACTGCCATTAAACTCATTTTAAAGTCACCATTGTCCTCATGGTGAAATCCCTGAACTGTTCCCTTCCTCTCCGGCAAACTGAGTTAGGAAGGACGCCTGTATCTTCGAGGTGACTGTTTTTTTTTACCCATCTAACAATAGGCGCCCTTCTTTGTGAGGCATTGGAAAACCTCCCTGGTCATTGTGGTTGAATCTATGTTAGAAATTCACTGCTTGACTGAGGGAACTTACAGATAATTGTATGTGTGGGGGTACAGAGATGAAGGACCTTACAGATAATTGTATGTGTGGGGTACAGAGATGAGGGACCTTACAGATAATTGTATGTGTGGGGTACAGAGATGAGGGACCTTACAGTATGTGTGGGGTACAGAGATGAGGGACCTTACAGATAATTGTTTGTGTGGGGTACAGAGATGAGGGACCTCACAGATAATTGTATGTGTGGGGTACAGAGATGAGGGACCTCACAGATAATTGTTTGTGTGGGGTACAGAGATGAGGGACCTTACAGATAATTGTATGTGTGGGGTACAGAGATGAGGGACCTTACAGATAATTGTTTGTGTGGGGTACAGAGATGAGGGACCTTACAGATAATTGTTTGTGTGGGGTACAGAGATGAGGGACCTTACAGATAATTGTATGTGTGGGGTACAGAGATGAGGGACCTTACAGTATGTGTGGGGTACAGAGATGAAGGACCTTACAGATAATTGTATGTGTGGGGGTACAGAGATGAGGGACCTTACAGATAATTGTTTGTGTGGGGTACAGAGATGAGGGACCTTACAGTATGTGTGGGGTACAGAGATGAGGGACCTTACAGATAATTGTTTGTGTGGGGGTACAGAGATGAGGGACCTCACAGATAATTGTTTGTGTGGGGGTACAGAGATGAGGGACCTTACAGTATGTGTGGGGTACAGAGATGAAGGACCTTACAGATAATTGTATGTGTGGGGGTACAGAGATGAGGTAGACATTCAAAAATTGTGTTAAACATTATTAATGCACAGAGTGAGTCCATGCAACTAATTATGTGACTTGTTAAGCACATTTTTTACTTCTGAATTTATCTAGGCTTGCCATAACTAAGAGGTTGAATACTTATTGAGTCAAGACATTTCAGCTTTACATTTTTTATTAATTTGTAAACATTTCTAAAAATCATAATTACACTTGACCCCAAAAAATCTAAATTGTATCCATTTTAAATTCAGCCTGTAACACAACTAAATGTAGAAGAAGACAAGAGGTTTGAATACTTTCTGAAGGCCCTGTATAACGATGTGTACAACGAGTGGGTCTAATCCTGAATGCTGATTGGTTAAAACTGCATTCCAGTCGGTGTCTATTCCACAAATTACCACCGGCTAAATCTATGACGCTAAAATGCCTATTCACTCTGTTCCATCTGACTGAGCAATCCACTGTCTAATCAGCCACTGTCTCCACTATAAAAAAAACATCTAGACATGATCTCACATTTCTTTTAGACTAACATTTAGTTTTCAACAGCGGAGATTTGTATAAACATTGCTGTCTGTATCTGTCCAGAGTAATGATCGTGTCGGAATGAGACAGACAGGCAGGCAGCTTTTCTTTCTAGTTTGCTGTCTTTCCAGCTTCAGTTTGATTGTGTTAGCTGTGTTGTTGGCTAGCTCCTCTGAACAATAGTATCCTGACAAAAGAGAGCGCACTTTCTGCGCCAGGCGAAACCACGCATCATTAGCTCATTGTTATGGATGTATCCAAATAAACGTCACTAGAAAACAGCTTAAACAAATGCAGCTACTTTGTTGTTATTCTGTCCGCACTGTTTTGACGTGACTTTAAGTTAGCCGTAGTTGGCTAGCTAGTAAGAAAGGGAGAAGAACGTTGCCAGCCAGTATGACAATGGAACATTTAAAACAAACAACTGAGTCGTGTCCATTGATACAGAACAAAAAGACTGAACGACTGGGTCACGTTTCTGGCAACCGAGTGGACGGATAGAACGAATGACCAGCCGGCTTAGGTAGTCACCCTAGAGTTGTGTCGGAACTATATGTTGTGGAAGGGTGAAATTGTATGAATAAATGAATAAAAAAATATATATATATATATATATATGAAAATATGTAAATCCTCC
>NC_088411.1:40987185-41097185 GCF_034236695.1 Oncorhynchus nerka
ACCCACGGCAGAGGATTTCCTTTGATTAGTGTATTATTGTACGATACACTACATCTATAACGTCAAGCTCTTTTGTCAAATTGGAAACATGCCACATTATTCCACGAGTCAATGAACATGGTACTGTGTCCAGCTGTAAGTGTGTTGCTTGTGTAGCTTTGATAGAGACTTGAGCATCTTATTTACAGTAACTCATATCATCACATGATTTTGTCATAGACACTATCTCTGAAAATATCTACCTATAATGTCAATGGAAGTTCAAATATAATAATGTTTTTTTGATTTATGGCCAAACCATTTTTTAACAGAATCCCAGCTTTATAATTTGTGTTGTTTTCAGCAAACGGCATGTTCTTTTGGGATGTCAGTTGCCAAATAATTGTTGATTATTGCATATCCTAAAATTGCACCTGATTAAGACTGAATATATTACCTTTTAATAGACTCTATCACTGGGATTTGGCCAATATCTGTTCATTCCTCTCCCAGCAGCAGTGGTTTGAATGTATTTGCTGACCATGGCTTCCTACTGAAGTAGGCCTGTCTGCCATATCCCTGTTATGTGCCTTAACCTCTTTAGTTCCCTTCTCTCTTCTCTCCAGCTGTCAGCTCCCTCCAGACCCAGCTGGTAATCCCCTAAAAACATTCCACAGCCAATATCCTGACCTCTTCTCAAATCCACTCCTCAGACCCCTCCCCATTGTTATTGGGGAATTTTCTCCCCTCTTTCCCTCTCTCCCCTCTCCCCCTTTTCTCCTCTCTCCCGCTCTCCACTCTCTCACCCCTCTCCCCTCTCTCCCCTTCTTACTTAATCTCCTCCCTCCCACTCTCCCCTTTTCCCTCTCTCCCTTTTCCCCCTTTCTCGTCTCACCTCTCTCTCACCTTCTCCCCTCTTTCCCCTTGTCCCCCATTCTACTCCCTCCCCCTCTTCCCCTCTCCCCTCACCCCTTTCTCCTCTCTCCCCTTCTTACTTAATCTCCTCCCTCCCCCTCTCCCCTTTTCCCTCTCACCCCTCTCCCCTTTTCTCCTCTCTCCCGCTCTCCACTCTCTCACCCCTCTCCTCCCTCCCCCTCTCCCCTTTTCCCTCTCTCCCTTTTCCCCCTTTCTCGTCTCTCCACTCTCTCACCCCTCTCCCCTCTCTCCCCTTCTTACTTAATCTCCTCCCTCCCCCTCTCCCCTTTTCCCTCTCTCCCTTTTCCCCCTTTCTCGTCTCTCCACTCTCTCACCTTCTCCCCTCTTTCCCCTTGTCCCCATTCTACTCCCTCCCCTCTTCCCTTCTCCCCTCTCCCCCTCACCCCTTTCTCCCCCCCTCACTCCCTCTCCCCTTTCCCTCAGTGACACCAGTTCTACAATCTCCTTAGTAACGAAAATAGCTTTCTGATAGGAGCTCATCTGTTTGTGATGCTTGAGCAGGAAACAATTTAAATACTGACAAAGTTGTTATCTGTATAACATGGGTACTGCGCCTGTCCTTGCACACATGCTGGAGTGCTTCCTCTCCACCGGACAGTATATATCACATAGGAACAGTTTGTGTTGCACTGTTGCCTGATACCCTCAGAGCCTTTCACACACACTCACTATTGTATAGGACCTCTTCAATGAGAACAGCCGTAGCCAATCTTCGTTTTCTCTTCTGGATCCCTCCACCCTGTGTTATACCCTAAATGGTACCCTATGCCCTACATAGTGCACTACTTTATACCAGGGGACATAGGGTTTTGGTAAAAAAAAAAATAGGGAATAGGGTGCCATTTGGGCCACATTAAATATGACGATTCATTGATTCCCTGTTAGTCTCACGGAAAGGAAAATATATTTTAATGTAGCCCTGTTTCCCCCAGCATTAGAATTTTGTACATGGCAAGTAATTTACCTTTTTAATTATGCATGAAGGTAAAACCATGATGAAGTGGGGCTGTCGCTACGAAGCTAATGCCAGCGGCTCAGACTCCTCTGACGTGGCTTGTGTTGAGACAGCAATACACACACACGCACACACACGCTCACACACACACACACACACACCAGTACGCACGCACGCACGCACGCACGCACGCGCGCACACACACACACACACACACACACACACACACACACACACACACACACACACTCGTAGGCCTCAGATAAATAATATACTATGTGCATTTACATGCTGTACATCTCTGTCCCAGCTAGACAGGAACTAGACAGGAACAAGACAGGAATTACACAGGAACTAGACAGACAGCTCTTTTATCAGTAGCCTGTACATCTCTGTCCCAGCTAGACAGGAACTAGACAGGAACTAGACAGGAATTACACAGGAACTAGACAGACAGCTCTTTTACCAGTAGCCTGTACATCTCTGTCCCAGCTAGACAGGAACTAGACAGGAATAAGACAGGAATTACACAGGAACTAGACAGACAGCTCTTTTATCAGTAGCCTGTACATCTCTGTCCCAGCTAGACAGGAACTAGACAGGAACAAGACAGGAATTACACAGGAACTAGACAGGAACTAGACAGGAACAAGACAGGAACTAGACAGGAACTAGACAGGAACAAGACAGGAATTACACAGGAACTAGACAGGAATTACACAGGAACTAGACAGACAGCTCTTTTATCAGTAGCCTGTACATCTCTGTCCCAGCTAGACAGGAACTAGACAGGAACAAGACAGGAATTACACAGGAACTAGACAGGAACTAGACAGGAACAAGACAGGAACTAGACAGGAACTAGACAGGAACAAGACAGGAATTACACAGGAACTAGACAGGAATTACACAGGAAGTAGACAGGAACTAGACAGGAACAAGACAGGAACTAGACAGGAACTAGACAGGAACAAGACAGGAATTACACAGGAACTAGACAGGAATTACACAGGAACTAGACAGACAGCTCTTTTATCAGTAGCCTGTACATCTCTGTCCCAGCTAGACAGGAACTAGACAGGAACAAGACAGGAATTACACCGGAACTAGACAGACAGCTCTTTTATCAGTAGCCTGTACATCTCTGTCCCAGCTAGACAGGAACTAGACAGGAACAAGACAGGAATTACACAGGAACTAGACAGGAACTAGACAGGAACAAGACAGGAACTAGACAGGAACTAGACAGGAACAAGACAGGAATTACACAGGAACTAGACAGGAATTACACAGGAACTAGACAGACAGCTCTTTTATCAGTAGCCTGTACATCTCTGTCCCAGCTAGACAGGAACTAGACAGGAACAAGACAGGAATTACACAGGAACTAGACAGGCAGCTTTTTATCAGTAGCCTGTACATCTCTGTCCCAGCTAGACAGGAACTAGACAGGAACTAGACAGGAATTACACAGGAACTAGACAGACAGCTTTTTTATCAGTAGCCTGTACATCTCTGTCCCAGCTAGACAGGAACAAGACAGGAATTACACAGGAACTAGACAGACAGCTCTTTTATCAGTAGCCTGTACATCTCTGTCCCAGCTAGACAGGAACTAGACAGGAACAAGACAGGAATTACACAGGAACTAGACAGGAATTACACAGGAACTAGACAGACAGCTCTTTTATCAGTAGCCTGTACATCTCTGTCCCAGCTAGACAGGAACTAGACAGGAACAAGACAGGAATTACACAGGAACTAGACAGGAATTACACAGGAACTAGACAGACAGCTCTTTTATCAGTAGCCTGTACATCTCTGTCCCAGCTAGACAGGAACTAGACAGGAACAAGACAGGAATTACACAGGAACTAGACAGACAGCTCTTTTATCAGTAGCCTGTACATCTCTGTCCCAGCTAGACAGGAACTAGACAGGAACAAGACAGGAATTACACAGGAACTAGACAGACAGCTCTTTTATCAGTAGCCTGTACATCTCTGTCCCAGCTAGACAGGAACTAGACAGGAACTAGACAGGAATTACACAGGAACTAGACAGACAGCTTTTTTATCAGTAGCCTGTACATCTCTGTCCCAGCTAGACAGGAACTAGACAGGAACTAGACAGGAATTACACAGGAACTAGACAGGCAGCTTTTTTTTATCAGTAGCCTGTACATCTCTGTCCCAGCTAGACAGGAACTAGACAGGAACAAGACAGGAATTACACAGGAACTAGACAGGCAGCTTTTTTATCAGTAGCCTGTACATCTCTGTCCCAGCTAGACAGGAACAAGACAGGAATTACACAGGAACTAGACAGGAATTACACAGGAACTAGACAGACAGCTCTTTTATCAGTAGCCTGTACATCTCTGTCCCAGCTAGACAGGAACTAGACAGGAACAAGACAGGAATTACACAGGAACTAGACAGGCAGCTTTTTTATCAGTAGCCTGTACATCTCTGTCCCAGCTAGACAGGAACAAGACAGGAATTACACAGGAAGTAGACAGGAACTAGACAGGAACAAGACAGGAACTAGACAGGAACTAGACAGGAACAAGACAGGAATTACACAGGAACTAGACAGGAATTACACAGGAACTAGACAGACAGCTCTTTTATCAGTAGCCTGTACATCTCTGTCCCAGCTAGACAGGAACTAGACAGGAACAAGACAGGAATTACACCGGAACTAGACAGACAGCTCTTTTATCAGTAGCCTGTACATCTCTGTCCCAGCTAGACAGGAACTAGACAGGAACAAGACAGGAATTACACAGGAACTAGACAGGAACTAGACAGGAACAAGACAGGAACTAGACAGGAACTAGACAGGAACAAGACAGGAATTACACAGGAACTAGACAGGAATTACACAGGAACTAGACAGACAGCTCTTTTATCAGTAGCCTGTACATCTCTGTCCCAGCTAGACAGGAACTAGACAGGAACAAGACAGGAATTACACAGGAACTAGACAGGCAGCTTTTTTATCAGTAGCCTGTACATCTCTGTCCCAGCTAGACAGGAACTAGACAGGAACTAGACAGGAATTACACAGGAACTAGACAGACAGCTTTTTTATCAGTAGCCTGTACATCTCTGTCCCAGCTAGACAGGAACAAGACAGGAATTACACAGGAACTAGACAGACAGCTCTTTTATCAGTAGCCTGTACATCTCTGTCCCAGCTAGACAGGAACTAGACAGGAACAAGACAGGAATTACACAGGAACTAGACAGGAATTACACAGGAACTAGACAGACAGCTCTTTTATCAGTAGCCTGTACATCTCTGTCCCAGCTAGACAGGAACTAGACAGGAACAAGACAGGAATTACACAGGAACTAGACAGGAATTACACAGGAACTAGACAGACAGCTCTTTTATCAGTAGCCTGTACATCTCTGTCCCAGCTAGACAGGAACTAGACAGGAACAAGACAGGAATTACACAGGAACTAGACAGACAGCTCTTTTATCAGTAGCCTGTACATCTCTGTCCCAGCTAGACAGGAACTAGACAGGAACAAGACAGGAATTACACAGGAACTAGACAGACAGCTCTTTTATCAGTAGCCTGTACATCTCTGTCCCAGCTAGACAGGAACTAGACAGGAACTAGACAGGAATTACACAGGAACTAGACAGACAGCTTTTTTATCAGTAGCCTGTACATCTCTGTCCCAGCTAGACAGGAACTAGACAGGAACTAGACAGGAATTACACAGGAACTAGACAGGCAGCTTTTTTTTATCAGTAGCCTGTACATCTCTGTCCCAGCTAGACAGGAACTAGACAGGAACAAGACAGGAATTACACAGGAACTAGACAGGCAGCTTTTTTATCAGTAGCCTGTACATCTCTGTCCCAGCTAGACAGGAACAAGACAGGAATTACACAGGAACTAGACAGGAATTACACAGGAACTAGACAGACAGCTCTTTTATCAGTAGCCTGTACATCTCTGTCCCAGCTAGACAGGAACTAGACAGGAACAAGACAGGAATTACACAGGAACTAGACAGGCAGCTTTTTTATCAGTAGCCTGTACATCTCTGTCCCAGCTAGACAGGAACAAGACAGGAATTACACAGGAACTAGACAGACAGCTCTTTTATCAGTAGCCTGTACATCTCTGTCCCAGCTAGACAGGAACTAGACAGGAACAAGACAGGAATTACACAGGAACTAGACAGGAATTACACAGGAACTAGACAGACAGCTCTTTTATCAGTAGCCTGTACATCTCTGTCCCAGCTAGACAGGAACTAGACAGGAACAAGACAGGAATTACACAGGAACTAGACAGGCAGCTTTTTTATCAGTAGCCTGTACATCTCTGTCCCAGCTAGACAGGAACTAGACAGGAACAAGACAGGAATTACACCGGAACTAGACAGACAGCTCTTTTATCAGTAGCCTGTACATCTCTGTCCCAGCTAGACAGGAACTAGACAGGAACAAGACAGGAATTACACAGGAACTAGACAGACAGCTCTTTTATCAGTAGCCTGTACATCTCTGTCCCAGCTAGACAGGAACTAGACAGGAACAAGACAGGAATTACACAGGAACTAGACAGACAGCTCTTTTATCAGTAGCCTGTAAATCTCTGTCCCAGCTAGACAGGAACTAGACAGGAACAAGACAGGAATTACACAGGAACTAGACAGACAGCTCTTTTATCAGTAGCCTGTACATCTCTGTCCCAGCTAGACAGGAACTAGACAGGAACTAGACAGGAATTACACAGGAACTAGACAGACAGCTTTTTTATCAGTAGCCTGTACATCTCTGTCCCAACTAGACAGGAACTAGACAGGAACTAGACAGGAATTACACAGGAACTAGACAGGCAGCTTTTTTTTATCAGTAGCCTGTACATCTCTGTCCCAGCTAGACAGGAACAAGACAGAAACAAGACAGGAACTAGACAGGCAGCTCTTTTATCAGTAGCATGTACTTCTCAGTACCAGCTAGACAGGAACTAGACAGGAATTACACAGGAACTAGACAGGAATTACACAGGAATTACACAGGAATTACACAGGAATTACACAGGAACTAGACAGGAATTAAACAGGAACAAGACAGAAACAAGACAGGAACTAGACAGGCAGCTCTTTTATCAGTAGCCTGTACATCTCAGTACCAGCTAGACAGGAACTAGACAGGAATTACACAGGAACTAGACAGGAATTACACAGGAACAAGACAGAAACAAGACAGGAACTAGACAGGCAGCTCTTTTATCAGTAGCCTGTACATCTCAGTACCAGCTAGACAGGAACTAGACTGGAATTACACAGGAACAAGACAGAAACAAGACAGGAACTAGACAGGCAGCTATTTTATCAGTAGCCTGTACATCTCAGTCCCAACTAGACAGGAACCAGACAGGAACTAGACAGGAACAAGACAGGAATTACACAGGAACTAGACAGGAATTACACAGGAACTAGACAGACAGCTCTTTTATCAGTAGCCTGTACATCTCTGTCCCAGCTAGACAGGAACAAGACAGGAATTACACAGGAACTAGACAGGCAGCTTTTTTATCAGTAGCCTGTACATCTCTGTCCCAGCTAGACAGGAACTAGACAGGAACAAGACAGGAATTACACCGGAACTAGACAGACAGCTCTTTTATCAGTAGCCTGTACATCTCTGTCCCAGCTAGACAGGAACTAGACAGGAACAAGACAGGAATTACACAGGAACTAGACAGACAGCTCTTTTATCAGTAGCCTGTACATCTCTGTCCCAGCTAGACAGGAACTAGACAGGAACAAGACAGGAATTACACAGGAACTAGACAGACAGCTCTTTTATCAGTAGCCTGTACATCTCTGTCCCAGCTAGACAGGAACTAGACAGGAACAAGACAGGAATTACACAGGAACTAGACAGACAGCTCTTTTATCAGTAGCCTGTACATCTCTGTCCCAGCTAGACAGGAACTAGACAGGAACTAGACAGGAATTACACAGGAACTAGACAGACAGCTTTTTTTATCAGTAGCCTGTACATCTCTGTCCCAGCTAGACAGGAACTAGACAGGAACTAGACAGGAATTACACAGGAACTAGACAGGCAGCTTTTTTATCAGTAGCCTGTACATCTCTGTCCCAGCTAGACAGGAACTAGACAGGAATTACACAGGAACTAGACAGGATTTACACAGGGACTAGACAGGAATTACACAGGAACAAGACAGAAACAAGACAGGAACTAGACAGGCAGCTCTTTTATCAGTAGCCTGTACTTCTCAGTACCAGCTAGACAGGAACTAGACAGGAATTACACAGGAACTAGACAGGAATTACACAGGAATTACACAGGAACTAGACAGGAATTACACAGGAATTACACAGGAATTACACAGGAACTAGACAGGAATTACACAGGAACAAGACAGAAACAAGACAGGAACTAGACAGGCAGCTCTTTTATCAGTAGCCTGTACATCTCAGTACCAGCTAGACAGGAACTAGACAGGAATTACACAGGAACTAGACAGGAATTACACAGGAACAAGACAGAAACAAGACAGGAACTAGACAGGCAGCTCTTTTATCAGTAGCCTGTACATCTCAGTACCAGCTAGACAGGAACTAGACTGGAATTACACAGGAACAAGACAGAAACAAGACAGGAACTAGACAGGCAGCTCTTTTATCAGTAGCCTGTACATCTCAGTCCCAACTAGACAGGAACCAGACAGGAACTAGACAGGAACAAGACAGGAACAAGACAGGAACTAGACAGGAACCAGACAGGAACTAGACAGGCAGCTCTTTTATCAGTAGCCTGTACACCTCTGTCCCAACTAGACAGGAAATAGGCATGCAGCTCTGTTCTCAATAGCCTGTATATCTCTGTCCCAACTAGACAGGGACTAGACAGGAAATAGGCATGCAGCTCTGTTCTCAATAGCCTGTACATCTCTGTCCCAACTAGACAGGGACTAGACAGGAAATAGGCATGCAGCTCTGTTCTCAATAGCCTGTACATCTCTGTCCCAATTAGACAGGGACTAGACAGGAAATAGACATGCAGCTCTGTTCTCAATAGCCTGTACATCTCTGTCCCAACTAGACAGGGACTAGACAGGAACCAGACAGGAACTAGACAGGGACTAGACAGGAAATAGGCATGCAGCTCTGTTCTCAATTGCCTGGAAGGTTAAAGCTGATGATGTCTATTGGGAACACATCAATCAGTAAACCAGGAAATAGTCTATCTAACGGACCCGGGGCTTTGTTTTTTACTATTGATTCTCTGTGGCTAAATAATGCTCTCTGGTGTATTTTGAAAATTCATAGCGGGCTCCTGGAAGTCCCTGCATTATTCTGGCCCTGCTAATAGCAACAGATAGGATTTGTTTTATTTCTATTGTAATCCATAGAACAACAAACAAAACAAATTAAGAGACCTCTGCAAAATGATCAGTTTCTCTGGTTGTACTATTTCTATGTATGTGTTTGGGTAAAATGACCGTTTTTGTTTTATTCTATAAACTACTGACAACATTTCTCCCAAATTCCAAATAAAAATATTGTCATTTAGAGCATTTATTTGCAGAAATTGACAACTGGTAAAAATAACAAAAAAAAGATGCAGTGTTGTCAGACCTAACGCAAAGAAAATAAGTCAAATACAAATAAAAATTATAAACGAGACAACGTTTTCAATCACAGCTGTCCTGCGTCTTGGCCTGCTCTCCACCAGTCTTTCACAATGCTAACGTTTTCAATCACAGCTGTCCTGCGTCTTGGCCTGCTCTCCACCAGTCTTTCACAATGCTAACGTTTTCAATCACAGCTGTCCAAGCGCCTTGGCCTGCTCTCCACCAGTCTTTCACAATGCTAACGTTTTCAATCACAGCTGTCCTGCGTCTTGGCGTGCTCTCCACCAGTCTTTCACAATGCTAACGTTTTCAATCACAGCTGTCCTGCGTCTTGGCGTGCTCTCCACCAGTCTTTCACAATGCTAACGTTTTCAATCACAGCTGTCCTGCGTCTTGGCCTGCTCTCCACCAGTCTTTCACAATGCTAACGTTTTCATTCACAGCTGTCCTGCGTCTTGGCCTGCTCTCCACCAGTCTTTCACAATGCTAACGTTTTCAATCACAGCTGTCCTGCGTCTTGGCGTGCTCTCCACCAGTCTTTCACAATGCTAACGTTTTCAATCACAGCTGTCCTGCGTCTTGGCGTGCTCTCCACCAGTCTTTCACAATGCTAACGTTTTCAATCACAGCTGTCCTGCGTCTTGGCGTGCTCTCCACCAGTCTTTCACAATGCTAACGTTTTCAATCACAGCTGTCCTGCGTCTTGGCCTGCTCTCCACCAGTCTTTCACAATGCTAACGTTTTCAATCACAGCTGTCCTGCGTCTTGGCCTGCTCTCCACCAGTCTTTCACAATGCTAACGTTTTCAATCACAGCTGTCCTGCGTCTTGGCCTGCTCTCCACCAGTCTTTCACAATGCTAACGTTTTCAATCACAGCTGTCCTGCGTCTTGGCCTGCTCTCCACCAGTCTTTCACAATGCTAACGTTTTCAATCACAGCTGTCCTGCGTCTTGGCGTGCTCTCCACCAGTCTTTCACAATGCTAACGTTTTCAATCACAGCTGTCCTGCGTCTTGGCGTGCTCTCCACCAGTCTTTCACAATGCTAACGTTTTCAATCACAGCTGTCCTGCGTCTTGGCGTGCTCTCCACCAGTCTTTCACAATGCTAACGTTTTCAATCACAGCTGTCCTGCGTCTTGGCGTGCTCTCCACCAGTCTTTCATAATGCTAACGTTTTCAATCACAGCTGTCCTGCGTCTTGGCGTGCTCTCCACCAGTCTTTCACAATGCTAACGTTTTCAATCACAGCTGTCCTGCGTCTTGGCCTGCTCTCCACCAGTCTTTCACAATGCTAACGTTTTCAATCACAGCTGTCCTGCGTCTTGGCGTGCTCTCCACCAGTCTTTCACAATGCTAACGTTTTCAATCACAGCTGTCCTGCGTCTTGGCGTGCTCTCCACCAGTCTTTCACAATGCTAACGTTTTCAATCACAGCTGTCCTGCGTCTTGGCGTGCTCTCCACCAGTCTTTCACAATGCTAACGTTTTCAATCACAGCTGTCCTGCGTCTTGGCCTGCTCTCCACCAGTCTTTCACAATGCTAACGTTTTCAATCACAGCTGTCCTGCGTCTTGGCGTGGTCTCCACCAGTCTTTCACAATGCTAACGTTTTCAATCACAGCTGTCCTGCGTCTTGGCCTGCTCTCCACCAGTCTTTCACAATGCTAACGTTTTCAATCACAGCTGTCCTGCGTCTTGGCCTGCTCTCCACCAGTCTTTCACAATGCTAACGTTTTCAATCACAGCTGTCCTGCGTCTTGGCGTGGTCTCCACCAGTCTTTCACAATGCTAACGTTTTCAATCACAGCTGTCCTGCGTCTTGGCGTGCTCTCCACCAGTCTTTCACAATGCTAACGTTTTCAATCACAGCTGTCCTGCGTCTTGGCCTGCTCTCCACCAGTCTTTCACAATGCTAACGTTTTCAATCACAGCTGTCCTGCGTCTTGGCGTGCTCTCCACCAGTCTTTCACAATGCTAACGTTTTCAATCACAGCTGTCCTGCGTCTTGGCGTGCTCTCCACCAGTCTTTCACAATGCTAACGTTTTCAATCACAGCTGTCCTGCGTCTTGGCCTGCTCTCCACCAGTCTTTCACAATGCTAACGTTTTCAATCACAGCTGTCCTGCGTCTTGGCCTGCTCTCCACCAGTCTTTCACAATGCTAACGTTTTCAATCACAGCTGTCCTGCGTCTTGGCCTGCTCTCCACCAGTCTTTCACAATGCTAACGTTTTCAATCACAGCTGTCCTGCGTCTTGGCCTGCTCTCCACCAGTCTTTCACAATGCTAACGTTTTCAATCACAGCTGTCCTGCGTCTTGGCGTGCTCTCCACCAGTCTTTCACAATGCTAACGTTTTCAATCACAGCTGTCCTGCGTCTTGGCCTGCTCTCCACCAGTCTTTCACAATGCTAACGTTTTCAATCACAGCTGTCCTGCGTCTTGGCGTGCTCTCCACCAGTCTTTCACAATGCTAACGTTTTCAATCACAGCTGTCCTGCGTCTTGGCCTGCTCTCCACCAGTCTTTCACAATGCTAACGTTTTCAATCACAGCTGTCCTGCGTCTTGGCCTGCTCTCCACCAGTCTTTCACAATGCTAACGTTTTCAATCACAGCTGTCCTGCGTCTTGGCCTGCTCTCCACCAGTCTTTCACAATGCTAACGTTTTCAATCACAGCTGTCCTGCGTCTTGGCCTGCTCTCCACCAGTCTTTCACAATGCTAACGTTTTCAATCACAGCTGTCCTGCGTCTTGGCCTGCTCTCCACCAGTCTTTCACAATGCTAACGTTTTCAATCACAGCTGTCCTGCGTCTTGGCCTGCTCTCCACCAGTCTTTCACAATGCTAACGTTTTCAATCACAGCTGTCCTGCGTCTTGGCGTGGTCTCCACCAGTCTTTCACAATGCTAACGTTTTCAATCACAGCTGTCCTGCGTCTTGGCGTGCTCTCCACCAGTCTTTCACAATGCTAACGTTTTTCAATCACAGCTGTCCTGCGTCTTGGCCTGCTCTCCACCAGTCTTTCACAATGCTAACGTTTTCAATCACAGCTGTCCTGCGTCTTGGCGTGCTCTCCACCAGTCTTTCACAATGCTAACGTTTTCAATCACAGCTGTCCTGCGTCTTGGCGTGCTCTCCACCAGTCTTTCACAATGCTAACGTTTTCAATCACAGCTGTCCTGCGTCTTGGCCTGCTCTCCACCAGTCTTTCACAATGCTAACGTTTTCAATCACAGCTGTCCTGCGTCTTGGCCTGCTCTCCACCAGTCTTTCACAATGCTAACGTTTTCAATCACAGCTGTCCTGCGTCTTGGCCTGCTCTCCACCAGTCTTTCACAATGCTAACGTTTTCAATCACAGCTGTCCTGCGTCTTGGCCTGCTCTCCACCAGTCTTTCACAATGCTAACGTTTTCAATCACAGCTGTCCTGCGCCTTGGCCTGCTCTCCACCAGTCTTTCACAATGCTAACGTTTTCAATCACAGCTGTCCTGCGTCTTGGCCTGCTCTCCACCAGTCTTTCACAATGCTAACGTTTTCAATCACAGCTGTCCTGCGTCTTGGCGTGCTCTCCACCAGTCTTTCACAATGCTAACGTTTTCAATCACAGCTGTCCTGCGTCTTGGCGTGCTCTCCACCAGTCTTTCACAATGCTAACGTTTTCAATCACAGCTGTCCTGCGTCTTGGCGTGCTCTCCACCAGTCTTTCACAATGCTAACGTTTTCAATCACAGCTGTCCTGCGTCTTGGCGTGCTCTCCACCAGTCTTTCACAATGCTAACGTTTTCAATCACAGCTGTCCTGCGTCTTGGCGTGCTCTCCACCAGTCTTTCACATTGATGTCGGGTGACTTTATGCCACTCCTTGAGCAAAAATTCAAGCAGCTCGGCTTTGTTTGATGGCTTGTGACCATCCATCTTCCTCTTGATCACATTCTAGAGGTTTTCAATGGGGTTCAGGTCTGGAGATTGGGCTGGACATGACAAGGTCTTGATCTGGAGGTTTTCAGTGGGGCTCAGGTCTGGAGATTGGGCTGGACATGACAAGGTCTTGATCTGGAGGTTTTCAGTGGGGCTCAGGTCTGGAGATTGGGCTGGTCATGACAAGGTCTTGATCTGGTGGTCCTCCATCCACACCTTGATTGACCTGGCTGTGTGGCATGGAGCATTGTCATGCTAGAAAAAACTATCCTCAGACAAGGGGTACATTTTCAGAGCAGAAGGAAGCAAGTTTTCTTCCAGGACAACCTTGTATGTGGCTTGTGTGCTCCCTCTCTGGCCTCTAGGTCACCAGGCTGCTCATTATGGCGCACACCTGTCACCATCGTTACGCACACCTGCATGTCATCAGACTCACCTGGACTCCATCACCTCCCTGATTACCTTCCCTATATATGTCAGTCCCTTTGGTTCCTTCCCCAGGCGTTATTGTTATGGTCATTTATGAACATTTGAACATCTTGGCCACGTTCTGTTATAATCTCCACCCGGCACAGCCAGAAGAGGACTGGCCACCCCACATATGCTCTCTCTAATTCTCTCTTTCTTTCTCTCTCTCGGAGGACCTGAGTCCTAGGACCGTGCCCCAGGACTACCTGACATGATGACTCCTTGCTGTCCCCAGTCCACCTGACTGTGCTGCTGCTCCAGTTTCAACTGTTCTGCCTTATTATTATTCGACCATGCTGGTCATTTATGAACATTTGAACATCTTGGTCATGTTCTGTTATAATCTCTACCCGGCACAGCCAGAAGAGGACTGGCCACCTCACATAGCCTGGTTCCTCTCTAGGTTTCTTCCTAGGTTTTGGCCTTTCTAGGGAGTTTTTCCTAGCCACCGTGCTTTTACACCTGCATTGTTTGCTGTTTGGGGTTTTAGGCTGGGTTTCTGTACAGCACTTTGAGATATCAGCTGATGTACGAAGGGCTATATAAATAAATTTGATTTGATTTGATTTGATTGTTTCGGTATCTGTTTAATGTCTGTGTGCTGTTGGTGTTTCTTGTTTTGTACTATGTTTATTTTATTAAAACACTCCCTCCCTGAACTTGCTTCCCGACTCTCAGCACACATCGTTACAGCTTGATTCATGCGTCCCTCACAAAGACAAATCTGCCCGATTCCGGCCTTGCTGAACCACCCCCAGATCATCACCGATTCTCCACCAAATTGCGAAACCTGGAGAGGCCTACAAGCCACAGTGTCTCACACCCACTGTGTAATTTGGTGGCGGATCGGTGATGATCTGGGGGTTGTTCAGTTGTTATTTTGACTAGTTGTCAATTTCTGCAAATAAATGCTCTAAATGACAATATTTTTATTTGGAATTTGGGAGAAATGTTGTCAGTAGTTTATAGAATAAAACAAAAAAATGTAATTTTACCCAAAACACATACCTAGAAATGGTACAACCAGAGAATCTGTATATATAACCTTTAAAAATGATCATGGATTTATTCAAACATTCATTATGTTATCGTCAGGATATTTATAGAGATAGGAGAGGTCGATAGACATTCACTATAATGACATGGCTTGCTTGATAAAAACACAATAGGAAAATTCTAATAAAACACTTCACATTTCATTCAATATAAAACTTTTGAATTGTCTATGTGCTAAACTTAAAGGGGGTGGCAAAGAGGCCTCATTCTTATTTCATTTTCACTTCCAATCCTAATTCATTTATATTGCCGTTTCCAAATATGTTTGTCACTGATTATGACGGTTTTTCTGCTGGTGTTTCTCTCTAAGCCTTGTATTGGCCATGAATTCCACTCCTTTTATGAACAGATTTCACTGGTCGACGTGCCTGGTAATCAAACAATCAGTAAACATCTGTTACAAATATTAATGATGCAGAGCAACACATTTATGGCAAGGTCCTGCCTGCATATAAATCTAATTTACCACCAAAATATGAGTTGGTAATCCCCTATTCTGAAGCTGTTTATGAGGGAGAGGAGAGAGAGAGAGAGAGAGAGAGAGATGGAGAGAGAGTGATGAAAGAGTGAGAGAAATGAAAGAGTGAGACAGGAAGAGAGAAAGAAATTAGAGTGGTAGAGGCAAATGACAGAGAGAGAGAGAGAGAGAGATGAGTGAAAGAGAGCGAGAGAGAAATATGTGAGAGGGAGAGGGACAGAGAGAGCAGCAGACAGCCTAATGAAACAGGTCAATTACTTCCAACAGATGGAATCTTAAGAAAAGTCATTCTGAATAAGAGCGTCTGCTAAATGACTAGACTGTAAATGTACATAACAAATGTGTAGAGTTGCTGAGTTGCCAGTAGCACAGCAGTGGGTGATGACTTGTAAATCATATTCTCTGCTTGTTAATGGGTCACTCATACACTATGAATGAACAAAAATGAATCTATTCAAGGTGACACACGCTAGATAACAACAAGCTGAGAACAGCAGCGGTCAGATAACACTTAGCTACAGAACTAGCTAGCTAGGCAACCAGCCAGTTAATCTACCCAATCACAAGCCAACCCATCCACAAACCAGCAAACCAACCAGCCCACAAAACAACCCACCCACCAACAAATTAACCAACCCACCAACCAGTCAAACCACCAACCAACCCACCCACCAACCAACCAACCAACCTGCCCACCCACAAACCAACCAACCAACCAACCAACCACCCACCCACCCACCCTCCCACAAACAAGCCATACAATCCACCAGCCAGCCACCCCACAAACCAACCAACCAACCCACCAACCAACCCACCAACCAACCAACCAACCAACCAACCAACCAACCAACCCACAAACAAACCAACCAACCCACAAACCAACCAACCAACCCACAAACCAACCAACCCACTAACTCACCCACTAACCAACCCACAAACCAACCAAGCCACCAGCCAGCCAGCCAACTCACAAACAAACCAACCAACCCACAAACCAACCAACCCACCAGCCAACCCACAAACAAACTAACCAACCCACAAACCAACAAACCAACCCACCAGCCAACCCACAAACAAACCAACCAACCAACCCACAAACAAACAAACCAACCCACCAGCCAAGCCACAAACAAACTAACCAACCCGCAAGCCAACCAACTCACCCACCCACCCACCAGCAAACTCACTAACCAACCCACCAGCCAGTCAACTAAATAATTTGGGCCCAGGGTTTTTTCTTTCCTGGGTTGCAGGTTATTGATTGTATGAAAAGCTATGACACATGATGTGTCATATATCAAAGGCAGGGCATCTGTAATCTTAGCTCAAGGACACGGATAACAGGCAGATAGACATGTGAATAAGACGGAGGGATAGTGGAGGAAGGGAGGGTGGAGAAAGGAGGAGTGGAGGGACCCTTTCTGCTATCACCACAGAGAAGATAGAGGAAGATACACAGTACATTGTAGACCACATACCAGCACTCTGCCCATCTTTCATCCCTCCCTTCCTCCTTCCAGCCCCTATTTCCAAAACACAACATACTAGGGAGAGCAATCTTGTTGTCCATCAGGTATTTGTGGAGAACTCTCCCCTCTATATTAGTATGTCTATACTGTTATTTCTATAATCAAATCAAATCTAATTGTATTAGTCACATGCGCTGAATACAACAGGTGTAGACCTTACAGTGAAATACTTTCTTACAAGCCCTTAACCAACAATGCAGTTTCAAGAAAACTACAAAAATAAAACAAATAAAAGTAACAAATAATTAAAGAGCAGCAGTAAATAACAATAGCGAGGCTATATACAGGGTATTACGGTACAGAGTCAATGTGGAGGCTATATACAGGGTATTACGGTACAGAGTCAATGTGGAGGCTATATACAGGGTATTACGGTACAAAGTCAATGTGGAGGCTATATACAGGGTATTACGGTACAGAGTCAATGTGGATATACAGGGTATTACGGTACAGAGTCAATGTGGAGGCTATATACAGGGTATTACGGTACAAAGTCAATGTGGAGGCTATATACAGGGTATTACGGTACAGAGTCAATGTGGATATACAGGGTATTACGGTACAGAGTCAATGTGGAGGCTATATACAGGGTATTACGGTACAAAGTCAATGTGGAGGCTATATACAGGGTATTACGGTACAGAGTCAACGTGGAGGCTATATACAGGGTATTACGGTACAGAGTCAATGTGGAGGCTATATACAGGGTATTACGGTACAGAGTCAATGTGGAGGCTATATACAGGGTATTACGGTACAAAGTCAATGTGGAGGCTATATACAGGGTATTACGGTACAGAGTCAATGTGGAGGCTATATACAGGGTATTACGGTACAGAGTCAATGTGGAGGCTATATACAGGGTATTACGGTACAGAGTCAATGTGGAGGCTATATACAGGGTATTACGGTACAGAGTCAATGTGGAGGCTATATACAGGGTATTACGGTACAGAGTCAATGTGGAGGCTATATACAGGGTATTACGGTACAGAGTCAATGTGGAGGCTATATACAGGGTATTACGGTACAAAGTCAATGTGGAGGCTATATACAGGGTATTACGGTACAAAGTCAATGTGGAGGCTATATACAGGGTGTACCCGTACAAAGTCAATGTGCGGGGGCACCGGTTAGTCGAGGTATTTGAGGTAATATATACATATGGGTAGAGTTATGAAAGTGACTTATACATAGATCATTGGTGTGTTTATATTGGTATGTCTATATTGGTATATCTATATTGGTATGTCTATATTGGTATATCTATATTGGTATTTCTATATTGGTATGTCTATACTGATATGTCTATATTGGTATATCTATATTGGTATGTCTATATTGATATGTCTATATTGGTATTTCTATATTGGTATGTCTATATTGATATGTCTATATTGGTATTTCTATATTGGTATGTCTATATTGGTATTTCTATATTGGAATTTCTATATTGGTATTTCTATATTGGTATTTCTATATTGGTATGTCTATATTGGTATGTCTCTATTGGTATGTCTATATTGGTATGTCTATATTGGTATATCTATATTGATATGTCTATATTTGTTTTTAGCACACTAGTTCAAGCACATTAGACTTTGATAATTAAACACAGATGGTGTGGACATATTTCAGCTATTGTTGAAATGCAGTTGCATGTAATGCTGTCAAGTCGGCCACATCTTACGTGCTTCACTTTACTTGGTCATTTGACACGGACAACACCACAGGGGGTTGCGTGTTTTGTCGTAATATACCTGTGACAGTTTAGTGTCATTATGACACGTGTCTGCGGTTGAAATGACCCCATGAATGTAATGAGGCACCTGGATTTTAGGTCACAGCTTTTATATTACTCTAAAGGGGAACAGGTTGACTCACTGTAGAGCAGTACTGCAATCATAGGCTGGTTGGTTCCCAAATGGCACCGTATCGCCCTATATTCTACTTTTTGATCGGAGCCCATATGGTTCTGGTCAAACGTAGTGCACTAGAGGATTATATTTGGGATGCGTAGTCACAGTTATGTGAAACGTTGTCAAAAAGGTCTGAGAAGGAGAAGTACCATCTGTCTAAAGGAGAGTGAGAAGTACCATCCCTCTACCAGAGAATAAGAATGACCATCTATCTACAAGGGAATGAGAAGAACCATCTGTCTACCAGAGAGTGAGAAGTACCATCCCTCTACCAGAGAATAAGAATGACCATCTATCTACAAGGGAATGAGAATAACCATCTGTCTACCAGGGAATGAGAAGAACAATCTGTTTACCAGAGAATGAGAAGTACCATCTGTCTACCAGAGAATGAGAAGTACCATCTGTCTACCAGAGAATGAGAATGACCATTTATCTACAAGGGAATGAGAAGAACCATCTGTCTACCAGAGATTGAGAAGTACCATCTATCTACCAGGAAATGAGAAGTACCATCTGTCTACCGGAGAATTACAAGTACCATCCGTCTACCAGAGAATGAGAAGAACCATCTATCTACCAGAGAATGAGAAGAACCATCTATCTACCAGAGAATGAGAAGAACCATCTGTCTTCCAGAGATTGAGAAATACCATCCATCTACAAGAGAATGAGAAGTACCATCTGTCTACCAGTGAATAAGATGTACCATCTGTTTACCAGTGATTAAGAATTACCATCTGTTTACCAGGGCATGGATCATTCCTGAAGAGCACAGCTGGTGCACTCCCCCAGGATGACTTTAATTCATCGTCTGCTATCATCTGTCATTTAAAAAGACTTCCTAAATGAAGTGTCCCGGTGGGTGCATGGATGCCCGCCACATGCAGCGTACTTTTAGTAATATCCTTCAAGGGGCTTTAATGGTGCTGCAGCTATTATATTACTATGACCGTATTTAAATTAAATAAAATTAAATTAAATGTTATTTGTCCCATGCGCCGAATACAACAGGCCTTTTGATAGTGTATTTGAGTAGTGATAGGAGTTGCTTAAATAACCCCTGGAGTTGAGATCCGTGCCAAAGTGGAACATCCCTTCCCCTAGCTTTCATCCGCTTTCATTCCGCTTGTGTTTGAGCTAGAGACATCTACTGAATCTGCTGATATCCAGTATTGGCTTGTTAGCGCCGAGCCCAAATCAACACTCAATGATTGTGGTGTAAAATGAATGGAATGCAACAGCACTTTTTTTTCAACACTGAAGATCACAATTACTGCCTTCAGCATGATCGTCCCTGAAGTTTTCCTCAGCTTTTCAGGGTTGTGGGGCGGCAGGGTAGCCTAGTGGTTAGAGTGGAGGGGCGGCAGGGTAGCCTAGTGGTTAGAGTGGAGGGGCGGCAGGGTAGCCTAGTGGTTAGAGTGGAGGGGCGGCAGGGTAGCCTAGTGGTTAGAGTTGAGGGGCGGCAGGGTAGCCTAGTGGTTAGAGTGGAGGGGTGGCAGGGTAGCCTAGTGGTTAGAGCGTTGGACTAGTAACCGAAAGGTTGCAAGTTCAAATCCCCAAGCTGACAAGGTACAAATCTGTCATTCTGCCCCTGAACAGGCAGTTAACCCACTGTTCCTAGGCTACCATGCAACCCGCATCACCCAATGTGGTACGGATCTGCTTTTTCTATGCTTTAGAATCGGAACCCTCATCAGAAGCTAGCCGCTAACTAGCTAGCCACTGCTAGCGGTCTTCAACGCTAACTAGGACACCAGCGCGACATCTACCCAAAGCATATCAGACTGCTTTTTCTCTACCACATCTCCGGATTCCTACCGCAAGCTCTGAAGCTTTATACCGGATCATCGTAAATAGCTAGCTGCAATCCGAGTGGCTACTCCTGGCTAACGTCTCTGTCCCAGAGCAAGCACCAGTTAGCCTGGAGCTAGCCTCGAGCTAAGCCCATCTCCCGACTACCCGAAGAGGTCCAAAAATACCTAATTTGCCAATTGGCCTGGACCCTCGACTGACCCTCTACTGCCGACACGGAGCCCCGCCGATCCATCACGACTGGTCCGCCGACATAATCGTCCGAGGGGGTTTCAACAGGCTTCTCCGCTGCGACATCGCCAAAGATCCATCTGCTGGCCAAGGCCCGCGAGCTTTCTGAATCGCTGTATCTCCAGCTCACCGCATGAAGAGGAATAAATAAACAGACTCACCCCATCGCGACGTCCCCCAAAGGTTAACTCTCTAGCCCTCGCTATCTCCCTGCTTGCTAATTCGGCCTGCTAACGGCTAGCTTGTCAAGCTCCGGTCCGCTAACTGCTACCTTGTCTAGCTCGGGCCTACGAACTGTTAGCTTGTTAGCACAGGCCTGCTAACCGTCTGTACCACCGCGTCCCAATCACTCTCTGACCCCATTTACTTTCTATCTCTTTTTGATTTTTAATTTGTTTATACCTTCCGGAAACCTGCCTCACCCAATGTGATACGGAATCGCTATTACTTTTACTCTTATTTTTATGACACACTCAAGAACCTCCAGACGCTAACCAGCTAGCTACAAGCTAGTTAGTCATTGTTAGTTAAAAAAAAAAAAAAAAAAGCTGGATAACACTCGCCAGCCCCCCTGCCCATCCACCGCTGCCCCCTGGACACTGATCTCTTGGCTACATAGCTGACGCACGCTGGACTGTCCATTAATCACGGTACTCCTTTCTGCTTGTTTGTCTTACCTGTCGGCCCCGTTGCCTAGTCAACGCCATTTTACCTGCTGTTTGTTGTGCTAGCGGATTAGCCTCGCCTACAGTTTTTAACTAGCTTTCCAAATTCAACACCTGTGATTACTGTATGCCTCGCTGTATGTCTCTCTCAGATGTCAATATGCCTTGTATACTGTTGTTCAGGTTAGTTATAATTGTTTTAGTTCACAATGGAGCCCCTAGACCCACTCTGCATACCCCTGTTACCTCCTTTGTCCCACCTCCCACACATGCGGTGACCTCACCCATTACAACCAACATGTCCAGAGATACAACCTGTCTCATCATCACCCAATGCCTGGGCTTACCTCCGCTGTACCCGCACCCCACCATACCCCTGTCTGTGCATTATGCCCTGAATATATTCTACCATGCCCAGAAACCTGCTCCTCTTATCCTCTGCCCCCAACGCTCTAGGCGACCAGTTTTGATAGCCTTTAGCCGCACCCTCATACTACTCCTTCTCTGTTCCGCGGGTGATGTGGAGGTAAACCCAGGCCCTGCATGTCCCCAGGTACCCTCATTTGTTGACTTCTGTGATCGAAAAAGCCTTGGTTTTATGCATGTCAACATCAGAAGCCTCCTCCCTAAGTTTGTTTTACTCACTGCTTTAGCACACTCTGCTAACCCTGATGTCCTTGCCGTGTCTGAATCCTGGCTCAGGAAGGCCACCAAAAATTCAGAGATTTCCATACCCAACTATAACATCTTCCGTCAAGATAGAACTACCAAAGGGGGCGGAGTTGCAGTCTACTGCAGAGATAGCCTGCAAAGTAATGTCATACTTTCCAGGTCCATACCCAAACAGTTCGAACTACTAATTTTGAAAATTACCCTCTCCAGAAATAAGTCTCTCACTGTTGCCGCCTGCTACCGGCCACCCTCAGCTCCCAGCTGTGCCCTGGACACCATTTGTGAATTGATCGCCCCCATCTAGCTTCAGAGTTTGTTCTGTTAGGTGACCTAAACTGGGATATGCTTAACACCCGGCAGTCCTACAATGTAAGCTAGATGCCCTCAATCTCACTCAAATCATCAAGGAACCCACCAGGTACAACCCTAACTCTGTAAACAAGGGCACCCTCATAGACGTCATCCTGACCAACTGGCCCTCCAAATACACCTCCGCTGTCTTCAACCAGGATCTCAGCGATCATTGCCTCATTGCCTGTATCCGCCACGGAGCCGCAGTCAAACGACCACCCCTCATCACTGTCAAACGCTCCCTAAAACACTTCTGTGAGCAGGCCTTTCTAATCGACCTGGCCCGGGTATCCTGGAAGGACATTGACCTCATCCCGTCAGTTGAGGATGCCTGGTCATTCTTTAAAAGTAACTTCCTCACCATTTTAGATAAGCATGCTCCGTTCAAAAAATGCAGAACCAAGAACAGATACAGCCCTTGGTTCACTCCAGACCTGACTGCCTCGACCAGCACAAAAACATCCTGTGGCGGACTGCAATAGCATCGAATAGCCCCGTGATATGCAACTGTTCAGGGAAGTCAGGAACCAATACACGCAGTCAGTCAGGAAAGCTAAGGCCAGCTTCTTCAGGCAGAAGTTTGCATCCTGTAGCTCCAACTCCAAAAAGTTCTGGGACACTGTGAAGTCCATGGAGAACAAGAGTACCTCCTCCCAGCTGCCCACTGCACTGAGGCTAGGTAACACGGTCTCCACCGATAAATCCACGATTATCGAAAGCTTCAATAAGCACTTCTCAACGGCTGGCCATGCCTTCCGCCTGGCTACTCCAACCTCGGCCAACAGCTCCGCCCCCCCGCAGCCCCTCGCCCAAGCCTCTCCAGGTTCTCCTTTACCCAAATCCAGATAGCAGATGTTCTGAAAGAGCTGCAAAACCTAGACCCGTACAAATCAGCTGGGCTTGACAATCTGGACCCTCTATTTCTGAAACTATCTGCCGCCATTGTCGCAACCCCTATTACCAGCCTGTTCAACCTCTCTTTCATATCGTCTGAGATCCCCAAGGATTGGAAAGCTGCCGCAGTCATCCCCCTCTTCAAAGGGGGAGACACCCTGGACCCAAACTGCTATAGACCTATATCCATCCTGCCCTGCCTATCTAAGGTCTTGAAAGCCAAGTCAACAAACAGGTCACTGACCATCTCGAATCCCACCGTACCTTCTCCGCTGTGCAATCTGGTTTCCGAGCCGGTCACGGGTGCACCTCAGCCACGCTCAAGGTACTAAACGATATCATAACCGCCATCGATAAAAGACAGTACTGTGCAGCCGTCTTCATCGACCTCGCCAAGGCTTTCGACTCTGTCAATCACCATATTCTTATCGGCAGACTCAATAGCCTCGGTTTCTCGGATGACTGCCTTGCCTGGTTCACCAATTACTTTGCAGACAGAGTTCAGTGTGTCAAATCGGAGGGCATGCTGTCCGGTCCTCTGGCAGTCTCTATGGGGGTGCCACAGGGTTCAATTCTCGGGCCGACTCTTTTCTCTGTATATATCAATGATGTTGCTCTTGCTGCGGGCGATTCCCTGATCCACCTCTACGCAGACGACACCATTCTATATACTTTCGGCCCGTCATTGGACACTGTGCTATCTAACCTCCAAACGAGCTTCAATGCCATACAGCACTCCTTCCGTGGCCTCCAACTGCTCTTAAACGCGAGTAAAACCAAATGCATGCTTTTCAACCGATCGCTGCCTGCACCCGCATGCCCGACTAGCATCACCACCCTGGATGGTTCCGACCTTGAATATGTGGACATCTATAAGTACCTAGGTGTCTGGCTAGACTGCAAACTCTCCTTCCAGACTCACATCAAACATCTCCAATCGAAAATCAAATCAAGAGTCGGCTTTCTATTCCGCAACAAAGCCTCCTTCACTCACGCCGCCAAGCTTACCTAGTAAAACTGACTATCCTACCGATCCTCGATTTCGGCGATGTCATCTACAAAATGGCTTCCAACACTCTACTCAGCAAACTGGATGCAGTCTATCATAGTGCCATCCGTTTTGTCACCAAAGCACCTTATACCACCCACCACTGCGACTTGTATGCTCTAGTCGGCTGGCCCTCGCTACATATTCGTCGCCAGACCCACTGGCTCCAGGTCATCTACAAGTCCATGCTAGGTAAAGCTCCGCCTTATCTCAGTTCACTGGTCACGATGGCAACACCCATCCGTAGCACACGCTCCAGCAGGTGTATCTCACTGATCATCCCTAAAGCCAACACCTCATTTGGCCGCCTTTCGTTCCAGTACTCTGCTGCCTGTGACTGGAATGAACTGCAAAAATCACTGAAGTTGGAGACTTTTATCTCCCTCACCAACTTCAAACATCAGCTATCCGAGCAGCTAACCGATCGCTGCAGCTGTACATAGTCTATTGGTAAATAGCCCACCCATTTTCACCTACCTCATCCCCATACTGTTTTTATACTGTTTTTTTAATTTTATTTATTTATTTACCTTTCTGCTCTTTTGCACACCAATATCTCTACCTGTACATGACCATCTGATCATTTATCACCCCAGTGTTAATCTGCAAAATTGTATTATTCGCCTACCTCATGCCTTTTGCACACATTGTATATAGACTGCCCATTTTTTTTTCTACTGTGTTATTGACTTGTTAATTGCTTACTCCATGTGTAACTCTGTGTTGTCTGTTCACACTGCTATGCTTTATCTTGGCCAGGTCGCAGTTGCAAATGAGAACTTGTTCTCAACTAGCCTACCTGGTTAAATAAAGGTGAAATAAAATAAATAAAAAACCATTGAAAATAAGAATTTGTTCTTAACTGACTTGCCTAGTAAAATAAATAAATACCATTCTGATGCATTTCAGACACTTTAAACCATACTTCCTTCAGATTTAAAGTATACTTTTTTGATTTGCTTGGACCCCTGTATTTGGGGAGTTTCTCCCATTCTTCTCTGCAGATTCTCTCAAGCTCTGTCAGTTTGGATGGGGAGCATCGATGCACAGCTATTTTCAGGTCTCTCCAGACATGTTTGATCAGGTTCAAGTCTGGGCTCGGGCTGTGCCACTCCTGCATTTTCTTGGCTGTATGCTTGGGATCATTGTCTGAGGTCCTTAGTGCTCTGGGACATGTTTTCATAAAGGATCTCTATGTACTTTGCTCCGTTCATCTTTCACTAGAACCTGGCTAGTCTCCCAACACCCTGCCACTGGACAACATCCTCACAGTGTGATGCTGCCAACACCATGATTCACCATAGGGATTTCTGCAAGTTTCCTCCAGAAGTGACTCTTGACATTCAGGCCAAAGAGTTCAATCTTGGTTTCATCAGATGAGAGACTCTTGTTTCTCACGGTCTGAGAGTCTTTAGGTGCCTTCTGGCAAACTCCAAGCGGGCTGTTATGTGCCTTTTAGGAGTGGCTTCCATCTGGCCACTCTACCATAAAGGCCTGATTGGTGGAGTGCTTCAGAGATGGTGGTCCTTCTGGAAGGTTCTCCCATCTTCACAGAGGACCTCTGGAGCTCTGTCAGAGTCACCATTGGGTTCTTGTTCACTTCCCTGACCAAGGCCTTTCTCCACCGAATGCTCAGTTTGGCCGAGTAGCCATTTAAGAATGATGGGGGACATTGTGATCTTGGGGGCCTTCAATGCTGCAGAATTTTTGGGGGATCCTTCCTCAGATCTTTGCCTCGACACAATCCTTTCTCTGAGCTCTATGGACAATTCCTTCAACCTCATGGCTTGGTTTTTGCTCTGACATGCACTGTCAACTGTGGGACCTTATATAGACAGGTGTGTGCCTTTCCAAATCATGTCCAATCAATTGAATTACCACAGGTGGACTCCAATCAAGTTGCAGATGTCATGCCCAGGCCATAGAGAGGCTTTTATTCTCTATTTTGGTTAGGCCAGGGTGTGACTAGGGTGGGCATTCTAGTTTCCTTATTTCTAAGTTTTCTATTTCTTTGTGTTTGGCCGGGTGTGGTTCTCAATCAGAGGCAGCTGTCTATCGTTGTCTCTGATTGAGGATCATACTTAGGCAGCTTTTTCCCCCACCTGTGTTTTGTGGGTAGTTATTTTCTGTTTTGTGTTTCTGCACCTGACAGAACTGTTCGTTGTCATTTTGCTCTTTGTTATTTTGTTCAAGTGTTTTGAGAATAAATCATGAACACTTACCACGCTGCGCTTTGGTCCACTTCTTCATCAGATGAGCTTTACAGAACTACCCACCCCAAGCGGACCAAACAGCGTGATAAGAAGGAGCAGAGGGTTAAGGATTCATGGACTTGGGAGGAAATCCTGGACGGGAAAGGACCCTGGAGGCAGGCTGGGGAGTATCGCCGTCCACGGGAGGAACTGGAAGCAGCTAAAGCTGAGAGGCGACGCAGCCCCAAAATGTTTTTTTGGGGGGAGGGCACACCGGAGTGTGGCTGAGTCAGGTTGGAGACCTGAGCCAACTCCCCGTGCTTACTGTGGCGAGCGTCGTACTGGTCAGGCACCGTGCCTGTTGCGCTACCTTCCAGCTCCCCCTATCTGCCGGGCTAGAGTGGGCATCCAGCCAGATCGGAGGGTGCCGCCTCAGCGCATCTGGCTGCCAGTACGTCTCTACGGCCCGGGATATCCTGCGCCGGCTCTGCGCCTGCGCCCCGTATCTTCAGTGCGAAAGTAACCATCCAGCCAGGATGGGTTGTGCAGGCTCCTAGCTCGAGACCCCCAGTGCGCCTCCACGTCCCAGTGTATCCAGTGCCTGTGCCTAGGACAGGACCTCCTGTATGTCTCTCCAGCCTGGTGAGTCCTGTGCCTGCGCCTAGAACTAACTCTCCCATATGTCTCCCCAGCCTGGTGAGCCCTGTCGCAGCTCAACGTACCAGACTGCCCATACGTCTCCTCCCTCTAGTGATGATCCATGGCACGAAGCCTCCAGTGATGATCCATGGCACGAAGCCTCCAGTGATGATCCATGGCACGAAGCCTCCAGTGATGATCCATGGCACGAAGCCTCCAGTGATGATCCATGGCACGAAGCCTCCAGCGAGGAGTCATGGCACGAAGCCTTCAACGACTGCCTCCAGTCCGGAGCCTCCAGCAACGATGGTCTCCAGTCCGGAGCCTCCAGCAATGACGGTCTCCAGTCCGGAAGCTCCAGCAACGACGGCCTCCAGTCCGGAGCCTCCAGCAACGATGGTGTCCAGTCCGGAGCCTCCAGCAACGACTGTCTCCAGTCCGGAGACTCCAGCAATGACTGTCTCCATTCCGGAAGCTCCAGCAACGACGGCCTCCAGTCTGGAGCCTCCAGCAACGATGGTCTCCAGTCCGGAGCCTCCAGCAACGACGGTCTCCAGTCAGGAGCCCGCAACGAGGGTGCCCAGTTACGAGGGTCCCCAGTCCGGGGCCCGCTACGAGGGTCCCCAGTCCGGGGCCCACTACGAGGGTCCCCCGCACCAGAGGCGCCATCAGGATGTACCTGAGCTCAATTTCAAGTCTCATGGCAAAGGGTCTGAATACTTATATAAATAATGTATTTCTGTTTTTTATTTTTAATACATTTGCAAAACAAAATCTAAAAACCCATTTGTCATAATGGGGTAATGTATGTAGACTGCTAAATAAATTGTTTTATTTAATCCATTTCAGATTAAGGCTGTAAATAAATGTGGAACATGTCAAAGGGTCTGAGTACTTTCCAAAGGCACTGTGTGTACACTGAGTGCAGAAAACATTAGAAACACCTTCCTAATATTGAGTTGCAGCCCCTTTGTCCTCAGAACAGCCTCAAATCATCGGTGCATGGCCTCTACAAGCTGTTGAAAGCGTTCCACAGGGATGCTGGCCCATGTTGATTCCAATGCTTCCCACAGATGTGTCAAGTTGGCTGGATGTCCTTTGGGTGGTGGACCATTCTTGATACACAAGGGAAAGATTAAAACCAGTGCGTCTGGCACATACTACCATACCCTAATCAAAGACACTTAAATCGTTTTTCTTGCCCAATCACACTCTGAATGGCACACACACACAATCCATGTTTCAAATGTCTCAAGGCATAAACATCTCCTGTCCTTCATCTACACTGATTGAAGTGGATTTAACATCAATAAGGGATCATAGCTTTAATTCACCTGGTCAGTCCCTGTCATGGAAAGAGCAGGTGTTGCTAATGTTTTGTACACTCATTGTATACACCTGTATATACAGGTGACAGCTATGATCCCTTATTGATCTCACTACTATGTAGTGTCAGTGGTCGCCATTGATGAAAGAGGACAAAGAAGGCTGACACAACCAGAAAGCTGAAAAACAAAAAAATGTGGTTTCAGTGGTCTAAGGAACGAAAATACTGGACACTGGAGAATTGGAAAAACATTGCCTTGGTCTGATGAAAAACGGTTCCTGCTGTTTCATGGTGATGGGAGTACTGAGGTATGGAGAAAACCACATGGGTACATGCCATGTGTCAACAATGCAGGCTGGTGGTGGTGTGATGGTGTGGGATGTGTTTTCATAGTCCCACTAAGCGCAAACCAGATGGGATGGCGGATCTCTGCAGAATGCTGTGGGAGCCATGTTGGTTAAGTGTGCCTTGAATTCTAAATAAATCACAGACAGTGTCATCAGCAAATCACCCCACACCATCACACCTCCTCCTCCATGCTTCATGGTTGGAACCACACATGCAGAGATCATCCGTTCACCTACTCTGCATCTCACAAAGACAAGGCGGTTTGAAGCAAAAATCTCAAATTTGGACTCATCAGATCAAACAAATTTCCACCTGTCTAATGTCCATTACTCGTGTTTCTTGGCCCAAGCAATTCTCATCTTCTTATTGGTGTCCTTTAGTAGTTGTTTCTTTGCAGAAATTCAACAATTAAGGCCTGATTAACACAGTCTCCTCTGAACAGTTGATGTTGATATGTGTCTGTTACTTGAACTCTGTGAAGCAATTATTTGGGCTACAATTTCTGAGGCCGGTAACTCTAATGAACTGATCCTCTGCAGCAAAGGAAGCTCTGGGTCCTCCTTTCCTGTGGCGGTCCTCATGAGAGCCAGTTTCATCATGGCGCTTGATGGCTTTTTGCGACAACACAAAGTTCTTTACATTTTCCATATTGACTGACCTTCATGTCAGTACTGATGGACTGTCATTTCTCTTTGTTTGAGCTGTTCTTGCCATAATGTGGCCTTGATCTTTTACCAAATAGGGCTATTTTCTGTATACCACCCATACCTTGTCACAACACAACTGATTGGCTCAAAAGCTTTAAGAAGGAAAGAAATTCCACAATTGAACTTTTAACAAGGCAAACCTGTTAATTAAAATGCATTCCAGGTGACTGGTTGAGAAAATGCCAAGAGTGTGCAAAGCTGGGTGACTACTTTGAAGAATCTCAAATATATTTTGATTTAACACTTTTTTGGTCACTACATGATTCCATATGTGTTGCCTCATACAATGTAGAAATACCCTTGAATGAGTAGGTGTGTCCAAACTTTTGACTGGTACTGCATATATATATATATAAATAAACATATAATTTATGCACAAATTGCCAGACACCGTCTCAGGGAAGCTTTTTCTTAAGTATCTGTGATCAGTCATGTGAAATCCATAGATTTAGGCCTAATGTATTTATTTTAAGTGACTGATTTCCTTATATATGAACTGTAACTCAGTAAAATATTTGAACTTGTTGCATGTTGCGTTCATATTTTTGATCCGTGTATATTGCAGTCGATAGTATACCATGGGGAGAGGAGAAGACAAGGAGGCAGCCAGCCATCTCGTCTGTATCAGGTTGCTTCTCTGCCAGGAACCATTGTCCAAACGGAACCCAATTCCCTATATAGTGTGCACTACTTGGTGTATAGGGAACCATTTGAGATGCAGGTTTCCACTGCTACGATTGTAATGGAATATCTGATATAATCCGCAGATGCAACCACTTTAAGATGACCTTGTCCCGGATGGCACCCTCATCCCTATATACTGTAGTAAGCTTGTCGCGACACTAGTATCACGATACTCCGAGGTATCTAGGCAAGGAAACAGAACATGACTACATTTCCTGAGGAAAACAGTACTAATGTTCGAAACAAACAGCTTGATGTTGTCACCCAGAATCACATGTTTATTTCCCAAGCTATATCACACTATATGTTATGTTGCATTAACCTTTATTTAAACAAGGAGCCTACACACAGTATGTTCAATTTTAGGAAACTTTATTTAAACAAGGAGCCTACATACGGAAGGTTTTAAAGGACCAAACAGTCCAATTTGTGTTTTCCTTCTTGCAAGGAAAATCTGGTATCGTAGTATCACTGGTATCGTAGTATATCTGGTATCGTAGTATCACTGGTATTCGAGTATATCTGGTATCGTAGTATCACTGGTATCGTAGTATGTCTGGTATCGTAGTATGTCTGGTATCGTAGTATCACTGGTATCGTAGTATCACTGGTATCGTAGTATCACTGGTATCATGGTATAACTGGTATCGTAGTATCTCTGGTATCATAGTATCACTGGTATCGTAGTATCACTGGTATCGTAGTATCACTGGTATCGTAGTACCTCTGGTATCATAGTATCACTGGTATCATGGTATCACTGGTATCATGGTATCACTGGTATCGTAGTACCGCTGGTATCATAGTATCTCTGGTATCGTAGTATCTCTGGTATCGTAGTACCTCTGGTATCATAGTATCACTGGTATCATAGTATCACTAGTATTGTAATTCCTCTGGTATTGTAGTATCTCTGGTATCATAGTATCACTGGTGTCATAGTACCTCTGGTATCGTAGTATCATAGTATCACTGGTATCATAGTATCACTGGTATCGTAGTATCACTGGTATCGTAGTACCTCTGGTATCATAGTATCACTGGTATCATGGTATCACTGGTATCATGGTATCACTGGTATCGTAGTACCGCTGGTATCATAGTATCTCTGGTATCGTAGTATCTCTGGTATCGTAGTACCTCTGGTATCGTAGAATCATAGTATCATAGTATTACTGGTATCGTAGTATCTCTGGTATCGTAGTATCACTGGTATCATAGTATCACTGGTATCATAGTACCTCTGGTATCGTAGTATCATAGTATCACTGGTATCATAGTATCACTGGTATCGTAGAAGCTCTGGTATCGTAGTATCACAGTATCACTGGTATCGTAGTATCACAGCATCACTGGTATTGTAGTATCTCTGGTATCATAGTATCTCTGATATCATAGTACCTCTGGTATCGTAGTACCGCTGGTATCGTAGTACCGCTGGTATCGTAGTACCTCTGGTATCGTAGTACCGCTGGTATCGTAGTACCGCTGGTATCGTAGTACCTCTGGTATCGTAGTATCTCTGGTATCGTGACAACCCTACTATATAGTGCCATACCTGGTCAAAAGTAGTACACTATGTAGGGACAAGGGTGCCATTTGGGACTCACAGGCATGTCATTAGTCCTGAGGAGAAGCGGAAGAAGGGGGAAGTGTCTGTGTGCGAGCGGGCTGCTATCTAAGGGGGATATCCTCCCTCACAGCAGTACTGAGGGAATAAAGGGAAGACCGACGCCCTCCTCAACACAAAGGGCCGCTTCACTCCCTTCTTAGTAGCTGTTTACTTTCAGTCATAACATCCATGTACAATGGAAAGTAGTGTGGGTCAAGGTGAGGCTGAAGGGGAGGAGGGTGCCTGAGGAACAACAAACAGATGTTCTTTGATGATAGCTAGCTCGTAAAAGTGTTCACTTGTTGAGGCCTTCTCCTGACCTCCCCTCAAGCCTCAGGTTTTTTTGTTTTGCCCCCAGGAGTCAGTCCTTACCTGCTGTTGTACCATGTACAGTGCCTTGCGAAAGTATTCGGCCCCCTTGAACTTTGCGACCTTTTGCCACATTTCAGGCTTCAAACATAAAGATATAAAACTGTATTTTTTTGTGAAGAATCAACAACAAGTGGGACACAATCATGAAGTGGAACGACATTTATTGGATATTTCAAACTTTTTTAACAAATCAAAAACTGAAAAATTGGGCGTGCAAAATTATTCAGCCCCTTTACTTTCAGTGCGGCAAACTCTCTCCAGAAGTTTAGTGAGGATCTCTGAATGATCCAATGTTGACCTAAATGACTAATGATGATAAATACAATCCACCTGTGTGTAATCAAGTGTCCGTATAAATGCACCTGCACTGTGATAGTCTCAGAGGTCCGTTAAAAGCGCAGAGAGCATCATGAAGAACAAGGAACACACCAGGCAGGTCCGAGATACTGTTGTGAAGAAGTTTAAAGCTGGATTTGGATACAAAAAGATTTCCCAAGCTTTAAACATCCCAAGGAGCACTGTGCAAGCGATAATATTGAAATGGAAGGAGTATCAGACCACTGCAAATCTACCTGGCCGTCCCTCTAAACTTTCAGCTCATACAAGGAGAAGACTGATCAGAGATGCAGCCAAGAGGCCCATGATCACTCTGGATGAACTGCAGAGATCTACAGCTGAGGTGGGAGACTCTGTCCATAGGACAACAATCAGTCGTATATTGCACAAATCTGGCTTTTATGGAAGAGTGGCAAGAAGAAAGCCATTTCTTAAAGATATCCATAAAAAGTGTCGTTTAAAGTTTGCCACAAGCCACCTGGGAGACACACCAAACATGTGGAAGAAGGTGCTCTGGTCAGATGAAACCAAAATTGAACTTTTTGGCAACAATGCAAAACGTTATGTTTGACGTAAAAGCAACACAGCTCATCACCCTGAACACACCATCCCCACTGTCAAACATGGTGGTGGCAGCATCATGGTTTGGGCCTGCTTTTCTTCAGCAGGGACATGGAAGATGGTTAAAATTGATGGGAAGATGGATGGAGCCAAATACAGGACCATTCTGGAAGAAAACCTGATGGAGTCTGCAAAAGACCTGAGACTGGGACGGAGATTTGTCTTCCAACAAGACAATGATCCAAAACATAAAGCAAAATCTACAATGGAATGGTTCAAAAATAAACATATCCAGGTGTTAGAATGGCCAAGTCAAAGTCTAGACCTGAATCCAATCGAGAATCTGTGGAAAGAACTGAAAACTGCTGTTCACAAATGCTCTCCATCCAACCTCACTGAGCTCGAGCTGTTTTGCAAGGAGGAATGGGAAAAAATTTCAGTCTCTCGATGTGCAAAACTGATTGCAGCAAAAGGTGGCGCTACAAAGTATTAACTTAAGGGGGCTGAATAATTTTGCACGCCCAATTTTTTAGTTTGTGATTTGTTAAAAAAGTTTGAAATATCCAATAAACGTTGTTCCACTTCATGATTGTGTCCCACTTGTTGTTGATTCTTCACAAAAAAATACAGTTTTATATCTTTATGTTTGAACCCTGAAATGTGGCAAAAGGTCGCAAAGTTCAAGGGGGCCGAATACTTTCGCAAGGCACTGTATTTACCTTACTCACCAGCAGTCCACACCACCTCAACTCTGCACAACAAAATATTAATGCCAAAATGTTTAATCTTGAACCGACCTGGGGGGGGGGGGGGGGAAGTAGCGTGTTGATGTTGATTGTCATTAGTCTTGTTTTGGAGGCAGAACTGGGTGATTTCCCTTTAGATAGGCCAGCTAGCTGGGTTTTTTTTTGGTCTTAATTTAAGGTTACGGTTAGGCATTGGGGTTAGTAGTGTAGTGTGGTTAACCAATTTAAGTCGAAACTGTAACTAGGCAACTCAGGAACATTCAATGTTGTTCGCTGCTCTGGCCCCCCAATGGTGGAACAAACTCCCTCACGACGCCAGGACAGCGGAGTCAATCACCACCTTCCGGAGACACCTGAAACCCCACCTCTTTAAGGAATACCTAGGATAGGATAAAGTAATCCTTCTCACCCCCCCCCCCCCCCCCCTTAAAAGATTTAGATGCACTATTGTAAAGTGGCTGCTCCACTGGATGTCATAAGGTGAATGCACCAATTTGTAAGTCGCTCTGGATAAGAGCGTCTGCTAAATGACTTAAATGTAATGTAATGTAATGTTAAGGTTAGGTTTAAAATCAGATTTTATGACTTTGTGGCTGTGCCAGCTAGTGAAAACTCTGCAGAGCTGCCTCCAGAACAAGATTCATGGTTGTAAAAATGCTAACCTGCGAAAAAGTACATGTCAATCAGTGACAATCGTTCTTCAAATGAAAGGTTATGGAGCCACAGCATGTCATCAGGTGAGGCTGTTAGCAGCATTTTAAAGTGAAGTCGTAAAGACAGGCTGCCTGCAAGTGGCTGCTAGCAGATTACTTGAGTGATTGATTTGTGTAAATAATTTTCTTTTTACAAGCTGCAGCAGCCCAATGGAAACAAATAGAGGGATTGTGTGCATGGATACTAGCATGGGATTACTACGTAAGGCTCCTCTAGATTAATGAACTTCCTGACTGTCACAGGGAAAGGGCGATACCTAGTCATTGGTACAACCGAATGCCTCTTCCACATGGAACCAACCTCTCTGAATCAGAGCTACGCAGGTGGCTGCCTTAATCAACATCCACATCTTCAGCGCCCGAGGCACCGTGGGTTAACTGCCTTGCTCATTGGTAGAACAATAGATTTTTACTTTGTCAGATCAGGGATTAGATCACAGCAACCTTTCGGTCACTGGCCTAACACTCTAACCAGTAGGCTACCTCATACCGCTGCCTGACTCTCAAACCCCTGTGTTGTGTCATCATGTCATTAGCTCTAATGTCAATTTAGCAAGTCACTATGTCCAATGAACGGAACGGTATCAAACATATAGAAACCACGTTTGACTCCTGTTCCATTATTTCCATTCCAGCCATTCAAAGGAGCCCATCCTCCTATAGCTCCTCCCACCAGTCACAATGTCCAATCCAGTGGAGCTCCTCCCACCAGTCACTATGTCCAATCCAGTGGAGCTCCTCCCACCAGTCACTATGTCCAATCCAGTGGAGCTCCTCCCACCAGTCACTATGTCCAATCAAGTGGAGCTCCTCCCACCAGTCACTATGTCCAATCCAGTGGAGCTCCTCCCACCAGTCACTATGTCCAATCCCGTGGAGCTCCTCCCACCAGTCACTATGTCCAATCCAGTGGAGCTCCTCCCACCAGTCACTATGTCCAATCCAGTGGAGCTCCTCCCACCAGTCACTATGTCCAATCCAGTGCTCCTCCCACCAGTCACTATGTCCAATCCAGTGGAGCTCCTCCCACCAGTCACTATGTCCAATCCAGTGCTCCTCCCACCACTCACTGTCCGATCACCCTTTCAAGAGTATTGTGACCCTTTATACTGCTGGATCCTGGCAGACATATTCAAGCTCCACTTCCCTGTTTAATATCGTCATTGAGGGTCAATATAAAAAGTATATATATATATATATATATATATATATATATATGGTGTTGATATAGATGTTCAGCCTTTTCTCCCAGGTAGCTCTTGGCCTGCTCTGCTGTCATGTCTGAGTCAATCTTGTTACAGAGGTATTCTCCTGTAATATCCCGTGACCTTTCCTTTCCCCCAATTTAGCAGAGAAGAACCGCTGAGCTGCGGAGAGCAGGGTACGTCCCAAATGGCACCCTTTCCCCTACATCGTGCATTACTTTTGAACAGAGCGCTATTGGCCCTGGTCAAAAGTAGTGCACTACATAGGGAATAGGGTGCCATTTGGGATGCACTCCCAGAGCTGTTAGGAGGACTGTGGTGGAGGAGAGGGGAAAATTGAGCTGCTCTACATCTATCTCTCTCTCCACAAGGAGGCTCATGTTTCTCTTTCCACCATTTATCTGAAAGCTATCATTTCCCGGGGATTCATAGCTGAAAAATATGCATTGATTCTGGGGGGACAATAGATGCCAAGTGTCCCTCTATAGACAGGCTTATTGACAGACCTGTGTAAATTGTGCATCTCATTACCCTCTGGGCAAAAAGATAAACTATCTAAGCCGAGAGGATCGAGTTAGCCGATGGCGGTCCCCTTCATCTTATTGTCTCTATCTCAAATGGCGCCTTGTTCCCTACATAGTGCGCAACACTATGGGCCCTGGTCTAAAGTAGTGCACTATGTGTAGCGAATAGGCTGTCATTTGAAACTAATACATTGTCTGGTGGTATGTCCCTTACTGAGCTGCCTGGTTAGAGCGTTGGACTAGTAACCAAAAGGTTGCAAGTTTGAATCCCCAAGCTGACAAGGTAAAAACACTGTTGTTCTGCCCCTGAACAAGGCAGTTAACCCACAGAATCTGTTCTTAACTGACTTGCCTAGTTAAAAAATGAGGAACTCTGTGTTTGAAGTGGTATGTCCCTTACTGAGCTGCCTGACTGTAACTGAGGAACACTGTGTTTGAAGTGGTATGTCCCTTTCTGAGCTGCCTGACTGTTACTGAGGAACACTGTGTTTGAAGTGGTATGTCCCTTACTGAGCTGCCTGACTGTTACTGAGGAACACTGTGTTTGAAGTGGTATGTCCCTTACTGAGCTGCCTGACTGTTACTGAGGAACTCTGTGTTTGAAGTGGTATGTCCCTTACTGAGCTGCCTGCCTGTTACTGAGGAACACTGTGTTTGAAGTGGTATGTCCCTTACTGAGCTGCCTGACTGTTACTGAGGAACACTGTGTTTGAAGTGGTATGTCCCTTACTGAGCTGCCTGACTGTTACTGAGGAACACTGTGTTTGAAGTGATATGTCCCTTACTGAGCTGCCTGACTGTTACTGAGTAACACTGTGTTTGAAGTGGTATGTCCCTTACTGAGCTGCCTGACTGTTACTGAGGAACTCTGTGTTTGAAGTCGCCACGGAAACACATCATCTGTTTCGTTGAATAGTTAAACACAATAAGGATGGAGACTGACTGGAGGATGGAGATTTAGTTAGTCCGCCGTGAAGAATCTTCTAATCTACATTTTCCCAGTGTTTTCGTTGCTATTTGTCATTTCTTTGACCTTATTTCTGCATTGTTTTAAAGCATCTTTGGGTTTTTAGAAAAGTACAGTAAATTCCATGTAATTAGTTATGCTGGACTTTTGCAAATGTGGAAAAATAAATGAGTACTGCATTGCAGTCACCTACAAATGCAACTCTGAAGGTGAAATTAAATCTGTGGTTTAAATGGAGGGTGGTTGTAAATAGTAGACACTCCTGTCTTGGGAAGTTTGCCGTAGCATTAAAATGACTTATGTGGAGCTTAATAACTACTGTATGTGCTGCGGAGTGACTCGTTGTTTTACTGCATCGTTTACAGGGAACCATTTCTCTCTGACTCGCTGAGGTTTATTGAATTTTTAAAAATCCTATTGTAACATTGCCGGCTAGAACGTGAAATAACGCTTCGCTGCCAGACGTTTTCTCCATCTCAATTTGTTTTATAGTAATACACAATTTAACCTTCAGAGTAGCGTTTGCAGGTTCATAACATTTGGAACAGGTGTATATCTTTTAACCAACAGTGTTACAGTATGACCCAATGTATCTGGGTTGGGGTAGTAATGCATACCATTCATCTATGCGGCGATTCAAGAGTCATTACTTTCAGCATGCAGGCCAATAATTCATTCTTATTGTTCGAGACTTGCACCTAAGAGGGACTGTTTGTTTCCGGTCCAGTTGTGCTCTCTGTGCTTTACCATCCTAGAGACACATGAAATAAAGCAAGGTTGTTAATCATAAAGCACAATACTTTAGATCAGAGTATATGAAGCGTCACAGGTTATAGAGAGTGAAATGGGATGCTGGGTATTTGGGCTGCCACTTAGAAATGGAAGACTTTCCTACGTGATTATGCTGAATAATGTGCATTACAGTTTAGTTTTCTGGATGGTTTCTCTCTAAAAGGATGCAGAGCAGAAAGGGTAAACTCACAATAGCCTGGGTTGGTATATCATGTTTGAGTGGTGCTCGAAAAGATTCAAGATCAAAATCTAACATCCCACCGTAACTTGGGGCTACATACACATTGCTCTGACAACTGGAAGCACAGTACAAGACGGGATGGATGATATGTCCTCCTAGTTATTATCACTATCTAAATTATATTATTGTTCCGTGGTTCAATTAAACATTGCCTTTTGTTTTGTAGGCATTCAACTTATTAACTACACCACAGTGCATGTTTAGCAGCTAGCTACGAAAGCAGAATGATCTCAATGTGCTCAAAAGTCACTGTGCTTTCTAACACTGGGATTGAAATCCAACTGTGCTGATGTTCTGTGTCCAACCTCATTGTTCCCAGGATAAACGAGTGACTTCTACATACTGCAGCGAACCCTAATTCTCTTTGATTAGTCGTGAGTTAGATGATATCCGAGCCGTTGAAATTGGTCATCGGCATAAATAACGAGCGAACGAAACTGATGAAAATGCAAACCCGTCGTTGTCTGTCATAAACCAAGTGAAATCCAGTAGGCTGTGCAAGTGGGAGGAATTAGAAGTCCATGGTCCTATTAATTATGTTGCTGGTGTAGGAAACAGTATGATAAATCAACCCTGAGAGTCCCCTTCGGTAGGGCGGGGCCGGCGGAGTAAGACTGTTTGCTTTGTGTAATGCCCCTAATTGTTTCTTAAATAACAGTCCTTTTGGAAGGCATTTCAGAGTGGTAGACTACCAGGAAGGGTCAGCGAATGTCTTAAACTTCTAACATTGTGCTGTGTTTCAGCTAGTCACTCAAAAAAACAACTCTTTCACTTTTCCATTTTCTTATGTTTGAAGATAATGTTGGTGGTATACAGTAGATAGTTTAATGGGCTGTGTTTTGAAATTATTGGTGAAGGTATAGCTAGTTTAATGGCCTGTGTTTTGAAGTTATTGGTGAAGGTATATCTAGTTCAATGGGCTCTGTTTTGAAGTTATTGGTGAAGGTATAGCTAGTTCAATGGGCTCGGTTTTGAAGTTATTGGTGAAGGTATAGCTAGTTCAATGGGCTGTGTTTTGAAGTTTTTGGTGAAGGTATAGCTAGTTTAACAGGCTGTGTTTTGAAGTTATTGGTGAAGGTATAGCTAGCTCAATGGGCTGTGTTTTGAAGTTATTGGTAAAGGTATAGCTAGTTCAATGGGCTCTGTTTTGAAGTTATTGGTGAAGGTATAGCTAGTTCAATGGGCTCTCTTTTGAAGTTATTGGTGAAGGTATAGCTAGTTCAATGGGCTCGGTTTTGAAGTTATTGGTGAAGGTATAGCTAGTTTAATGGGCTGTGTTTTGAAGTTATTGGTGAAGGTATAGCTAGTTCAATGGGCTCTGTTTTGAAGTTATTGGTGAAGGTATAGCTAGTACAATGAGTTCTGTTTTGAAGTTATTGGTGAAGGTATAGCTAGTTCAATGGGCTCGGTTTTGAAGTTATTGGTGAAGGTATAGCTAGTTCAATGGGCTGTGTTTTGAAGTTATTGGTGAAGGTATAGCTAGTTCAATGGGCTCTGTTTTGAAGTTATTGGTGAAGGTATAGCTAGTTTAACAGGCTGTGTTTTGAAGTTATTGGTGAAGGTATAGCTAGTTTAACAGGCTCTGTTTTGAAGTTATTGGTGAAGGTATAGCTAGTTCAATGGGCTCTGTTTTGAAGTTATTGGTGAAGGTATAGCTAGTTCAATGGGCTCTGTTTTGAAGTTATTGGTGAAGGTATAGCTAGTTTAACAGGCTGTGTTTTGAAGTTATTGGTGAAGGTATAGCTAGCTCAATGGGCTGTGTTTTGAAGTTATTGGTAAAGGTATAGCTAGTTCAATGGGCTCTGTTTTGAAGTTATTGGTGAAGGTATAGCTAGTTCAATGGGCTCTGTTTTGACGTTATTGGTGAAGGTATAGCTAGTTCAATGGGCTCGGTTTTGAAGTTATTGGTGAAGGTATAGCTAGTTTAATGGGCTGTGTTTTGAAGTTATTGGTGAAGGTATAGCTAGTTCAATGGGCTCTGTTTTGAAGTTATTGGTGAAGGTATAGCTAGTACAATGAGCTCTGTTTTGAAGTTATTGGTGAAGGTATAGCTAGTTCAATGGGCTCGGTTTTGAAGTTATTGGTGAAGGTATAGCTAGTTCAATGGGCTGTGTTTTGAAGTTATTGGTGAAGGTATAGCTAGTTCAATGGGCTCTGTTTTGAAGTTATTGGTGAAGGTATAGCTAGTTCAATGGGCTGTGTTTTGAAGTTATTGGTGAAGGTATAGCTAGTTTAATGGGCTCTGTTTTGAAGTTATTGGTGAAGGTATAGCTAGTTCAGTGGGCTCTGTTTTGAAGTTATTGGTGAAGGTATAGCTAGTTCAGTGGGCTCTGTTTTGAAGTTATTGGTGAAGGTATAGCTAGTTTAATGGGCTCTGTTGTGAAGTTATTGGTGAAGGTATAGCTAGTTCAGTTGGCTCTGTTTTGAAGTTATTGGTGAAGGTATAGCTAGTTTAATGGGCTCTGTTTTGAAGTTATTGGTGAAGGTATAGCTAGTTCAATGGGCTGTGTTTTGAAGTTATTGGTGAAGGTATAGCTAGTTTAATGGGCTCTGTTTTGAAGTTATTGGTGAAGGTATAGCTAGTTCAGTGGGCTCTGTTTTGAAGTTATTGGTGAAGGTATAGCTAGTTCAGTGGGCTCTGTTTTGAAGTTATTGGTGAAGGTATAGCTAGTTTAATGGGCTCTGTTGTGAAGTTATTGGTGAAGGTATAGCTAGTTCAGTTGGCTCTGTTTTGAAGTTATTGGTGAAGGTATAGCTAGTTTAATGGGCTCTGTTTTGAAGTTATTGGTGAAGGTATAGCTAGTTTAATGGGCTCTGTTTTGACGTTATTGGTGAAGGTATACCTTTTTTAAAACACATTTCAATAAAGCTTTTATCTGCTTTTATCTTGGGTTCAGTTCTCTAGAGTCGCTTTCCTGGTGTTTGTTCACAGTCACACTGTTGAGTCATATTTCCCTGCAATAATGAAATTAAATGGATAATATTAAATTACTTTAACTTTTGAGGCATGTAATAGCAATTAGCCCTCTTCAGCAAAGAGAGAAGTTCAGTTAATGAATGGGAATACTGGAGTCGTCATGAGCTACTGCTACTCATTAAATTACTTCTCCAAGGGTGTGTACCAAATAGCACCCTATTCCCTATATTGTGCACTACTTCTGACCAGAGCCCATATTGGCTCTGGTCGTAAGCAGTGCACTATACACGGAATATGTAGCCATTTGGGATGCATGCCGACTAATATAGCTCCTTGAATTTGGCCGTGGAACGTTATCTACATTTATAGAGCAGTAAGAATCACCAGGACTCTCAACCTAGCAGGACTATCAACAAATCAAGGACTCTCAACCTAGCAGGACTATCAACAAATCAAGGACTCTAAACCTAGCAGGACTCTCACCAATCCAGGGCTCTCAACCAGGCAGGGCTCTCAACCTAGCAGGACTCTCAAACTAGCAGGGCTCTCAACCTAGCAGGAATCTTAACCTAGCAGGAATCTCAACCTAGCAGGACTCTCACCAATCCAGGGCTCTCAACCAGGCAGGGCTCTCAACCTAGCAGGACTCTCAACCTAGCAGGACTCTCAACCTAGCAGGACTATCAAACTAGCAGGACTCTCAAACTAGCAGGACTCTCACCAATCCAGGGTTCTCAACCAGGCAGGGCTCTCAACCTAGCAGGATTCTCAACCTAGCAGGAATCTCACCAAACCAGGCCTCTCAACACAGCAGGACTCTCACCAAACCAGGACTCTCAACCTAGCAGGACTCTCAAACTAGCAGGACTCTCAACCTAGCAGGGCTCTCAACCTAGCAGGAATCTCAACCTAGCAGGACTCTCAACCTAGCAGGAAACTCACCAATCCAGGACTCTCAACCTAGCAGGGCTCTCACCAATCCAGGACTCTCAACCTAGCAGGGCTCTCAACCTAGCACGTCTCTCAACCTAGCAGGACTCTCAACCTAGCAGGACTCTCAACCTAGCAGGACTCTCACCAATCAAGGAACATCAACCTACCAAGAAATGTAGCGTTTCCATTGTATTTAACATTATGATGCCAGTTTTTAGATCTGTGGAATGACAGCCTGTGTGTGTGTGTGTGTGTGTGTGTGTGTGTGTGTGTGTGTGTGTGTGTGTGTGTTCCGTCCTTCTGGTGACATTCAGTCTGTGTGTGGGCTAGATGTTTGTGTTTAAGTAATGCTCCTCCTGTGAGGTCTGGGAATGAGAGCAATAATGGTGTGGACTTTCATGACATTGCATCAGTGCCAAGTTGACTGACTCTCTGACTGATTGCTCCCTCCTCTTCTCGCCTTGTCAGTACGCATCCACTTGTCTGATGGAGTCACCTCAGGGCAGGGCGGCTGACACCACGGTGTCTTTATTTCCTGCAGCAATCCTTTTAGAGCACACATCAATGGTGATTAATACAGTGACAGACAGACAGGCCTCAAGGAGGTTGAGGTTAACCCTATACTGCCAGCCACACAGGCCAGCCACACAGGCCAGTCACCAGGCCAGCCACACAGGCCAGTCACCAGGCCAGCCACACAGGCCAGCCAACAACCCAGCCACACAGGCCAGTCACCAGGCCAGCCACACAGGCCAGTCACCAGGCCAGCCACACAGGCCAGTCACCAGGCCATCCACACAGGCCAGTCACCAGGCCAGCCACACAGGCCAGCCACACAGGCCAGCCTCCAGGCCAGCCACACAGGCCAGCCTCCAGGCCAGCCACACAGGCCAGTCACACAGGCCAGCCACACAGGCCGGCCACACAGGCCAGCCACACAGGCTAGCCTCACAGGCCAACCACACAGGCCAATCACCAGGCCAGCCACACTGGCCAGCCACACAGGCCAACCACCAGGCCAACCACCAGGCCAACCACACAGGCCAGCCACACAGGCCAACCACACAGGCCAACCACCAGGCCAACCACACAGGCCAGCCTCACAGGCCAGCCACACAGGCCAGCCACACAGGCCAGCCACACAGGCCAGCCACATAGGCCAGTCACCAGGCCAGCCACACAGGCCAGTCACCAGGCCAGCCACACAGGCCAGTCACCAGGCCAGCCACACAGGCCATCCTCACAGGCCAGCCACAGAGGCCAGTCACACAGGCCAGCCACACAGGCCAGCCACACAGGCCAGCTACCAGGGCAGCACTGTTACTGCACACAGACACAGGCACCAACACGGACCACTCACCTCTGCTTCCAATACTGCTTAGGGATGGAAGGTGAACCAAGACTAAATAAACACCATAGAAAAAACCGTTGTCTTTTTTGAGGGGCTGTATATGAAACAAGATAGTGATTTAACCCTGTTTGATTCTATATAGCACATGTTCTATGATTATTAAGATATATGAATCAAAGGCATTTAGATTAGATTGATGGAAACATATAATATCATATTTGGTATTCCTATACTGTCTTAGCTATATTAAAGGGAAATGGTATAGCATCAGTCACAGCTGGGAATGGCGTGCCGTTATTAAATCTGGTGGTTCTTCCATTGTAAATGTATGGCATCCCATTACTCTAAGTATTTCCATGTCCAGGTGTTGCATCTGTTTGGCTTCAGCCACTTGGGGTCACTTTGATTTACTAATAACGCATTCGTTTCATCTGGATGACAAATGCTGACATATTGCCAGGGCAGCTAGCTAACGCGCGCACACACACACACACACACACACACACACACACACACACACACACACACACACACACACACACACACACACACACACACATACACACACACACACACACACACACACACACACACACACACACACACACACACACACACACACACAGAAGTTAACCCTGAGAGAGGGGGGACAAAGTTAGAAAGGGAGGCGTATGGGGGTTAGAGAGAGAGAGGGGGCAAAGTTAGAAAGAGAGGCGTATGGGGGTTAGAGAGAGAGAGAGGGGGCAAAGTTAGAAAGAGAGGCGTATGGGGGTTAGAGAGAGAGAGAGAGGTGGGGGGGGGGGGTTAAAAAGATAGGCAGATGGGGAGAAGCAGGGAGAGGGACTGACTATGCTGAATAGGGGATCTTCTCATTATGTCTGATTACCTGATTAATTGTTGTACATCTTAATCATCAAATGATAGAGGAGGTAAATCAACATACTCTGGAACCATCTGGGTCATTCATAACCATATGTTCAGACTTTTGTTGCTGCTGCTGCTGTTGGGTAAAGCTAAAAAATAGTGTCTTGATAGAATATTTCATCCGATAATTTATTTTAACTCTTGCAACATAAACCTTTCCCTCTCTGTTCTCGCATGGAAATTATTGTCATTTTGAGCCCTGTGGATACTCAGAACCACTGGGGTACCTTGTGACTCACGACCGGCCGGCTGGGGTCACCACGATCAAGAGAGAGAGACAGAGATAGAGACAGAGAGAGAGAGACAGAGAGAGAGAGAGAGAGAGACAGAGAGAGAGAGAGACACAGAGAGAGAGAGAGAGAGACAGAGACAGAGAGAGACACAGAGAGAGAGAGACAGAGAGAGACATAGAGACAGAGAGAGAGAGAGAGAGAGAGAGAGAGAGAGAGAGAGAGAGAGAGAGAGATAGAGAGAGAGAGAGAGAGAGAGACAGAGAGAGAGAGAAAATCCATCTGGGCCTAGCCTCTGTAATTAGACTGACAGCTCTTAAAATGCGTCCTGATGCAGAATCTGTCTTGTGCCTCTAGGAACCCTAATTAAAATCTCAGATAATGACGAGAGCAGGGCAGGGAGGTGGGAGCATCATCTGGAGGACTCGAGGGGGCAACAGCATGCTTGTGTGACATTTGCTATTATGACCTAAAGAGAAAGACCTCCAGGACCTAGACAGCTATGGCCCCACAATCAGTGTTGCAAAGATTGACCCCTGTCTGGAGGGGCAGAGTTAATCACTGACTGGAGGGGTATAGTTAATCACTGGCTGGAGGGGTAGAGGGTATAGTTAATCACTGACTGGAGGGGTATAGTTAATCACTAACTGGAGGGGTATAGTTAATCACTGACTGGAGGGGTATAGTTAATCACTGGCTGGAGGGGTATAGTTAATCACTGACTGGAGGGGTATAGTTAATCACTGACTGGAGGGGTATAGTTAATCACTAACTGGAGGGGTATAGTTAATCACTAACTGGAGGGGTATAGTTAATCACCGACTGGAGGGGTATAGTTAATCACTGACTGGAGGGGTATAGTTAATCACTGACTGGAGGGGTATAGGGTATAGTTAATCACTGAGTGGAGGGGTATAGTTAATCACTGAGTGGAGGGGTATAGTTAATCACTGAGTGGAGGGGTATAGTTAATCACTGACTGGAGGGGTACAGTTAATCACTGACTGGAGGGGTATAGTTAATCACTGGGTGGAGGGGTAGAGTTAATCACTAACTGGAGGGGTAGAGGGTATAGTTAATCACCGACTGGAGGGGTATAGTTAATCACTGACTGGAGGGGTAGAGGGTATAGTTAATCACTGAATGGAGGGGTATAGTTAATCACTGACTGGAGGGGTATAGGGTATAGTTAATCACCGACTGGAGGGGTATAGTTAATCACTGACTGGAGGGGTAGAGGGTATAGTTAATCACTGACTGGAGGGGTATAGTTAATCACTGACTGGAGGGGTATAGTTAATCACTGACTGGAGTGGTAGAGGGTATAGTTAATCACTGAATGGAGGGGTATAGTTAATCACTGGCTGGAGGGGTAGAGTTAATCACTGACTGGAGGGGTATAGTTAATCACTGACTGGAGGGGTAGAGTTAATCACTGACTGGAGGGGTAGAGTTAATCACTGTCTGGCGGGGTATAGTTAATCACTGACTGGAGGGGTAGAGTTAATCACTGACGGGGGGTATAGTTAATCACTGACTGGAGGGGTAGAGTTCATCACTGACTGGAGGGGTATAGTTAATCACTGACTGGAGGGGTATAGTTAATCACTGACTGGAGGGGTAGAGTTAATCACTGACGGGGGGGGTATAGTTAATCACTGACTGGAGGGGTAGAGGGTATAGTTAATCACTGACTGGAGGGGTATAGTTAATCACTGACTGGAGGGGTATAGTTAATCACTGGGTGGAGGGGTACATGGTATAGTTAATCACTAACTGGAGGGGTATATGGAATAGTTAATCACTAACTGGAGGGGTAGAGTTAATCACTGACTGGAGGGGTACATGATATAGTTCATCACTAACTGGAGGGGTATATGGAATAGTTAATCACTGACTGGAGGGGTATAGTTAATCACTGGGTGGAGGGGTATAGTTAATCACTGACTGGAGGGGTATAGTTAATCACTGGGTGGGGGGGTAGAGGGTATAGTTACTGACTGGAGGGGTATAGTTAATCACTGACTGGAGGGGTATAGTTAATCACTGACTGGAGGGGTACAGGGTATAGTTAATCACTGACTGGACTGGTATGGTTAATCACTGGCTGGAGGGGTAGAGTTAATCACTAAGTGGAGGGGTAGAGTTAATCACTGACTGGAGGGGTATAGTTAATCACTGGGTGGGGGGGTAGAGGGTATAGTTACTGACTGGAGGGGTATAGTTAATCACTGACTGGAGGGGTATAGTTAATCACTGACTGGAGGGGTACAGGGTATAGTTAATCACTGACTGGACTGGTATGGTTAATCACTGGCTGGAGGGGTAGAGTTAATCACTAAGTGGAGGGGTAGAGTTAATCACTGACTGGAGGGGTATAGTTAATCACTGAGTGGAGGGGTATACATTTCCTTGCGAAAGTATTCGGCACCCTTGAACTTTGCGACCTTTAGACACATTTCAGGCTTCAAACATAAAGATATAAAACTGTATTTTTTTGTGAAGAATCAACAACAAGTGGGACACAATCATGAAGTGGAACGACATTTATTGGATATTTCAAACTTTTTTAACAAATCAAAAACTGAACAATTGGCCGTGCAAAATTATTCAGCCCCCTTAAGTTAATACTTTATAGCGCCACCTTTTGCTGCGATTACAGCTGTAAGTCGCTTGGGGTATGTCTCTATCAGTTTTGCACATCGAGAGACTGACATTTTTTCCCATTCCTCCTTGGAAAACAGCTCGAGCTCAGTGAAGTTGGATGGAGAGCATTTGTGAACAGCAGTTTTCAGTTCTTTCCACAGATTCTCGATTGGATTCAGGTCTGGACTTTGACTTGGCCATTCTAACACCTGGATATGTTTATTTTTGAACCATTCCATTGTAGATTTTGCTTTATGTTTTGGATCATTGTCTTGTTGGAAGACAAATCTCCGTCCCAGTCTTAGGTCTTTTGCAGACTCCATCAGGTTTTCTTCCAGAATGGTCCTGTATTTTGCTAGATCCATCTTCCCATCAATTTTAACCATCTTCCCTGTCCCTGCTGAAGAAAAGCAGGCCCAAACCATGATGCTGCCACCACCATGTTTGACAGTGGGGATGGTGTGTTCAGGGTGATGAGCTGTGTTGCTTTTACGCCAAACATAACGTTTTGCATTGTTGCCAAAAAGTTCAATTTTGGTTTCATCTGACCAGAGCACATTCTTCCACATGTTTGGTGTGTCTCCCAGGTGGCTTGTGGCAAACTTTAAACAACACTTTTTATGGATGTCTTTAAGAAATGGCTTTCTTCTTGCCACTCTCCCATAAAGGCCAGATTTGTGCAATATACGACTGATTGTTGTCCTATGGACAGAGTCTCCCACCTCAGCTGTAGATCTCTGCAGTTCATCCAGAGTGATCATGGGCCTCTTGGCTGCATCTCTGATCAGTCTTCTCCTTGTATGAGCTGAAAGTTTAGAGGGACGGCCAGGTCTTGGTAGATTTGCAGTGGTCTGATACTCCTTCCATTTCAATATTATCGCTTGCACAGTGCTCCTTGGGATGTTTAAAGCTTGGGAAATCTTTTTGTATCCAAATCCGGCTTTAAACTTCTTCACAACAGTATCTCGGACCTGCCTGGTGTGTTCCTTGTTCTTCATGATGCTCTCTGCGCTTTTAACGGACCTCTGAGACTATCACAGTGCAGGTGCATTTATACGGAGACTTGATTACACACAGGTGGATTGTATTTATCATCATTAGTCATTTAGGTCAACATTGGATCATTCAGAGATCCTCACTGAACTTCTGGAGAGAGTTTGCTGCACTGAAAGTAAAGGGGCTGAATAATTTTGCACGCCCAATTTTTCAGTTCTTGATTTGTTAAAAAAGTTTGAAATATCCAATAAATGTCGTTCCACTTCATGATTGTGTCCCACTTGTTGTTGATTCTTCACAAAAAAATACAGTTTAATATCTTTATGTTTGAAGCCTGAAATGTGGCAAAAGGTCGCAAAGTTCAAGGAGGCCGAATACTTTCGCAAGGCACTGTAGTTAATCACTGACTGGAGGGGTAGAGTTAATCACTGACTGGAGGGGTATAGTTAATCACTGACTAGAGGGGTAGAGGGTATAGTTAATCACTGACTGGAGGGGTATAGTTAATCACTGGCTGGAGGGGTATAGTTAATCACTGACTGGAGGGGTACATGGTATAGTTAATCACTAACTGGAGGGGTATAGTTGATCACTGGGTGGAGGGGTATAGTTAATCACTAACTGGAGGGGTATAGTTAATCACTGACTGGAGGGGTATAGTTAATCACTGACTGGAGGGGTATAGTTAATCACTAACTGGAGGGGTAGAGTTAATCACTGGCTGGAGGGGTACAGTTAATCACCGACTGGAGGGGTACATGGTATAGTTAATCACTAACTGGAGGGGTATAGTAATCACTGACTGGAGGGGTTCATGATATAGTTAATCACTAACTGGAGGGGTATAGTTAATCACTGACTGGAGGAGTATAGTTAATCACTAACTGGAGGGGTATAGTTAATCACTGACTGGAGGGGTATAGTTAATCACTGACTGGAGGGGTATAGTTAATCACTAACTGGAGGGGTATAGTTAATCACTGACTGGAGGGGTATAGTTAATCACTGACTGGAGGGGTATAGTTAATCACTGACTGGAGGGGTAGAGTTAATCACTGGCTGGAGGGGTACAGTTAATCACCGACTGGAGGGGTATAGGGTATAGTTAATCACTGACTGGAGGGGTATAGGGTATAGTTAATCACTGACTGGAGGGGTATAGTTAATCACTAACTGGAGGGGTAGAGTTAATCACTGGATGGAGGGGTATAGTTAATCACTGGCTGGAGGGGTATAGTTAATCACTGGCTGGAGGGGTAGAGTTAATCACTGACTGGAGGGGTATAGTTAATCACTGACTGGAGGGGTATAGTTAATCACTGGCTGGAGGGGTAGAGTTAATCACTGACTGGAGGGGTATAGTTAATCACTGACTGGAGGGGTATAGTTAATCACTGACTGGAGGGGTACAGGTTATAGTTAGTCACTGGATGGAGGGGTATAGTTAATCACTGGCTGGAGGGGTATAGTTAATCACTGACTGGAGGGGTACAGGGTATAGTTAGTCACTGGATGGAGGGGTGTAGTTAATCACTGGCTGGAGGGGTAGAGTTAATCACTGGCTGGAGGGGTAGAGTTAATCACTGACTGGAGGGGTATAGTTAATCAATGGTTGGAGGGGTAGAGTTAATCACTGACTGGAGGGGTATAGTTAATCACTGGGTGGAGGGGTACATGGTATAGTTAATCACTAACTGGAGGGGTAGAGTTAATCACTGACTTGTGGGGTTCATGATATAGTTAATCACTGACTAAAGGGGTAGAGTTAATCACTGACTGGAGGGGTATAGCTAATCACTGACTGGAGAAGTAGAGTTAATCACTGGGTGGAGGGGTACATGATATAGTTAATCACTAACTGGAGGGGTATAGTTAATCACTGACTGGAGGGGTACAGTTAATCACTGACTGGAGGGGTACAGGGTATAGGTAATCACTGGCTGGAGGGGTAGAGTTAATCACTGACTGGAGGGGTACAGTTAATATTTGACTGGAGGGGTATAGGGTATAGTTAATCCCTGAGTGGAGGGGTATAGTTAATCACTAACTGGAGGGGTATAGTTAATCACTGACTGGAGGGGTATAGTTAATCACTGACTGGAGGGGTATAGTTAATCACTAACTGGAGGGGTATAATTAATCACTGACTGGAGGGGTATAGTTAATCACTGACTGGAGGGGTATAGTTAATCACTGACTGGAGGGGTAGAGTTAATCACTGGCTGGAGGGGTACAGTTAATCACCGACTGGAGGGGTATAGGGTATAGTTAATCACTGACTGGAGGGGTATAGGGTATAGTTAATCACTGACTGGAGGGGTACAGTTAATCACTGACTGGAGGGGTACAGGGTATAGGTAATCACTGGCTGGAGGGGTAGAGTTAATCACTGACTGGAGGGGTACAGTTAATATTTGACTGGAGGGGTATAGGGTATAGTTAATCCCTGAGTGGAGGGGTATAGTTAATCACTAACTGGAGGGGTATAGTTAATCACTGACTGGAGGGGTATAGTTAATCACTGACTGGAGGGGTATAGTTAATCACTGACTGGAGGGGTATAGTTAATCACTGACTGGAGGGGTATAGTTAATCACTAACTGGAGGGGTATAGTTAATCACTGGCTGGAGGGGTACAGTTAATCACCGACTGGAGGGGTATAGGGTATAGTTAATCACTGACTGGAGGGGTATAGGGTATAGTTAATCACTGACTGGAGGGGTATAGTTAATCACTGACTGGAGGGGTATAGTTAATCACTGACTGGAGGGGTATAGTTAATCACTAACTGGAGGGGTAGAGTTAATCACTGGATGGAGGGGTATAGTTAATCACTGGCTGGAGGGGTATAGTTAATCACTGGCTGGAGGGGTAGAGTTAATCACTGACTGGAGGGGTATAGTTAATCACTGACTGGAGGGGTATAGTTAATCACTGGCTGGAGGGGTAGAGTTAATCACTGACTGGAGGGGTATAGTTAATCACTGACTGGAGGGGTATAGTTAATCACTGACTGGAGGGGTACAGGGTATAGTTAGTCACTGGATGGAGGGGTATAGTTAATCACTGGCTGGAGGGGTATAGTTAATCACTGGCTGGAGGGGTATAGTTAATCACTGACTGGAGGGGTACAGGGTATAGTTAGCACTGGATGGAGGGGTGTAGTTAATCACTGGCTGGAGGGGTAGAGTTAATCACTGGCTGGAGGGGTAGAGTTAATCACTGACTGGAGGGGTATAGTTAATCAATGGCTGGAGGGGTAGAGTTAATCACTGACTGGAGGGGTATAGTTAATCACTGGGTGGAGGGGTACATGGTATAGTTAATCACTAACTGGAGGGGTAGAGTTAATCACTGACTGGAGGGGTACAGTTAATATTTGACTGGAGGGGTATAGGGTATAGTTAATCCCTGAGTGGAGGGGTATAGTTAATCACTGTCTGGAGGGGTAGAGTTAATCACTGGCTGTAGGGGTAAAGTTAATCACTGACTGGAGGGGCAGAGTTAATCACTGACTGGAGGGGTATAGTCACTGACTGGAGGGGTAGAGTTAATCACTGACTGGAGGGGTACAGGGTATAGTTAATCACTGGCTGGAGGGGTAGAGTTAATCACTGGCTGGAGGGGTATAGTTAATCACTGACTGGAGGGGTATAGTTAATCACTGACTGGAGGGGTATAGTTAATCACTGACTGGAGGGGTATAGTTAATCTCTGACTGGAGGGGTACAGGGTATAGTTAATCACTGACTGGAGGGGTATAGTTAATCACTGACTGGAGGGGTATAGTTAATCACTGACTGGAGGGGTATAGTTTATCACTGACTGGAGGGGCAGAGTTAATCACTGACTGGAGGGTTAGAGTTAATCACTGGCTGGAGGGTTAGAGTTAATCACTGACTGGAGGGGTATAGTTAATCACTGACTGGAGGGGTATAGTTAATCACTGGCTGGAGGGGTATAGTTAATCACTGGCTGGAGGGGTAGAGTTAATCACTGACTGGAGGGCTATAGTTATTCACTGACTGGAGGGGTATAGTTAATCAATGGCTGGAGGGGTATAGTTAATCACTGACTGGAGGGGTATAGTTAATCAATGGCTGGAGGGGTATAGTTAATCACTGACTGGAGGGGTAGAGGGTATAGTTAATCACTGACTGGAGGGGTATAGTTAATCACTGACTGGAGGGGTAGAGTTAATCACTGACTGGAGGGGTATAGTTAATCACTGGCTGGAGGGGTATAGTTAATCACTGGGTGGAGGGGTACATGGTATAGTTAATCACTAACTGGAGGGGTAGAGTTAATCACTGACTGGAGGGGGAGAGTAAATCACTGACTGGAGGGGCAGAGTTAATCACTGACTGGAGGGGTATATGGTATAGTTAATCTCTGACTGGAGGGGTACAGGGTATAGTTAATCACTGACTGGAGGGGTAGAGTTAATCACTGACTGGAGGGGAGAGTAAATCACTGACTGGAGGGGCAGAGTTAATCACTGACTGGAGGGGTACATGGTATAGTTAATCACTGACTGGAGGGGTAGAGTTAATCACTGACTGGCGGGGCAGAGTTAATCACTGACTGGAGGGGTATAGTTAATCACTGACTGGAGGGGTAGAGTTAATCACTGACTGGAGGGGTATAGTTAATCACTGACTGTAGGGGTATAGTTAATCACTGACTGGAGGGTATAGTTAATCACTGGCTGGAGGGGTATAGTTAATCACTGACTGGAGGGGTATAGTCACTGACTGGAGGGGTAGAGTTAATCACTGACTGGAGGGGTAGAGTTAATCACTGGCTGGAGGGGTAGAGTTAATCACTGACTGGAGGGGTATAGTTAATCACTGACTGGATGGGCAGAGGTAATCACTGACTGGAGGGGTAGAGTTAACCAATGGCTGGAGGGGTAGAGTTAATCACCGACTGGAGGGGTACAGGGTATAGTTAGTCACTGGATGGAGGGGTATAGTTAATCACTGGCTGGAGGGGTATAGTTAATCACTGACTGGAGGGGTACAGGGTATAGTTAGTCACTGGATGGAGGGGTATAGTTAATCACTGGCTGGAGGGGTATAGTTCATCACTGGCTGGAGGGGTATAGTTAATCACTGACTGGAGGGGTACAGGGTATAGTTAGTCACTGGATGGAGGGGTATAGTTAATCACTGGCTGGAGGGGTAGAGTTAATCACTGGCTGGAGGGGTAGAGTTAATCACCGACTGGAGGGGTATAGTTAATCACTGGCTGGAGGGGTAGAGTTAATCACTGACTGGAGGGGTATAGTTAATCACTGGGTGGAGGGGTACATGGTATAGTTAATCACTGACTGGAGGGGTAGAGTTAATCACTGGCTGGAGGGGTATAGTTAATCACTGACTGGAGGGGTATAGTTAATCACTGACTGGAGGGGTATAGTTAATCACTGACTGGAGGGGTATAGTTAATCTCTGACTGGAGGGGTACAGGGTATAGTTAATCACTGACTGGAGGGGTATAGTTAATCACTGACTGGAGGGGTATAGTTAATCACTGACTGGAGGGGTATAGTTTATCACTGACTGGAGGGGCAGAGTTAATCACTGACTGGAGGGTTAGAGTTAATCACTGGCTGGAGGGTTAGAGTTAATCACTGACTGGAGGGGTATAGTTAATCACTGACTGGAGGGGTATAGTTAATCACTGGCTGGAGGGGTATAGTTAATCACTGGCTGGAGGGGTAGAGTTAATCACTGACTGGAGGGCTATAGTTATTCACTGACTGGAGGGGTATAGTTAATCAATGGCTGGAGGGGTATAGTTAATCACTGACTGGAGGGGTATAGTTAATCAATGGCTGGAGGGGTATAGTTAATCACTGACTGGAGGGGTAGAGGGTATAGTTAATCACTGACTGGAGGGGTATAGTTAATCACTGACTGGAGGGGTAGAGTTAATCACTGACTGGAGGGGTATAGTTAATCACTGGCTGGAGGGGTATAGTTAATCACTGGGTGGAGGGGTACATGGTATAGTTAATCACTAACTGGAGGGGTAGAGTTAATCACTGACTGGAGGGGGAGAGTAAATCACTGACTGGAGGGGCAGAGTTAATCACTGACTGGAGGGGTATATGGTATAGTTAATCTCTGACTGGAGGGGTAGAGTTAATCACTGACTGGAGGGCTATAGTTATTCACTGACTGGAGGGGTATAGTTAATCAATGGCTGGAGGGGTATAGTTAATCACTGACTGGAGGGGTATAGTTAATCAATGGCTGGAGGGGTATAGTTAATCACTGACTGGAGGGGTAGAGGGTATAGTTAATCACTGACTGGAGGGGTATAGTTAATCACTGACTGGAGGGGTAGAGTTAATCACTGACTGGAGGGGTATAGTTAATCACTGGCTGGAGGGGTATAGTTAATCACTGGGTGGAGGGGTACATGGTATAGTTAATCACTAACTGGAGGGGTAGAGTTAATCACTGACTGGAGGGGGAGAGTAAATCACTGACTGGAGGGGCAGAGTTAATCACTGACTGGAGGGGTACATGGTATAGTTAATCACTGACTGGAGGGGTAGAGTTAATCACTGACTGGCGGGGCAGAGTTAATCACTGACTGGAGGGGTATAGTTAATCACTGACTGGAGGGGTAGAGTTAATCACTGACTGGAGGGGTATAGTTAATCACTGACTGTAGGGGTATAGTTAATCACTGACTGGAGGGGTATAGTTAATCACTGGCTGGAGGGGTATAGTTAATCACTGACTGGAGGGGTATAGTCACTGACTGGAGGGGTAGAGTTAATCACTGACTGGAGGGGTAGAGTTAATCACTGGCTGGAGGGGTAGAGTTAATCACCGACTGGAGGGGTATAGGGTATAGTTAATCACTGACTGGAGGGGTATAGTTAATCACTGACTGGAGGGGTATAGTTAATCACTGACTGGATGGGCAGAGGTAATCACTGACTGGAGGGGTAGAGTTAACCAATGGCTGGAGGGGTAGAGTTAATCACCGACTGGAGGGGTACAGGGTATAGTTAGTCACTGGATGGAGGGGTATAGTTAATCACTGGCTGGAGGGGTATAGTTAATCACTGACTGGAGGGGTACAGGGTATAGTTCATCACTGGATGGAGGGGTATAGTTAATCACTGGCTGGAGGGGTATAGTTAATCACTGACTGGAGGGGTATAGTCACTGACTGGAGGGGTAGAGTTAATCACTGACTGGAGGGGTAGAGTTAATCACTGGCTGGAGGGGTAGAGTTAATCACCGACTGGAGGGGTATAGGGTATAGTTAATCACTGACTGGAGGGGTATAGTTAATCACTGACTGGAGGGGTATAGTTAATCACTGACTGGATGGGCAGAGGTAATCACTGACTGGAGGGGTAGAGTTAACCAATGGCTGGAGGGGTAGAGTTAATCACCGACTGGAGGGGTACAGGGTATAGTTAGTCACTGGATGGAGGGGTATAGTTAATCACTGGCTGGAGGGGTATAGTTAATCACTGACTGGAGGGGTACAGGGTATAGTTCATCACTGGATGGAGGGGTATAGTTAATCACTGGCTGGAGGGGTATAGTTCATCACTGGCTGGAGGGGTATAGTTAATCACTGACTGGAGGGGTACAGGGTATAGTTAGTCACTGGATGGAGGGGTATAGTTAATCACTGGCTGGAGGGGTAGAGTTAATCACTGGCTGGAGGGGTAGAGTTAATCACCGACTGGAGGGGTATAGTTAATGACTGGCTGGAGGGGTAGAGTTAATCACTGACTGGAGGGGTATAGTTAATCACTGGGTGGAGGGGTACATGGTATAGTTAATCACTGACTGGAGGGGTAGAGTTAATCACTGACTGGAGGGGTATAGTTTATCACTGACTGGAGGGGCAGAGTTAATCACTGACTGGAGGGTTAGAGTTAATCACTGGCTGGAGGGTTAGAGTTAATCACTGACTGGAGGGGTATAGTTAATCACTGACTGGAGGGTATAGTTAATCACTGGCTGGAGGGGTATAGTTAATCACTGGCTGGAGGGGTAGAGTTAATCACTGACTGGAGGGGTATAGTTAATCAATGGCTGGAGGGGTATAGTTAATCACTGACTGGAGGGGTAGAGGGTATAGTTAATCACTGACTGGAGGGGTATAGTTAATCACTGACTGGAGGGGTAGAGTTAATCACTGACTGGAGGGGTCTAGTTAATCACTGGCTGGAGGGGTATAGTTAATCACTGGGTGGAGGGGTACATGGTATAGTTAATCACTAACTGGAGGGGTAGAGTTAATCACTGACTGGAGGGGTATATGGTATAGTTAATCTCTGACTGGAGGGGTACAGGGTATAGTTAATCACTGACTGGAGGGGTAGAGTTAATCACTGACTGGAGGGGTAGAGTTAATCACTGACTGGAGGGGTCTAGTTAATCACTGGCTGGAGGGGTATAGTTAATCACTGGGTGGAGGGGTACATGGTATAGTTAATCACTAACTGGAGGGGTAGAGTTAATCACTGACTGGAGGGGTATATGGTATAGTTAATCTCTGACTGGAGGGGTACAGGGTATAGTTAATCACTGACTGGAGGGGTAGAGTTAATCACTGACTGGAGGGGGAGAGTAAATCACTGACTGGAGGGGCAGAGTTAATCACTGACTGGAGGGGTACATGGTATAGTTAATCACTGACTGGAGGGGTAGAGTTAATCACTGACTGGCGGGGCAGAGTTAATCACTGACTGGAGGGGTATAGTTAATCACTGACTGGAGGGGTAGAGTTAATCACTGACTGGAGGGATATAGTTAATCACTGACTGGAGGGGTATAGTTAATCACTGACTGGAGGGGTATAGTTAATCTCTGACTGGAGGGGTACAGGGTATAGTTAATCACTGACTGGAGGGGTATAGTTAATCACTGACTGGAGGGGTATAGTTAATCACTGACTGGAGGGGTATAGTTTATCACTGACTGGAGGGGCAGAGTTAATCACTGACTGGAGGGTTAGAGTTAATCACTGGCTGGAGGGTTAGAGTTAATCACTGACTGGAGGGGTATAGTTAATCACTGACTGGAGGGGTATAGTTAATCACTGGCTGGAGGGTTATAGTTAATCACTGGCTGGAGGGGTAGAGTTAATCACTGACTGGAGGGCTATAGTTATTCACTGACTGGAGGGGTATAGTTAATCAATGGCTGGAGGGGTATAGTTAATCACTGACTGGAGGGGTATAGTTAATCAATGGCTGGAGGGGTATAGTTAATCACTGACTGGAGGGGTAGAGGGTATAGTTAATCACTGACTGGAGGGGTATAGTTAATCACTGACTGGAGGGGTAGAGTTAATCACTGACTGGAGGGGTATAGTTAATCACTGGCTGGAGGGGTATAGTTAATCACTGGGTGGAGGGGTACATGGTATAGTTAATCACTAACTGGAGGGGTAGAGTTAATCACTGACTGGAGGGGGAGAGTAAATCACTGACTGGAGGGGCAGAGTTAATCACTGACTGGAGGGGTATATGGTATAGTTAATCTCTGACTGGAGGGGTACAGGGTATAGTTAATCACTGACTGGAGGGGTAGAGTTAATCACTGACTGGAGGGGGAGAGTAAATCACTGACTGGAGGGGCAGAGTTAATCACTGACTGGAGGGGTACATGGTATAGTTAATCACTGACTGGAGGGGTAGAGTTAATCACTGACTGGCGGGGCAGAGTTAATCACTGACTGGAGGGGTATAGTTAATCACTGACTGGAGGGGTAGAGTTAATCACTGACTGGAGGGGTATAGTTAATCACTGACTGTAGGGGTATAGTTAATCACTGACTGGAGGGGTATAGTTAATCACTGGCTGGAGGGGTATAGTTAATCACTGACTGGAGGGGTATAGTCACTGACTGGAGGGGTAGAGTTAATCACTGACTGGAGGGGTAGAGTTAATCACTGGCTGGAGGGGTAGAGTTAATCACCGACTGGAGGGGTATAGGGTATAGTTAATCACTGACTGGAGGGGTATAGTTAATCACTGACTGGAGGGGTATAGTTAATCACTGACTGGATGGGCAGAGGTAATCACTGACTGGAGGGGTAGAGTTAACCAATGGCTGGAGGGGTAGAGTTAATCACCGACTGGAGGGGTACAGGGTATAGTTAGTCACTGGATGGAGGGGTATAGTTAATCACTGGCTGGAGGGGTATAGTTAATCACTGACTGGAGGGGTACAGGGTATAGTTCGTCACTGGATGGAGGGGTATAGTTAATCACTGGCTGGAGGGGTATAGTTCATCACTGGCTGGAGGGGTATAGTTAATCACTGACTGGAGGGGTACAGGGTATAGTTAGTCACTGGATGGAGGGGTATAGTTAATCACTGGCTGGAGGGGTAGAGTTAATGACTGGCTGGAGGGGTAGAGTTAATCACCGACTGGAGGGGTATAGTTAATGACTGGCTGGAGGGGTAGAGTTAATCACTGACTGGAGGGGTATAGTTAATCACTGGGTGGAGGGGTACATGGTATAGTTAATCACTGACTGGAGGGGTAGAGTTAATCACTGACTGGAGGGGTATAGTTTATCACTGACTGGAGGGGCAGAGTTAATCACTGACTGGAGGGTTAGAGTTAATCACTGGCTGGAGGGTTAGAGTTAATCACTGACTGGAGGGTATAGTTAATCACTGACTGGAGGGTATAGTTAATCACTGGCTGGAGGGTATAGTTAATCACTGGCTGGAGGGTAGAGTTAATCACTGACTGGAGGGGTATAGTTAATCAATGGCTGGAGGGTATAGTTAATCACTGACTGGAGGGGTAGAGGTATAGTTAATCACTGACTGGAGGGGTATAGTTAATCACTGACTGGAGGGGTAGAGTTAATCACTGACTGGAGGGGTCTAGTTAATCACTGGCTGGAGGGTATAGTTAATCACTGGGTGGAGGGGTACATGGTATAGTTAATCACTAACTGGAGGGGTAGAGTTAATCACTGACTGGAGGGGTATATGGTATAGTTAATCTCTGACTGGAGGGTACAGGGTATAGTTAATCACTGACTGGAGGGGTAGAGTTAATCACTGACTGGAGGGGTAGAGTTAATCACTGACTGGAGGGTCTAGTTAATCACTGGCTGGAGGGGTATAGTTAATCACTGGGTGGAGGGGTACATGGTATAGTTAATCACTAACTGGAGGGGTAGAGTTAATCACTGACTGGAGGGGTATATGGTATAGTTAATCTCTGACTGGAGGGGTACAGGGTATAGTTAATCACTGACTGGAGGGGAAGAGTTAATCACTGACTGGAGGGGAGAGTAAATCACTGACTGGAGGGGCAGAGTTAATCACTGACTGGAGGGGTACATGGTATAGTTAATCACTGACTGGAGGGGTAGAGTTAATCACTGACTGGCGGGGCAGAGTTAATCACTGACTGGAGGGGTATAGTTAATCACTGACTGGAGGGTAGAGTTAATCACTGACTGGAGGGATATAGTTAATCACTGACTGGAGGGGTATAGTTAATCACTGACTGGAGGGGTATAGTTAATCACTGGCTGGAGGGGTATAGTTAATCACTGACTGGAGGGGTATAGTCACTGACTGGAGGGTAGAGTTAATCACTGACTGGAGGGTAGAGTTAATCACTGGCTGGAGGGTAGAGTTAATCACCGACTGGAGGGGTATAGGGTATAGTTAATCACTGACTGGAGGGTATAGTTAATCACTGACTGGAGGGGTATAGTTAATCACTGACTGGATGGGCAGAGTTAATCACTGACTGGAGGGGTAGAGTTAACCAATGGCTGGAGGGGTAGAGTTAATCACCGACTGGAGGGGTATAGGGTATAGTTAATCACTGACTGGAGGGGTATAGGGTATAGTTAGTCACTGGATGGAGGGGTATAGTTAATCACTGGCTGGAGGGGTATAGTTCATCACTGGCTGGAGGTATAGTTAATCACTGACTGGAGGGTACAGGGTATAGTTAGTCACTGGATGGAGGGGTATAGTTAATCACTGGCTGGAGGGGTAGAGTTAATCACTGGCTGGAGGGGTAGAGTTAATCACTGACTGGAGGGGTATAGTTAATCACTGGCTGGAGGGGTAGAGTTAATCACTGACTGGAGGGGTATAGTTAATCACTGGGTGGAGGGGTACATGGTATAGTTAATCACTGACTGGAGGGGTATAGTTAATCTCTGACTGGAGGGGTATAGTTAATCACTGGGTGGAGGGGTACATGGTATAGTTAATCACTGACTGGAGGGGCAGAGTTAATCACTGACTGGAGGGGTATAATTAATCACAGACTGGAGGGGTAGAGTTAATCACTGACTGGAGGGGTATAGTCACTGACTGGAGGGGTATAGTTAATCACTGACTGGAGGGGTATAGTTAATCACTGACTGGAGGGGTATAGTTAATCACTGACTGGAGGGGTATAGTTAATCACTGGCTGGAGGGGTATAGTTAATCACTGACTGGAGGGGTATAGTCACTGACTGGAGGGGTATAGTCACTGACTGGAGGGGTAGAGTTAATCACTGACTGGATGGGCAGAGTTAATCACTGACTGGAGGGGTATAGTTAATCACTGACTTGAGGGGTATAGTTAATCACAGACTGGAGGGGTATAGTTAATCACTTGCTGGAGGGGTAGAGTTACTCACAGACTGGAGGGGTATAGTTAATCACTGGCTGGAGGGGTATAGTTAATCACTGACTGGAGGGGTAGAGGGTATAGTTAATCACTGAATGGAGGGGTATAGTTAATCACTGGCTGGAGGGGTAGAGTTAATCACTGGCTGGAGGGGTATAGTTAATCACTGGCTGGAGGGGTATAGTTAATCACTGGCTGGAGGGGTATAGCTAATCACTGGCTGGAGGGGTATAGTTAATCACTGACTGGAGGGGTATAGTTAATCACTGACTGGAGGGATATAGTTAATCACTGACTGGAGGGGTAGAGGGTATAGTTAATCACTGACTGGAGGGGTACAGGGTATAGTTAATCACTGACTGGAGGGGTATAGTTAATCACTGGCTGGAGGGGTATATTTAATCACTGACTGGAGGGGTATAGTTAATCACTGACTGGAGGGGTATAGTTAATCATTGGGTGGGGGGTATAGTTAATCACTGGGTGGAGGGGTACATGGTATAGTTAATCACTGACTGGAGGGGTATAGTTAATCACTGACTGGAGGGGTATAGTTAATCACTGACTGGAGGGGTATAGGGTATAGTTAATCACTGACTGGAGGGGTATAGGGTATAGTTAATCACTGACTGGAGGGGTATAGTTAATCACTGGCTGGAGGGGTATAGTTAATCACTGGCTGGAGGGGTAGATTTAATCACTGACTGGAGGGGTATAGTTAATCACTGGGTGGAGGGGTACATGGTATAGTTAATCACTGACTGGATGGGTAGAGTTAATCACTGACTGGAGGGGTATAGTTAATCACTGGGTGGAGGGGTACATGGTATAGTTAATCACTGACTGGAGGGGTAGAGTTAATCACTGACTGGAGGGGTATAGTTAATCACTGACTGGAGGGGTAGAGTTAATCACTGACTGGAGGGGTAGAGTTAATCACTGTCTGGAGGGGTACAGTTATTCACTGACTGGAGGGGTATAGTTAATCACTGACTGGAGGGGTATAGTTAATCACTAACTGGAGGGGTATAGTTAATCACTGGGTGGAGGGGTATAGTTAATCACTGGCTGGAGGGGTACAGTTAATCACTGACTGGAGGGGTATAGTTAATCACTGGCTGGAGGGGTATAGTTAATCACTGACTGGAGGGGTATAGTTAATCACTGACTGGAGGGGTATAGTTAATCACTGACTGGAGGGTTATAGTCACTGACTGGAGGGGTATAGTTAATCACTGACTGGAGGGGTATAGTTAATCACTGACTGGAGGGGTATAGCTAATCACTGACTGGAGGTGTAGAGTTAATCACTGACTGGAGGGGTATAGTTAATCACTGGGTGGAGGGGTACATGGTAGAGTTAATCACTGACTGGAGGGGTACAGTTAATCACTGACTGGAGGGGTATAGTTAATCACTGACTGGAGGGGTATAGTTAATCACTGACTGGAGGGGTATAGTTAATCACTGACTGGACGGGTGTAGTTAATCACTGACTGGAGGGGTATAGTCACTGACTGGAGGGGTATAGTTAATCAATGACTGGAGGGGTATAGTTAATCACTGACTGGAGGGGTATAGTCAATCACTGACTGGAGGGGTATAGTTAATCACTAACTGGAGGGGTAGAGTTAATCACTGGATGGAGGGGTATAGTTAATCACTGGCTGGAGGGGTATAGTTAATCACTGACTGGAGGGGTACAGGGTATAGTTAGTCACTGGATGGAGGGGTGTAGTTAATCACTGGCTGAAGGGGTATAGTTAATCACTGGCTGGAGGGGTATAGTTAATCACTGACTGGAGGGGCAGAGTTAATCACTGACTGGAGGGGTATAGTTAATCACAGACTGGAGGGGTAGAGTTAATCACTGACTGGAGGGGTATAGTCACTGACTGGAGGGGTAGAGTTAATCACTGACTGGGGGGGTATAGTTAATCTCTGACTGGAGGGGTACAGGGTATAGTTAATCACTGACTGGAGGGGCAGAGTTAATCACTGACTGGAGGGGTATAGTTAATCACTGACTGGAGGGGTATAGGGTATAGTTAATCACTGACTGGAGGGGTATAGGGTATAGTTAATCACTGGCTGGAGGGGTATAGTTAATCACTGACTGGAGGGGTATAGTTAATCACTAACTGGAGGGGTAGAGTTAATCACTGGATGGAGGGGTATAGTTAATCACTGGCTGGAGGGGTATAGTTAATCACTGACTGGAGGGGTACAGGGTATAGTTAGTCACTGGATGGAGGGGTGTAGTTAATCACTGGCTGAAGGGGTATAGTTAATCACTGGCTGGAGGGGTATAGTTAATCACTGACTGGAGGGGCAGAGTTAATCACTGACTGGAGGGGTATAGTTAATCACAGACTGGAGGGGTAGAGTTAATCACTGACTGGAGGGGTATAGTCACTGACTGGAGGGGTAGAGTTAATCACTGACTGGGGGGGTATAGTTAATCTCTGACTGGAGGGGTACAGGGTATAGTTAATCACTGACTGGAGGGGCAGAGTTAATCACTGACTGGAGGGGTATAGTTAATCACTGACTGGAGGGGTATAGGGTATAGTTAATCACTGACTGGAGGGGTATAGGGTATAGTTAATCACTGGCTGGAGGGGTATAGTTAATCACTGACTGGAGGGGTATAGTTAATCACTGGCTGGAGGGGTATAGTTAATCACTGGCTGGAGGGGTAGAGTTAATCACTGACTGGAGGGGTATAGTTAATCACTGGGTGGAGGGGTACATGGTATAGTTAATCACTGACTGGAGGGGTAGAGTTAATCACTGACTGGAGGGGTATAGTTAATCACTGACTGGAGGGGTAGAGTTAATCACTGACTGGAGGGGTAGAGTTAATCACTGACTGGAGGGGTATAGTTAATCACTGACTGGATGGGTAGAGTTAATCACTGACTGGAGGGGTATAGTTAATCACTGACTGGAGGGGTAGAGTTAATCACTGACTGGAGGGGTAGAGTTAATCACTGTCTGGAGGGGTATAGTTAATCACTGACTGAAGGGGTATAGTTAATCACTAACTGGAGGGGTATAGTTAATCACTGGGTGGAGGGGTATTGTTAATCACTGGCTGGAGGGGTACAGTTAATCACTGACTGGAGGGGTATAGTTAATCACTGGCTGGAGGGGTATAGTTAATCACTGACTGGAGGGGTATAGTTAATCACTGACTGGAGGGGTATAGTTAATCACTGACTGGAGGGGTAGAGTTAATCACTGACTGGAGGGATATAGTTAATCACTGACTGGAGGGGTATAGTTAATCACTGACTGGAGGGGTATAGTTAATCACTGGCTGGAGGGGTATAGTTAATCACTGACTGGAGGGGTATAGTCACTGACTGGAGGGGTAGAGTTAATCACTGACTGGAGGGGTACATGGTATAGTTAATCACTGACTGGAGGGGTAGAGTTAATCACTGACTGGCGGGGCAGAGTTAATCACTGACTGGAGGGGTATAGTTAATCACTGACTGGAGGGGTAGAGTTAATCACTGACTGGAGGGATATAGTTAATCACTGACTGGAGGGGTATAGTTAATCACTGACTGGAGGGGTATAGTCACTGACTGGAGGGGTAGAGTTAATCACTGACTGGAGGGGTACATGGTATAGTTAATCACTGACTGGAGGGGTAGAGTTAATCACTGACTGGCGGGGCAGAGTTAATCACTGACTGGAGGGGTATAGTTAATCACTGACTGGAGGGGTAGAGTTAATCACTGACTGGAGGGATATAGTTAATCACTGACTGGAGGGGTATAGTTAATCACTGACTGGAGGGGTATAGTTAATCACTGGCTGGAGGGGTATAGTTAATCACTGACTGGAGGGGTATAGTCACTGACTGGAGGGGTAGAGTTAATCACTGACTGGAGGGGTAGAGTTAATCACTGGCTGGAGGGGTAGAGTTAATCACCGACTGGAGGGGTATAGGGTATAGTTAATCACTGACTGGAGGGGTATAGTTAATCACTGACTGGAGGGGTATAGTTAATCACTGACTGGATGGGCAGAGTTAATCACTGACTGGAGGGGTAGAGTTAACCAATGGCTGGAGGGGTAGAGTTAATCACCGACTGGAGGGGTATAGGGTATAGTTAATCACTGACTGGAGGGGTATAGGGTATAGTTAGTCACTGGATGGAGGGGTATAGTTAATCACTGGCTGGAGGGGTATAGTTCATCACTGGCTGGAGGGGTATAGTTAATCACTGACTGGAGGGGTACAGGGTATAGTTAGTCACTGGATGGAGGGGTATAGTTAATCATTGGCTGGAGGGGTAGAGTTAATCACTGGCTGGAGGGGTAGAGTTAATCACTGACTGGAGGGGTATAGTTAATCACTGGCTGGAGGGGTAGAGTTAATCACTGACTGGAGGGGTATAGTTAATCTCTGACTGGAGGGGTATAGTTAATCACTGGGTGGAGGGGTACATGGTATAGTTAATCACTGACTGGAGGGGTAGAGTAAATCACTGACTGGAGGGGTATAGTTAATCTCTGACTGGAGGGGTATAGTTAATCACTGGGTGGAGGGGTACATGGTATAGTTAATCACTGACTGGAGGGGCAGAGTTAATCACTGACTGGAGAGGTATAATTAATCACAGACTGGAGGGGTAGAGTTAATCACTGACTGGAGGGGTATAGTCACTGACTGGAGGGGTATAGTTAATCACTGACTGGAGGGGTATAGTTAATCACTGACTGGAGGGGTATAGTTAATCACTGACTGGAGGGGTATAGTTAATCACTGGCTGGAGGGGTATAGTTAATCACTGACTGGAGGGGTATAGTCACTGACTGGAGGGGTATAGTTAATCACTGACTGGAGGGGTATAGTTAATCACTGACTGGAGGGGTATAGTTAATCACTGACTGGAGGGGTATAGTTAATCACTGGCTGGAGGGGTATAGTTAATCACTGACTGGAGGGGTATAGTCACTGACTGGAGGGGTATAGTCACTGACTGGAGGGGTAGAGTTAATCACTGACTGGATGGGCAGAGTTAATCACTGACTGGAGGGGTATAGTTAATCACTGACTTGAGGGGTATAGTTAATCACAGACTGGAGGGGTATAGTTAATCACTTGCTGGAGGGGTAGAGTTACTCACAGACTGGAGGGGTATAGTTAATCACTGGCTGGAGGGGTATAGTTAATCACTGACTGGAGGGGTAGAGGGTATAGTTAATCACTGAATGGAGGGGTATAGTTAATCACTGGCTGGAGGGGTAGAGTTAATCACTGGCTGGAGGGGTATAGTTAATCACTGGCTGGAGGGGTATAGTTAATCACTGGCTGGAGGGGTATAGTTAATCACTGGCTGGAGGGGTATAGTTAATCACTGACTGGAGGGGTATAGTTAATCACTGACTGGAGGGATATAGTTAATCACTGACTGGAGGGGTAGAGGGTATAGTTAATCACTGACTGGAGGGGTACAGGGTATAGTTAATCACTGACTGGAGGGGTATAGTTAATCACTGGCTGGAGGGGTATATTTAATCACTGACTGGAGGGGTATAGTTAATCACTGACTGGAGGGGTATAGTTAATCATTGGGTGGGGGGTATAGTTAATCACTGGGTGGAGGGGTACATGGTATAGTTAATCACTGACTGGAGGGGTATAGTTAATCACTGACTGGAGGGGTATAGTTAATCACTGACTGGAGGGGTATAGGGTATAGTTAATCACTGACTGGAGGGGTATAATGTATAGTTAATCACTGGCTGGAGGGGTATAGTTAATCACTGGCTGGAGGGGTATAGTTAATCACTGACTGGAGGGGTATAGTTAATCACTGGGTGGAGGGGTACATGGTATAGTTAATCACTGACTGGATGGGTAGAGTTAATCACTGACTGGAGGGGTATAGTTAATCACTGGGTGGAGGGGTACATGGTATAGTTAATCACTGACTGGAGGGGTAGAGTTAATCACTGACTGGAGGGGTATAGTTAATCACTGACTGGAGGGGTAGAGTTAATCACTGACTGGAGGGGTAGAGTTAATCACTGTCTGGAGGGGTACAGTTATTCACTGACTGGAGGGGTATAGTTAATCACTGACTGGAGGGGTATAGTTAATCACTAACTGGAGGGGTATAGTTAATCACTGGGTGGAGGGGTATAGTTAATCACTGGCTGGAGGGGTACAGTTAATCACTGACTGGAGGGGTATAGTTCATCACTGGCTGGAGGGGTATAGTTAATCACTGACTGGAGGGGTATAGTTAATCACTGACTGGAGGGGTATAGTTAATCACTGACTGGAGGGTTATAGTCACTGACTGGAGGGGTATAGTTAATCACTGACTGGAGGGGTATAGTTAATCACTGGGTGGAGGGGTACATGGTAGAGTTAATCACTGACTGGAGGGGTACAGTTAATCACTGACTGGAGGGGTATAGTTAATCACTGACTGGAGGGGTATAGTTAATCACTGACTGGAGGGGTATAGTTAATCACTGACTGGACGGGTGTAGTTAATCACTGACTGGAGGGGTATAGTCACTGACTGGAGGGGTATAGTTAATCACTGACTGGAGGGGTATAGTTAATCACTGACTGGAGGGGTATAGTTAATCACTAACTGGAGGGGTAGAGTTAATCACTGGATGGAGGGGTATAGTTAATCACTGGCTGGAGGGGTATAGTTAATCACTGACTGGAGGGGTACAGGGTATAGTTAGTCACTGGATGGAGGGGTATAGTTAATCACTGACTGGAGGGGCAGAGTTAATCACTGACTGGAGGGGTATAGTTAATCACAGACTGGAGGGGTAGAGTTAATCACTGACTGGAGGGGTATAGTCACTGACTGGAGGGGTAGAGTTAATCACTGACTGGGGGGGTATAGTTAATCTCTGACTGGAGGGGTACAGGGTATAGTTAATCACTGACTGGAGGGGCAGAGTTAATCACTGACTGGAGGGGTATAGTTAATCACTGACTGGAGGGGTATAGGGTATAGTTAATCACTGACTGGAGGGGTATAGGGTATAGTTAATCACTGGCTGGAGGGGTATAGTTAATCACTGACTGGAGGGGTATAGTTAATCACTGGCTGGAGGGGTATAGTTAATCACTGGCTGGATGGGTAGAGTTAATCACTGACTGGAGGGGTATAGTTAATCACTGGGTGGAGGGGTACATGGTATAGTTAATCACTGACTGGAGGGGTAGAGTTAATCACTGACTGGAGGGGTATAGTTAATCACTGACTGGAGGGGTAGAGTTAATCACTGACTGGAGGGGTAGAGTTAATCACTGACTGGAGGGGTATAGTTAATCACTGACTGGATGGGTAGAGTTAATCACTGACTGGAGGGGTATAGTTAATCACTGACTGGAGGGGTAGAGTTAATCACTGACTGGAGGGGTAGAGTTAATCACTGTCTGGAGGGGTATAGTTAATCACTGACTGAAGGGGTATAGTTAATCACTAACTGGAGGGGTATAGTTAATCACTGGGTGGAGGGGTATTGTTAATCACTGGCTGGAGGGGTACAGTTAATCACTGACTGGAGGGGTATAGTTAATCACTGGCTGGAGGGGTATAGTTAATGACTGACTGGAGGGGTATAGTTAATCACTGACTGGAGGGGTATAGTTAATCACTGACTGGAGGGGTATAGTTAATCACTGACTGGAGGGGTAGAGTTAATCACTGACTGGAGGGGTATAGTTAATCACTGACTGGAGGGGTATAGTTAATCACTGACTGGAGGGGTACATGGTAGAGTTAATCACTGACTGGAGGGGTACAGTTAATCACTGACTGGAGGGGTATAGTTAATCACTGACTGGAGGGGTATAGTTAATCACTGACTGGAGGGGTATAGTTAATCACTGACTGGAGGGGTATAGTTAATCACTGGGTGGAGGGGTACATGGTAGAGTTAATCACTGACTGGAGGGGTACAGTTAATCACTGACTGGAGGGGTACAGTTAATCACTGACTGGAGGGGTATAGTTAATCACTGACTGGAGGGGTATAGTTAATCACTGACTGGAGGGGTATAGTTAATCACTGACTGGAGGGGTATAGTTAATCACTGACTGGAGGGGTATAGTTAATCACTGACTGGAGGGGTATAGTTAATCACTGACTGGAGGGGTATAGTTAATCACTAACTGGAGGGGTAGAGTTAATCACTGGATGGAGGGGTATAGTTAATCACTGGCTGGAGGGGTATAGTTAATCACTGACTGGAGGGGTGCAGGGTATAGTTAGTCATAGATGGAGGGGTGTAGTTAATCACTGGCTGAAGGGGTATAGTTAATCACTGGCTGGAGGGGTATAGTTAATCACTGACTGGAGGGGCAGAGTTAATCACTGACTGGAGGGGTATAGTTAATCACAGACTGGAGGGGTAGAGTTAATCACTGACTGGAGGGGTATAGTCACTGACTGGAGGGGTAGAGTTAATCACTGACTGGGGGGGTATAGTTAATCTCTGACTGGAGGGGTACAGGGTATAGTTAATCACTGACTGGAGGGGCAGAGTTAATCACTGACTGGAGGGGTATAGTTAATCACTGACTGGAGGGGTATAGGGTATAGTTAATCACTGACTGGAGGGGTATAGGGTATAGTTAATCACTGGCTGGAGGGGTATAGTTAATCACTGACTGGAGGTATAGTTAATCACTGGCTGGAGGGGTATAGTTAATCACTGGCTGGAGGGGTAGAGTTAATCACTGACTGGAGGGGTATAGTTAATCACTGGGTGGAGGGGTACATGGTATAGTTAATCACTGACTGGAGGGGTAGAGTTAATCACTGACTGGAGGGGTATAGTTAATCACTGACTGGAGGGGTAGAGTTAATCACTGACTGGAGGGGTAGAGTTAATCACTGACTGGAGGGGTATAGTTAATCACTGACTGGATGGGTAGAGTTAATCACTGACTGGAGGGGTATAGTTAATCACTGACTGGAGGGGTAGAGTTAATCACTGACTGGAGGGGTAGAGTTAATCACTGTCTGGAGGGGTATAGTTAATCACTGACTGAAGGGGTATAGTTAATCACTAACTGGAGGGGTATAGTTAATCACTGGGTGGAGGGGTATTGTTAATCACTGGCTGGAGGGGTACAGTTAATCACTGACTGGAGGGGTATAGTTAATCACTGGCTGGAGGGGTATAGTTAATCACTGACTGGAGGGGTATAGTTAATCACTGACTGGAGGGGTATAGTTAATCACTGACTGGAGGGGTATAGTTAATCACTGACTGGAGGGGTAGAGTTAATCACTGACTGGAGGGGTATAGTTAATCACTGACTGGAGGGGTATAGTTAATCACTGACTGGAGGGGTACATGGTAGAGTTAATCACTGACTGGAGGGGTACAGTTAATCACTGACTGGAGGGGTATAGTTAATCACTGACTGGAGGGGTATAGTTAATCACTGACTGGAGGGGTATAGTTAATCACTGGGTGGAGGGGTACATGGTAGAGTTAATCACTGACTGGAGGGGTACAGTTAATCACTGACTGGAGGGGTACAGTTAATCACTGACTGGAGGGGTATAGTTAATCACTGACTGGAGGGGTATAGTTAATCACTGACTGGAGGGGTATAGTTAATCACTGACTGGAGGGGTATAGTTAATCACTGACTGGAGGGGTATAGTTAATCACTGACTGGAGGGGTATAGTTAATCACTGACTGGACGGGTGTAGTTAATCACTGACTGGAGGGGTATAGTCACTGACTGGAGGGGTATAGTTAATCACTGACTGGAGGGGTATAGTTAATCACTGACTGGAGGGGTATAGTTAATCACTGACTGGAGGGGTATAGTTAATCACTAACTGGAGGGGTAGAGTTAATCACTGGATGGAGGGGTATAGTTAATCACTGGCTGGAGGGGTATAGTTAATCACTGACTGGAGGGGTACAGGGTATAGTTAGTCACTGGATGGAGGGGTGTAGTTAATCACTGACTGGAGGGGCAGAGTTAATCACTGACTGGAGGGGTAGAGTTAATCACAGACTGGGGGGGTATAGTTAATCTCTGACTGGAGGGGTACAGGGTATAGTTAATCACTGACTGGAGGGGCAGAGTTAATCACTGACTGGAGGGGTATAGTTAATCACTGACTGGAGGGGCAGAGTTAATCACTGACTGGAGGGGTAGAGTTAATCACAGACTGGGGGGGTATAGTTAATCTCTGACTGGAGGGGTACAGGGTATAGTTAATCACTGACTGGAGGGGCAGAGTTAATCACTGACTGGAGGGGTATAGTTAATCACTGACTGGAGGGGTATAGGGTATAGTTAATCACTGACTGGAGGGGTATAGGGTATAGTTAATCACTGGCTGGAGGGGTATAGTTAATCACTGACTGGAGGGGTATAGTTAATCACTGGCTGGAGGGGTATAGTTAATCACTGGCTGGAGGGGTAGAGTTAATCACTGACTGGAGGGGTATAGTTAATCACTGGGTGGAGGGGTACATGGTATAGTTAATCACTGACTGGAGGGGTAGAGTTAATCACTGACTGGAGGGGTATAGTTAATCACTGACTGGAGGGTAGAGTTAATCACTGACTGGAGGGGTAGAGTTAATCACTGACTGGAGGGGTATAGTTAATCACTGACTGGATGGGTAGAGTTAATCACTGACTGGAGGGGTATAGTTAATCACTGACTGGAGGGGTAGAGTTAATCACTGACTGGAGGGGTAGAGTTAATCACTGTCTGGAGGGGTATAGTTAATCACTGACTGAAGGGGTATAGTTAATCACTAACTGGAGGGGTATAGTTAATCACTGGGTGGAGGGGTATGGTTAATCACTGGCTGGAGGGGTACAGTTAATCACTGACTGGAGGGGTATAGTTAATCACTGGCTGGAGGGGTATAGTTAATCACTGACTGGAGGGGTATAGTTAATCACTGACTGGAGGGTATAGTTAATCACTGACTGGAGGGGTATAGTTAATCACTGACTGGAGGGGTAGAGTTAATCACTGACTGGAGGGGTATAGTTAATCACTGACTGGAGGGGTATAGTTAATCACTGACTGGAGGGGTACATGGTAGAGTTAATCACTGACTGGAGGGGTACAGTTAATCACTGACTGGAGGGGTATAGTTAATCACTGACTGGAGGGGTATAGTTAATCACTGACTGGAGGGGTATAGTTAATCACTGACTGGAGGGGTATAGTTAATCACTGACTGGAGGGGTATAGTTAATCACTGACTGGAGGGGTATAGTTAATCACTGACTGGAGGGGTAGAGTTAATCACTGACTGGAGGGGTATAGTTAATCACTGACTGGAGGGGTATAGTTAATCACTGACTGGAGGGGTACATGGTAGAGTTAATCACTGACTGGAGGGGTACAGTTAATCACTGACTGGAGGGGTATAGTTAATCACTGACTGGAGGGGTATAGTTAATCACTGGGTGGAGGGGTACATGGTAGAGTTAATCACTGACTGGAGGGGTACAGTTAATCACTGACTGGAGGGGTACAGTTAATCACTGACTGGAGGGGTATAGTTAATCACTGACTGGAGGGGTATAGTTAATCACTGACTGGAGGGGTATAGTTAATCACTGACTGGAGGGGTGTAGTTAATCACTGATTGGAGGGGTATAGTCACTGACTGGAGGGGTAGAGTTAATCACTGACTGGAGGGGTAGAGTTAATCACTGGCTGGAGGGGTAGAGTTAATCACCGACTGGTATAGTTAATCACTGACTGGAGGGGTATAGTTAATCACTGACTGGAGGGGTATAGTTAATCACTGACTGGATGGGCAGAGTTAATCACTGACTGGAGGGGTAGAGTTAACCAATGGCTGGAGGGGTAGAGTTAATCACCGACTGGAGGGGTATAGGGTATAGTTAATCACTGACTGGAGGGGTATAGGGTATAGTTAACCACTGACTGGAGGGGTATAGTTAATCACTAACTGGAGGGGTAGAGTTAATCACTGGCTGGAGGGGTATAGTTAATCACTGACTGGAGGGGTACAGGGTATAGTTAGTCACTGGATGGAGGGGTATAGTTAATCACTGGCTGGAGGGGTAGAGTTAATCACTGACTGGAGGGGTATAGTTAATCACTGGGTGGAGGGGTACATGGTAGAGTTAATCACTGACTGGAGGGGTATAGTTAATCACTGACTGGAGGGGTATAGTTAATCACTGACTGGAGGGGTACATGGTAGAGTTAATCACTGACTGGAGGGGTACAGTTAATCACTGACTGGAGGGGTATAGTTAATCACTGACTGGAGGGGTATAGTTAATCACTGACTGGAGGGGTATAGTTAATCACTTGCTGGAGGGGTATAGTTAATCACTGACTGGAGGGGTATAGTTAATCACTGGCTGGAGGGGTATAGTTAATCACTGGCTGGAGGGGTATAGGTAATCACTGGCTGGAGGGGTGTAGTTAATCACTGACTGGAGGGGTATAGTCACTGACTGGAGGGGTATAGTTAATCACTGACTGGAGGGGTATAGTTAATCACTGACTGGAGGGGTAGAGTTAATCACTGACTGGAGGGGTATAGTTAATCACTTGCTGGAGGGGTATAGTTAATCACTGACTGGAGGGGTATAGTCACTGACTGGAGGGGTATAGTTAATCACTGACTGGAGGGGTATAGTTAATCACTGACTGGAGGGGTATAGTTAATCACTAACTGGAGGGGTAGAGTTAATCACTGGATGGAGGGGTATAGTTAATCACTGGCTGGAGGGGTATAGTTAATCACTGACTGGAGGGGTACAGGGTATAGTTAGTCACTGGATGGAGGGGTATAGTTAATCACTGGCTGGAGGGGTATAGTTCATCACTGGCTGGAGGGGTATAGTTAATCACTGACTGGAGGGGTACAGGGTATAGTTAGTCACTGGATGGAGGGGTATAGTTAATCACTGGCTGGAGGGGTAGAGTTAATCACTGGCTGGAGGGGTAGAGTTAATCACTGACTGGAGGGGTATAGTTAATCACTGGCTGGAGGGGTAGAGTTAATCACTGGGTGGAGGGGTACATGGTATAGTTAATCACTGACTGGAGGGGCAGAGTTAATCACAGACTGGAGGGGTATAGTTAATCACTGGCTGGAGGGGTATAGTTAATCACTGACTGGAGGGGTATAGTCACTGACTGGATGGGTATAGTCACTGACTGGAGGGGTAGAGTTAATCACTGACTGGATGGGCAGAGTTAATCACTGACTGGAGGGGTATAGTTAATCACTGACTTGAGGGGTATAGTTAATCACAGACTGGAGGGGTATAGTTAATCACTTGCTGGAGGGGTAGAGTTAATCACAGACTGGAGGGGTATAGTTAATCACTGGCTGGAGGGGTATAGTTAATCACTGACTGGAGGGGTAGAGGGTATAGTTAATCACTGAATGGAGGGGTATAGTTAATCACTGGCTGGAGGGGTAGAGTTAATCACTGGCTGGAGGGGTATAGTTAATCACTGACTGGAGGGGTATAGTTAATCACTGGCTGGAGGGGTATAGTTAATCACTGACTGGAGGGGTATAGTTAATCACTGACTGGAGGGGTATAGTTAATCACTGACTGGAGGGATATAGTTAATCACTGACTGGAGGGGTAGAGGGTATAGTTAATCACTGACTGGAGGGGTACAGGGTATAGTTAATCACTGACTGGAGGGGTATAGTTAATCACTGGCTGGAGGGGTACATTTAATCACTGACTGGAGGGGTATAGTTAATCACTGACTGGAGGGGTATAGTTAATCACTGGCTGGAGGGGTATATTTAATCACTGACTGGAGGGGTATAGTTAATCACTGGCTGGAGGGGTATAGTTAATCACTGGCTGGAGGGGTATAGTTAATCACTGACTGGAGGGGTATAGTTAATCACTGGCTGGAGGGGTATAGTTAATCACTGACTGGAGGGGTATAGTTAATCACTGACTGGAGGGATATAGTTAATCACTGACTGGAGGGGTAGAGGGTATAGTTAATCACTGACTGGAGGGGTACAGGGTATAGTTAATCACTGACTGGAGGGGTATAGTTAATCACTGGCTGGAGGGGTATATTTAATCACTGACTGGAGGGGTATAGTTAATCACTGACTGGAGGGGTATAGTTAATCACTGGGTGGGGGGGTATAGTTAATCACTGGGTGGAGGGGTACATGGTATAGTTAATCACTGACTGGAGGGGTATAGTTAATCACTGACTGGAGGGGTATAGTTAATCACTGACTGGAGGGGTATAGTTAATCACTGACTGGAGGGGTATAGGGTATAGTTAATCAATGACTGTAGGGGTATAGGGTATAGTTAATCACTGGCTGGAGGGGTATAGTTAATCACTGGCTGGAGGGGTATTGTTAATCACTGGCTGGAGGGTTAGAGTTAATCACTGACTGGAGGGGTATAGTTAATCACTGGGTGGAGGGGTACATGGTATAGTTAATCACTGACTGGATGGGTAGAGTTAATCACTGACTGGAGGGGTATAGTTAATCACTGGGTGGAGGGGTACATGGTATAGTTAATCACTGAATGGAGGGGTAGAGTTAATCACTGACTGGAGGGGTATAGTTAATCACTGACTGGAGGGGTGGAGTTAATCACTGACTGGAGGGGTAGAGTTAATCACTGACTGGAGGGGTATAGTTAATCACTGACTGGAGGGGTAGAGTTAATCACTGACTGGAGGGGTATAGTTAATCACTGACTGGAGGGGTAGAGTTAATCACTGACTGGAGGGGTAGAGTTAATCACTGTCTGGAGGGGTACAGTTATTCACTGACTGGAGGGGTATAGTTAATCACTGACTGGAGGGGTATAGTTAATCACTAACTGGAGGGGTATAGTTAATCACTGGGTGGAGGGGTATAGTTAATCACTGGCTGGAGGGGTACAGTTAATCACTGACTGGAGGGGTATAGTTAATCACTGGCTGGAGGGGTATAGTTAATCACTGACTGGAGGGGTATAGTTAATCACTGACTGGAGGGGTATAGTTAATCACTGACTGGAGGGGTATAGTCACTGACTGGAAGGGTATAGTTAATCACTGACTGGAGGGGTATAGTTAATCACTGACTGGAGGGGTATAGTTAATCACTGACTGGAGGTGTAGAGTTAATCACTGACTGGAGGGGTATAGTTAATCACTGGGTGGAGGGGTACATGGTAGAGTTAATCACTGACTGGAGGGGTGTAGTTAATCACTGACTGGAGGGGTATAGTCACTGACTGGAGGGGTATAGTTAATCACTGACTGGAGGGGTATAGTTAATCACTGACTGGAGGGGTATAGTTAATCACTGACTGGAGGGGTATAGTTAATCACTAACTGGAAGGGTATAGTTAGTCACTGGATGGAGGGGTGTAGTTAATCACTGTCTGGAGGGGTATAGTTGATCACTGGCTGGAGGGGTATAGTTAATCACTGACTGGAGGGGCAGAGTTAATCACTGACTGGAGGGGTATAGTTAATCACAGACTGGTGGGGTAGAGTTAATCACTGACTGGAGGGGTATAGTCACTGACTGGAGGGGTAGAGTTAATCACTGACTGGAGGGGTATAGTTAATCTCTGACTGGTGGGGTACAGGGTATAGTTAATCACTGACTGGAGGGGCAGAGTTAATCACTGACTGGAGGGGCAGAGTTAATCACTGGCTGGAGGGGCAGAGTTAATCACTGACTGGAGGGGTATAGTTAATCACTGACTGGAGGGGAATAGGGTATAGTTAATCACTGGCTGGAGGGGTATAGTTAATCACTGACTGGAGGGGTATAGTTAATCACTGGCTGGAGGGGTATAGTTAATCACTGGGTGGAGGGGTACATGGTATAGTTAATCACTGACTGGAGGGGTAGAGTTAATCACTGACTGGAGGGGTATAGTTAATCACTGACTGGAGGGGTAGAGTTAATCACTGACTGGAGGGGTAGAGTTAATCACTGACTGGAGGGGTATAGTTAATCACTGACTGGAGGGGTAGAGTTAATCACTGACTGGAGGGGTATAGTTAATCACTGACTGGAGGGGTAGAGTTAATCACTGACTGGAGGGGTAGAGTTAATCACTGTCTGGAGGGGTACAGTTATTCACTGACTGGAGGGGTATAGTTAATCACTGACTGGAGGGGTATAGTTAATCACTAACTGGAGGGGTATAGTTAATCACTGGGTGGAGGGGTATAGTTAATCACTGGCTGGAGGGGTACAGTTAATCACTGACTGGAGGGGTATAGTTAATCACTGGCTGGAGGGGTATAGTTAATCACTGACTGGAGGGGTATAGTTAATCACTGACTGGAGGGGTATAGTTAATCACTGACTGGAGGCGTATAGTCACTGACTGGAAGGGTATAGTTAATCACTGACTGGAGGGGTATAGTTAATCACTGACTGGAGGGGTACAGTTAATCACTGACTGGAGGGGTATAGTTAATCACTGACTGGAGGGGTATAGTTAATCACTGACTGGAGGGGTATAGTTAATCACTGACTGGAGGCGTATAGTCACTGACTGGAAGGGTATAGTTAATCACTGACTGGAGGGGTATAGTTAATCACTGACTGGAGGGGTATAGTTAATCACTGACTGGAGGGGTATAGTTAATCACTAACTGGAGGGGTAGAGTTAATCACTGGATGGAGGGGTATAGTTAATCACTGGCTGGAGGGGTATAGTTAATCACTGACTGGAGGGGTACAGGGTATAGTTAGTCACTGGATGGAGGGGTGTAGTTAATCACTGGCTGGAGGGGTATAGTTGATCACTGGCTGGAGGGGTATAGTTAATCACTGACTGGAGGGGCAGAGTTAATCACTGACTGGAGGGGTATAGTTAATCACAGACTGGAGGGGTAGAGTTAATCACTGACTGGAGGGGTATAGTCACTGACTGGAGGGGTAGAGTTAATCACTGACTGGAGGGGTATAGTTAATCTCTGACTGGAGGGGTACAGGGTATAGTTAATCACTGACTGGAGGGGCAGAGTTAATCACTGACTGGAGGGGTATAGTTAATCACTGACTGGAGGGGTATAGGGTATAGTTAATCACTGACTGGAGGGGTATAGGGTATAGTTAATCACTGGCTGGAGGGGTATAGTTAATCACTGACTGGAGGGGTATAGTTAATCACTGGCTGGAGGGGTATAGTTAATCACTGACTGGAGGGGTATAGTTAATCACTGGGTGGAGGGGTACATGGTATAGTTAATCACTGACTGGAGGGGTAGAGTTAATCACTGACTGGAGGGGTATAGTTAATCACTGACTGGAGGGGTAGAGTTAATCACTGACTGGAGGGGTATAGTTAATCACTGACTGGATGGGTAGAGTTAATCACTGACTGGAGGAGTATAGTTAATCACTGACTGGAGGGGTAGAGTTAATCACTGACTGGAGGGGTAGAGTTAATCACTGTCTGGAGGGGTATAGTTAATCACTGACTGGAGGGGTAGAGTTAATCACTGTCTGGAGGGGTATAGTTAATCACTGACTGAAGGGGTATAGTTAATCACTAACTGGAGGGGTATAGTTAATCACTGGGTGGAGGGGTATAGTTAATCACTGGCTGGAGGGGTATAGTCACTGACTGGAAGGGTATAGTTAATCACTGACTGGAGGGGTATAGTTAATCACTGACTGGAGGGGTATAGTTAATCACTGACTGGAGGGGTATAGTTAATCACTGACTGGAGGTGTAGAGTTAATCACTGACTGGAGGGGTATAGTTAATCACTGGGTGGAGGGGTACAATGTAGAGTTAATCACTGACTGGAGGGGTACAGTTAATCACTGACTGGAGGGGTATAGTTAATCACTGACTGGAGGGGTATAGTTAATCACTGACTGGAGGGGTATAGTTAATCACTGACTGGAGGGGTGTAGTTAATCACTGACTGGAGGGGTATAGTCACTGACTGGAGGGGTATAGTTAATCACTGACTGGAGGGGTATAGTTAATCACTGACTGGAGGGGTATAGTTAATCACTAACTAGAGTTAATCACTGGAGGGGTATAGTTAATCACTGGCTGGAGGGGTATAGTTAATCACTGACTGGAGGGGTACAGGGTATAGTTAGTCACTGGACTGGAGGGGTATAGTTAATCACTGGCTGGAGGGGTAGAGTTAATCACTGGCTGGAGGGGTATAGTTAATCACTGACTGGAGGGGCAGAGTTAATCACTGACTGGAGGGGTAGAGTTAATCACTGTCTGGAGGGTATAGTTAATCACTGACTGAAGGGGTATAGTTAATCACTAACTAGGACTGGAGGGGTATAGTTAATCACTGACTGGAGGGGTAATAGTTAATCACTGACTGGAGGGTGTAGTTAATCACTGACTTAATCACTGACTGGAGGGGTATAGTTAATCACTGACTGGAGGGGTATAGTTAATCACTGACTGGAGGGGTATAGTTAATCACTAACTGGAGGGGTAGAGTTAATCACTGGATGGAGGGGTATAGTTAATCACTGGCTGGAGGGGTATAGTTAATCACTGACTGGAGGGGTACAGGGTATAGTTAGTCACTGGATGGAGGGGTGTAGTTAATCACTGGCTGGAGGGGTATAGTTAATCACTGACTGGAGGGGTATAGTTAATCACTGACTGGAGGGGTATAGTTAATCACTGACTGGAGGGGTATAGTTAATCACTGGGTGGAGGGGTACATGGTAGAGTTAATCACTGACTGGAGGGGTACAGTTAATCACTGGCTGGAGGGGTATAGTTAATCACTGGCTGGAGGGGTATAGTTAATCACTGGCTGGAGGGGTAGAGTTAATCACTGACCATCTGCCCATTACTTTTGAAACTGGGTTTCATCCGTTTAGAGCACACCTTTCCAGCGTGCCAGTGGCCATCGAAGGTGAGCATGTTCCCACGTAAGTTGGTTTTCTAACTCTAACAAGACCCTGGTGAGGATGACGAACACGCAGATGAGCTTCCCTGAAACCGTTTCTGACAGTTTGTACAGCAATTCTTCGGTTGTTCAAACCCACAGTTTTTTCAGCTGTGCCGGTGTGGTTACACATCGTCTGTGGTTGTGGGGCTGGTTGGACCTACTTCCAAATTCTCTAAACCGGCTGATGGTAGAGAAGTGAACCTTCTATTTTCTTGAAACAGTTGGACATTCCTTCAGTCAGCATACCAATCGCATGCTCCCTCAAACCTTGAGACAGCTTTGGCATTGTGTTGTGAGACAAAATGGCATATTTTTGAGTGGCTTTTTATCATCCCCAGCACAAGGTGCACTTTTTTCATCAGTTTACGGATATGCCACACCTGTCAGGATGATGGATTATCTTGCCAAATGAGAATTTCTGACTAACATGGATGTAAACAAATTAAATTAACATTTGATTTGAAATCCGTTTTTTTTTTTGAGTATGGAACATTTCTGGGAACTTTTATTTCGGCTCATGAAACATTGGGCCCAACACTTTACATGTTGTGTTTATATTTCTGTTCTGTCTATAATAAGATATGCCATTTAGCAGACACTTTCATTCATTGTGACTTACAGTCATGCAAGCATTCATTTATTTTACATATGGGAGGCCCCAGGAATCAAACATTCTATCCTTGGTGTTGCAAGCACCGAGTCATCAAGGACCATATTACACACAATTGTGTTGATTTGATCACGACTTTCCTCAGCGACAATATTTAGAATTTTCAAATCACACAAAGTTTGATGGCTCTGTCATTATCAGCATTAAGAAGATAATATCTCATCAATATTTACTGCAATTTTAAGTTCCTCAAATTACAGCATGCAGTAGACACTTTTTAACAGTTGAGATGCTCATTTCAGCTTGACTTGAGTCCACGCCCCTCCAATAACTGACAAATTAGAACCCTTTTTGACAGCGCAATTTAGGGCACACTAATTGGATTGGACAAGGGCATATTATTCCCAACAAATATGCATAATTCACCCCGTAAAATGGAAACGTATACAAATTGAAAAAAAAAATAGCAAAGAGAGACAAAGTAGATTTACACGGTTCGCTAGTTTGGAAATGTGGTATCATATTCTCTCACATATCCTCTCACGGAGGATGGCTGGCTGCCTGGCTGGCTGCGTGAAAAGACGGCACAGAAGTGTAACAATGGATATCAGTAGAAAGTGCTTTAAAGTTAAAGCTGATGGATGGCTTGTCAAAATAAATAATTGTGAAAGTGGGTCTGCGTGCTTAGAGGCGGGTAAGCGGGATCTAGTGTAGAGCAGAGCAGGAGCAGAGGATGATGGGTAGTGACAGGGGTCTGTCAACGTAGTGGCTGCCCAGAGTATTGTGAAGACTGGGGTTGTGACCCAAATGGCAACCTTTTTCCGATATAGTCCACTACTTTTGACCAGTGCCCTCTGATCAAAAGTAGAGCACTATATAGGGATAAGGTTACCATTTGGGATGTGGACTGGAGCTAGAAAGTGGCTGGCAGAACAGAACAGAAAAGGCTGGCTGTCAGAGCAGGAAAGTGCATTTAAATACATCCAGACGAAACTGAATCCGCCTGTCAGGCCTGCTCAGCCATTCGCAGAGAGAGTAAGGGGAAAAGGAATATGGTGGCATAGGTAGAGACAGACATGGACTGGGTCTGTGGGGTGGTTACTGGGCTGGTTACAGGTACAGTACCAGTCCGTTATGGAGACAGATCATCAGCTAGTCGTGTCTACTAGGTTGTGTCCCATAATACATCCTATTCTCTATATAGTTTTGCAATATTTCACCAGGGCCCGTAGGTTTCTGGTCAAAAGTAGTGCATTAAACAGGATAATGCACTACTTTTATTGTCTCATTGAGAAAGACTGTAAAGAGGGGTCTCATTGAGAAAGCCTGTAAAGAGGGGTCTCATTGAGAAAGACTGTAAAGAGGGGTCTCATTGAGAAAGACTGTAAGAGGGGTCTCATTGAGAAATACTGTAAAGAGGGGTCTCATTGAGAAAGACTGTAAAGAGGGGTCTCATTGAGAAAGACTGTAAAGAGGGGTCTCATTGAGAAAGACTGTAAAGAGGGGTCTCATTGAGAAAGCCTGTAAAGAGGGGTCTCATTGAGAAGGCCTGTAAAGAGGGGTCTCATTGAGAAAGCCTGTAAAGAGGGGTCTCATTGAGAAAGACTGTAAAGAGGGGTCTCATTGAGAAAGACTGTAAAGAGGGGTCTCATTGAGAAAGACTGTAAAGAGGGGTCTCATTGAGAAAGGCTGTAAAGAGGGGTATCATTAAAACCTGTTTGGGAAAGACGTGACGCTCGACAACATCCGGTGAAAATGCAGAACTATAAATATTTAACTTTCATAAAATCACAAGTGTAATACATCAAAATAAAGCTTAACTTGTTGTTAATCCAGCCGCCGTGACAGTTTTCAAAAATGCTTTACGGCGAAAGCAAACCATGCGATTATCTGAGGACAGCGCCCTACATACAAACACATGAAAAACATATTTCAACCAGGAAGTTGTGACACGAAAGTCAGAAATAGCGATATAAAAAATGCCTTACCTTTGATGATCTTCTTCTGTTGGCACTCCAAAAGGTCCCAGTTACATCACAAATGATCATTTTGTTCAATAATGTCCTTCTTTATATCCATAAAAACTCAGTTTAGCTGGCGCGCTTCAGTCAATAATCCATCCAGTTTCCCTCCATCAAAATACATACAAAATGAATCCCAAAAGTTACTAATAAACTTTTCCAAACAACATTATAATCAAACCTTAGCTATGCTAATATGCAAATAAACAATACAATTTAAGACGGAGAATAGTATGTTCATATGAAAATTTGTTTTCACCTAGTCATTATTGCGTATTGTGTGTTGATGTAAGAGAAAATTATTTTTTAAATCCATTTTGAATTAAGGCTGCAACACAACAAAATGTTAAACAAGTCAAGGGGTATAAATACTTTTTAACTGTATATGAAAAACCTTCAATAGTAAAATATGGCTAACTTCTTTTGCGTTCTTAGCTTGCCTCTTAGCCGACTGGTGTTAGCTAGCTATATAGCTGCTGCTAGCTTCCAGCTATCTACAAGCGGTGCTGCTGTTGCGCAGCAACCAAGTTGCTGGACCTGGTTTTAGAACTCTTGAGATTCAGCTGAAAAATATGTTAGCGTTGTCAACAAATGCCACACAAAGGTAACACAACACTGAATGTCAATAGGCACGTGAGAGTAATAAATTATTCATTTATTAAAAATGTATTATATATATATATATGTATTATATATGTATTAAATATTAAAAACTGTTGCGCCTACAAACTTCTTTAGTCCAAATGGAACTAAGTCTAATGGTCACCTTATGGACTGTAGTCTAGTTTTAATCTGATGTCTAGAATTTGAGCTAGGTGGTGGCAATAAACCTAAATCCTAACGACCCTGTAAAAAATCTGGTATGTGGATATGTGGCTCTCAATGACGGTCGAACGGATCATGGCGACATGCGCAGAGTTTCATCAACATTGGTGTCATATTGGCTTAGATCTGATCTGGTCTGTTAGGGAGATTTGAATTTAACATTGATCATCAACCATACTATTGTGGGGCCCATAATACAAAGGCTGCCTCTCAAATGACCCCATAGCTCAAAAGTAGTGCACTATATAGGGAGTAGGGTGCCCTTTGGGATACCGACACACTTTTAGGATTGGGACGTGGTTTGAACAAAGTTGTTTTTGTTCTAATCTAGCTTTCAATTCTCTCAACCCTTTTTTCCAAGGAACACATTGTCACGCCCTGGCCTTAGTTATCTTTGTTTTATTTATTATTTTTGTTAGGCCAGGGTGTGATATTGGTGATTTATGTGCTTTGGCTTGTCAAGGGGTTTTTGTAGATTGATGGGGTTGTGTTCAGTTTAGTTGTCTAGGTAAGTCTATGGTTACCTAGATTGGTTCTCAATCAGAGGCAGGAGTTTATTGTTGTCTCTGATTGGGAACCATATTTAGGCAGCCATATTCTTTGGGTATTTTGTGGGTGATTGTTTCCTGTCTTTGTGTTTACTGCACCCGATAGGGCTGTTTCGGTTTTCACGGTTCTTGTTTTGTAGTTGTGTTCATGTTTGAGTTTTCCTATTAAAACCATGGACACTTACCACGCTGCGTATTGGTCCGATCCCTGTTTCACCTCTTCAGAGGAAGAGGAGGAAGAAAACCGTGACACACATTCACAGTATGGAAAGTGTATGTAGTTTTACCATTGCACTGTTCTTGTCTAATGATGTCCTGTATTTTGTTTCCTGTTTTGTGTGGACCCCAGAAAGAGTAGCTGCTGCTTTTGCAACATCTAATGGGGATCCATAATAAAATAGCAAATACCAAAGGTACAGTTGAACGTTGACATTGTCGTTCTGAATGTGACATTTTGAAGTGAGTTGGATGTGGGCTTACTCAACCAAGAACGCATCACAACATTACGCTTCAATATGCAGAGACACGTGAATCGCTCATATACAGTAAGAAAATTGTGAACATTTTAGTGATGAGCTTTTGGCTCCAAGATTAGAATGTAGCTCTAAATCAAATCAAATCAAATGTATTTATATAGCCCTTCGTACATCAGCTGATATCTCAAAGTGCTGTACAGAAACCCAGCCTAAAACCCCAAACAGCAAGCAATGCAGGTGTAGAAGCACGGTGGCTAGGAAAAACTCCCTAGAAAGGCCAAAACCTAGGAAGAAACCTAGAGAGGAAGCAGGCTATGCGTGGTGGCCAGTCCTCTTCTGGCTGTGCCGGGTGGAGATTATAACAGAACATGGCCAAGATGTTCAAATGTTCATAAATGACCAGCATGGTCAAATAATAATAATAATAATCACAGGCAGAACAGTTGAACCTGGAGCAGCAGCACGGCCAGGTGGATTGGGGACAGCAAGGAGTATTCATGCCCGGTAGTCCTGAGGCATGGTCCTAGGGCTCAGGTCCTCAGAGAGAGAGAGAGAGAGAAAGAAAGAGAGAATTAGAGAGAGCACACTTAAATTAACACAGGACACCGGATAGGACAGGAGAAGTACTCCAGATATAACAAACTGACCCTAGCCCCCCGACACATAAACTACTGCAGCATAAATACTGGAGGCTGAGACAGGAGGGGTCAGGAGACACTGTGGCCCCAGTGTCTCCTGACCCCCTTCATCTAATGATGAACCTTTACGGCAGTGGGCTAAACTAGGGTCACACAGTGTTTCTTGGAAGTCTTTAGTAAATCTATGTTGAAACAAAAGTACACCCTTCACACACATGGTTATAGGCTTACAAAAAAAAAGACAGTTGTACCATGTCAGAGTTTGCGTCACGATATTACACTTTGTGTACATCACAGAAGACTGAAATATAACAAAACTGTTTGACATAGAAACATCAGATTTTCCACCCATGAGGCCACTAGATGGCGGTTTGGTCATTTGACTGCAGGAAAGAGCTGTGAATCTGCTCCTTGATTCGCTGGGATCTGTTAAGGCTTCTTTCTAAACACACACACACACACACATACACAAACTACATTCCTGGGAGAACTTGCCTCTGCATGGTGGATGAGGAATCTTCTAATCCGTTTTAGCAGGGTTATCTCTATCTTATTCCAGCATATTAGCCATTGTGTCTGATACACAAGGTGACCCTGGCTGCCTTAATGGTATAATGCATTATCAAGTAATAAAGTCAATGGATGTCTGTCTATCTGGGCAATTAATTGTAATGTCATTAGTCAGCTCTCTTTTCATTAATTGTAGGGCCATTAGAGTTAACTATCTTTTCATTTAGGCTCTGCAAGTCACATTAAAACTAATGTTCTTAGTTTTCTACTGCTAAAGTAGAATGGAAGGAAATTGCAAAGGAGTTGACAGAAAGTCCTTGTCACAGCCAAACACTCTCTGAAAGGTTTCAGTTCATCTCTGAGGCCGAATAGATAGACACAGACAACAATAATAAAAAACACCCAGGGTGATTATAGCCTAGCTTTTTGCTTGGCATAGATAAACTAACCTATCAGGTAGCTTGTTCAGCTGGGGTAACCAATCACTTCAGTCGAGATCAAAGAGCCGAGAGGGGTCATGTACTGCCCTATCACGTCCCTCTGATTGACATGTCATTCTGGCTTCGGGACCTGACTTGTGACTCCCGTGTGGGAGCAGATGATGCACATTTCAGAGGAGGTGTGCTATCTGTCGTCTCTGTACCAAACTAGCATGGTGCTGTTAAAAACAGGGTCTTTATCTGGTGGAAATGGACTGGGAGGAGGTTGGGGTGAGGGAAGTGAAAAACAATGACATGTTGGGTGGATACTCGATACCCAAATGTATCTGTTTAGTCGTACACATTGGTCAGGATTTAAGGAGTATTTGTAATAAGAGTATGGCGTTACCGTAGGTCTAGACTGCACCGCTTTTCTGATCATTGGGGTGGCAGGGTAGCCTAGTGGTTAGAGCGTTGGACTAGTAACCGAAAGGTTGCAAGTTCAATCCCCGAGCTGACAAGGTACAAATCTGTCGTTCTGCCCCTGAACAGGCAGTTAACCCACTGTTCTTAGGCTGTCATTGAAAATAAGAATTTGTTCTTAACTGACTTGCCTAGTTAAATTAAAATTGTTCATGGACCACCCACATTCATACAGGATGTGTGGGTCTTTGAACATCATTTAAAAAATATATATATTAGAATTATCACTGGACCAAAGCAATGTAGTGCTATAACATGCTTGTGTGTCCGATCTCTTCTCTCATAATCTCGTTGTATTTCCTCTCATAGAAAAAAAAAAAGTCTAATTAATCAGGTTATTATCTCACTGACACTGACTGTAGCAGAGACTCCCTTTGTCTTTGCAGTGTAGGAACGGTAAAGCATAGTTCCTGTTTTTCTGGGCCCATCTGTAAGGAGAAACCAGCCCAAGGTAAAACGATGACTGCGACTTGGCGCAAGATTAAACGGCCCCTCTGCAAAGTCGATTAATAATTCTCATATTTTGGAAACAGACCACGACTGCGTCCCAAATGGCACCCTATTCCCTATATAGTGCACTACTTTTGAACTAGTCTATATAGAGAATAGGGTGCCACTTGGGATGAAGCCCATATAGAATCTGCTGTATTTCAACTCCTCTCACGAGGAGAGGACGAGGAGGAGCGGGGGGGAGAGGAGTGGAGGAGAAGGAGTGGAGAGGAGGAGAAGGGGAGGAGGGGAGGGGAGGACTGGAGGAGAGGAGGAGTGGAGAGGAGGAGAGGAGAAGGAGTGGAGAGGAGGAGAAGGGGAGGAGGGGAGGGGAGGACTGGAGGAGAGGAGAAGGAGTGGAGAGGAGGAGAAGGGGAGGAGGGGAGGGGAGGACTGGAGGAGAGGAGGAGAAGGAGGGGAGGACTGGAGGAGAGGAGGAGAGGAGAAGGAGTGGAGAGGAGAGGAGGAGAGGAGGGTGTTTTTTTCTTCCTGGGTGTAGCTTTTTCAAGGCACCACATTGTCTGTCAGGCCTCAGAGCTATGGCGGTGATTTGGTCTCCATCACATGAGCCTGGTGTCTGGCTGATGGAACTGCCAGGCAGGATATGGGGCGAATCTGTCACTTTTGACAGGGAGATAATTGCAGATAGTTAACAAAATAGGAAGAACATTGAGCATTGGAGTCACACAGACAAACCAGGGCTTGACGATTACAAGAGAGTATATTTGCTGCTTGCGGATGATGCAACTTCAAGTTGTTGCATGTATTCTGATTGTAATTTGTATTTGAGAAAAGGAAATTGTTTATCCAATTATTAGATGATAATGGCCACAGTAAACCATTGTTGCACATTTGCTATTGAGAGAAGTTTTTGCATTTTCTTAGTTTCAGTCATTTGATACCATGTGAAAATATGACCTAAATAATGTATTTTTATTTTCAATCCAGACATGGGAGGAGGATTAATGGGTATGTTTACCCTATTGTACATGTGAAGTGTGACATGTGGGCTTCACTATGTGTGATATACCATAGAAACAATGTGTGATATACCATAGACACAATGTGATATACTATAGAAACAATGTGTGATATATTATGGAAACAATGTGATATACTATAGAAACAATGTGATATACAATAGAAACAATGTGATATACAATAGAAACAATGTGATATACAATAGAAACAATGTGATATACAATAGAAACAATGTGATATACAATAGAAACAATGTGTGATATATTATGGAAACAATGTGATATACTATAGAAACAATGTGTGATATATTATGGAAACAATGTGATATACTATAGAAACAATGTGATATACCATAGAAACAATGTAATATACCATAGAAACAATGTGTGATATACTATAGAAACAATGTGATATACCATAGAAACAATGTGTGATATACTATAGAAACAATGTGATATACTATAGAAACAATGTGTGATATACTATAGAAACAATGTGATATATTATAGAAACAAATGTGATATACTATAGAAACAATGTGTGATATACTATAGAAACAATGTGATATACTATAGAAACAATGTGATATATTATAGAAACAATGTGATATACTATAGAAACAATGTGATATACCATAGAAACAATGTGATATACCATAGAAACAATGTGTGATATATTATAGACACAATGTGATATACCATAGAAACAATGTGATATATTATAGAAACAATGTGATATACTATAGAAACAATGTGATATACCATAGAAACAATGTGTGATATACTATAGAAACAATGTGATATACCATAGAAACAATGTGATATACCATAGAAACAATGTGATATACTGTAGAAATAATGTGTGATATACTATAGAAACAATGTGATATACTATAGAAACAATGTGATATACTATAGAAACAATGTGATATATTATAGAAACAATGTGATATACTATAGAAACAATGTGATATATTATAGAAACAATGTGATATATTATAGAAACAATGTGATATACCATAGAAACAATGTGTGATATACTATAGAAACAATGTGATATACCATAGCAACAATGTGATATACCATAGAAACAATGTGTGATATACTGTAGAAACAATGTGATATACTGTAGAAACAATGTGTCATATACTATAGAAACAATGTGTGATATACCATAGAAACAATGTGATATACCATAGAAACAATGTGATATACCATAGACACAATGTGATATACCATAGAAACAATGTGTGATATACCATAGAAACAATGTGATATATTATAGACACAATGTGATATACCATAGAAACAATGTGATATACCATAGAAACAATGTGATATATTATAGAAACAATGTGATATACTATAGAAACAATGTGATATACTATAGAAACAATGTGATATACCATAGAAACAATGTGATATATTATAGAAACAATGTGATATATTATAGAAACAATGTGTGATATACCATAGAAACAATATGGTATACCATAGAAACAATGTGATATACTATAGAAACAATGTGATATACCATAGAAACAATGTGATATACTATAGAAACAATGTGATATACTATAGAAACAATGTGATATACTATAGAAACAATGTGATATATTATAGAAACAATGTGATATACCATAGAAACAATGTGATATACTATAGAAACAATGTGTGATATACCATAGAAACAATGTGATATACTATAGAAACAATGTGATATACTATAGAAACAATGTGATATACTATAGAAACAATGTGATATACTATAGAAACAATGTGATATACCATAGAAACAATGTGATATACTATAGAAACAATGTGTGATATACCATAGAAACAATGTGATATACTATAGAAACAATGTGATATACCATAGAAACAATGTGTGATATATTATAGAAACAATGTGATATACTGTAGAAATAATGTGTGATATACCATAGAAACTATGTGTGATATATTATAGAAACAATGTGATATACTGTAGAAATAATGTGATATACCATAGAAACAATGTGTGATATATTATAGAAATAATGTGTGATATACCATAGAAACAATGTGATATACTATAGAAACAATGTGATATACCATAGAAACAATGTGTGATATACCATAGAAACAATGTGATATACTATAGAAACAATGTGATATACTATAGAAACAATGTGATATACTATAGAAACAATGTGATATACCATAGAAACAATGTGATATACCATAGAAACAATGTGATATACCATAGAAACAATGTGATATATATTATAGAAACAATGTGATATACCATAGAAACAATGTGATATACCATAGAAACAATGTGTGATATATTATAGAAACAATGTGATATACCATAGAAACAATGTGATATACCATAGAAACAATGTGATATACCATAGACACAATGTGATATACTATAGAAACAATGTGATATATTATAGAAACAATGTGTGATATATTATAGAAACAATGTGATATACCATAGAAACAATGTGATATACTATAGAAACAATGTGTGATATACTATAGAAACAATGTGATATACCATAGAAACAATGTGTGATATACCATAGAAACAATGTGTGATATACTATAGAAACAATGTGATATACCATAGAAACAATGTGTGATATACCATAGAAACAATGTGATATACCATAGAAACAATGTGATATACCATAGAAACAATGTGTGATATATTATAGAAACAATGTGATATACCATAGAAACAATGTGATATACCATAGAAACAATGTGATATACCATAGACACAATGTGATATACTATAGAAACAATGTGATATATTATAGAAACAATGTGTGATATACTATAGAAACAATGTGTGATATACTATAGAAACAATGTGATATACCATAGAAACAATGTGTGATATACCATAGAAACAATGTGATATACCATAGCAACAATGTGATATACTATAGAAACAATGTGATATACCATAGAAACAATGTGTGATATACTATAGAAACAATGTGATATACCATAGAAACAATGTGATATACTATAGAAACAATGTGATATACCATAGAAACAATGTGATATACCATAGAAACAATGTGTGATATACTATAGAAACAATGTGATATACCATAGAAACAATGTGTGATATACCATAGAAACAATGTGATATACCATAGCAACAATGTGATATATTATAGAAACAATGTGATATACCATAGCAACAATGTGATATACTATAGAAACAATGTGATATACCATAGACACAATGTGATATACCATAGACACAATGTGATATACCATAGAAACAATGTGTGATATACCATAGAAACAATGTGATATACCATAGAAACAATGTGTGATATATTATAGAAACAATGTGATATACCATAGAAACAATGTGTGATATACCATAGACACAATGTGATATACCATAGACACAATGTGATATACCATAGAAACAATGTGTGATATACCATAGAAACAATGTGATATACCATAGAAACAATGTGATATATTATAGAAACAATGTGTGATATACCATAGAAACAATGTGATATATTATAGAAACAATGTGATATACTATAGAAACAATGTGATATACTATAGAAACAATGTGATATACTATAGAAACAATGTGATATACTATAGAAACAATGTGTGATATACCATAGAAACAATGTGATATATTATAGAAACAATGTGATATACCATAGAAACAATGTGTGATATATTATAGAAACAATGTGATATACCATAGAAACAATGTGATATACCATAGAAACAATGTGATATATTATAGAAACAATGTGATATATTATAGAAACAATCTGATATACTATAGAAACAATGTGATATATTATAGAAACAATGTGTGATATACTATAGAAACAATGTGATATATTATAGAAACAATGTGATATACCATAGAAACAATGTGATATACTATAGAAACAATGTGATATACCATAGAAACAATGTGATATACTATAGAAACAATGTGTGATATATTATAGAAACAATGTGATATACTATAGAAACAATGTGATATACTATAGAAACAATGTGATATATTATAGAAACAATGTGGTATACCATAGAAACAATGTGATATACTATAGAAACAATGTGATATACTATAGAAACAATGTGATATACCATAGAAACAATGTGATATACCATAGAAACAATGTGATATACTATAGAAACAATGTGATATACTATAGAAACAATGTGATATACCATAGAAACAATGTGTGATATACCATAGAAACAATGTGATATACTATAGAAACAATGTGATATATTATAGAAACAATGTGATATACTATAGAAACAATGTGATATACCATAGAAACAATGTGATATATTATAGAAACAATGTGATATACTATAGAAACAATGTGTGATATACCATAGAAACAATGTGTGATATATTATGGAAAAATCGTTAGTGGTCAATGCGCTGGGTTGGTGGAATGTTCTGTTGAAGTAAGAAAGAAAAACGTTTGTACACCAATAACTTTCAACACTTTCTTGAAAACCTCAAGAATCATGCCTGAGCATCTTTCAGTACTCCTGCTCACAAACACCCCGACCAGCTCCTGTGGCTGTCAACAAGTAGAGAGGAATCATACAGTTGTGCTATTGGGAAACATTATGATCGGAAGTGCACTAAAGGACACCACCATTTGGGACAAAACATCCCTCCCTGTCGAGATTAAAAAGTTACCCCCCCCCCATTTCTCTGTTGAACATAGCGAAGTTGCGTTTGACTTCTACCTTGCATCTGGCAGATTGACGTGTAGTATGAGGATGTTTTAGCAATGTTATTGGATAGGCCCCAAATGGAACCCTATACCATATTTAGTGCACCATGTTGGACCGGTCAAAAGTTGTTGCATTATATGAAAATTGTGTCAAATGGGATGCAATCAGGGCCTCCCGGTCGGCGCAGTGATCTAAGGCACTGTGCTACCAGAGCCCAGGCTCTGTCGCAACCGACCGTAGGGCGGCGTACAATTAGCCTAGCGTCGTCCGGGTTAGGGAGCCAGAAACAAACTGCCAGAAACAAACTCAGCTGTGGGGTTTAGGGAATTATCTCTCTATAATTGCCAGCGCTGGGGTAGCAAAGCAGAGGACTCAGCCCCTGAATGGATCCCAAATTCCACTCGGTCAAAAGTAGTGCACTATACAGGGAATAGGGTGCTATTTGGGATGTTGTTTCAGTTGGTAATGTATGTACTGCTGTTGTTTCAGTTGGTAATGTATTTACTGCTGTTGTTTCAGTTGATAATGTCTTTACTGTTGTTGTTTCAGTTGGTAATGCATTTACTGCTGTTGTTTCAGTTGGTAATGCATTTACTGTTGTTGTTTCAGTTGGTAATGTATTTACTGTTGTTTCAGTTGGTAATGTATTTACGGCTGTTTCAGTTGGTAATGTATTTACTGCTGTTGTTTCAGTTGGTAATGTCTTTACTGCTGCTGTTTCAGTTGGTAATGTCTTTACTGCTGTTGTTTCAGTTGGTAATGTCTTTACTGCTGTTGTTTCAGTTGGTAATGTATTTACTGCTGTTGTTTCAGTTGGTAATATATTTACTGCTGTTGTTTCAGTTGGTAATGTCTTTACTGCTGTTGTTTCAGTTGGTAATATATTTACTGCTGTTGTTTCAGTTGGTAATATATTTACTGCTGTTGTTTCAGTTGGTAATATATTTACTGCTGTTGTTTCAGTTGGTAATATATTTACTGCTGTTGTTTCAGTTGGTAATGTATTTACTGCTGTTGTTTCAGTTGGTAATATATTTACTGCTGTTGTTTCAGTTGGTAATGTATTTACTGTTGTTTCAGTTGGTAATGTATTTACGGCTGTTTCAGTTGGTAATGTATTTACTGCTGTTGTTTCAGTTGGTAATGTCTTTACTGCTGCTGTTTCAGTTGGTAATGTCTTTACTGCTGTTGTTTCAGTTGGTAATGTCTTTACTGCTGTTGTTTCAGTTGGTAATGTATTTACTGCTGTTGTTTCAGTTGGTAATATATTTACTGCTGTTGTTTCAGTTGGTAATGTCTTTACTGCTGTTGTTTCAGTTGGTAATATATTTACTGCTGTTGTTTCAGTTGGTAATATATTTACTGCTGTTGTTTCAGTTGGTAATATATTTACTGCTGTTGTTTCAGTTGGTAATATATTTACTGCTGTTGTTTCAGTTGGTAATGTATTTACTGCTGTTGTTTCAGTTGGTAATATATTTACTGCTGTTGTTTCAGTTGGTAATGTCTTTACTGCTGTTGTTTCAGTTGGTAATATATTTACTGCTGTTGTTTCAGTTGGTAATGTATTTACTGCTGTTGTTTCAGTTGGTAATATATTTACTGCTGTTGTTTCAGTTGGTAATGTCTTTACTGCTGTTGTTTCAGTTGGTAATGTATTTACTGCTGTTGTTTCAGTTGGTAATATATTTACTGCTGTTGTTTCAGTTGGTAATGTCTTTACTGCTGTTGTTTCAGTTGGTAATATATTTACTGCTGTTGTTTCAGTTGGTAATGTCTTTACTGCTGTTGTTTCAGTTGGTAATGTCTTTACTGCTGTTGTTTCAGTTGGTAATATATTTACTGCTGTTGTTTCAGTTGGTAATGTCTTTACTGCTGTTGTTTCAGTTGGTAATGCATTTACTGCTGTTGTTTCAGTTGGTAATGCATTTACTGCTGTTGTTTCAGTTGGTATGGGGTTTTATGTGCAGTTTGTGGATTGGACGTGTGGTGCAATATATTTCCTGGCCTTATGTTATAATTTTATGAGGACAAACGAAAGGATACATCAGTTGATTTAGCATGACATTTTTTTATTGTATTTCATTGACGTAATCTTGAAATCCTCATTATATGTACTTGTCGAAATCGAATATCACCAACTGGGTTTGTGATCAAACATGCATATGCTAGTGACGGTGGACGGACAGGTGCAGATGTTGGATACCTTCGTTCCCACTCTATAACAGATAGGCCTCAGTCTTCCCCCAGACTCCCTTCCGCCTCCCAAATGGTTCCACTCTATAACAGATAGGCCTCAGTCTTCCCCCAGACTCCCTGCCGCCTCCCAAATGGCACCCTACTCCCTTTGTAGTGCACTACTTTTGAACAGGGCCATGGCCAAATGTAGTGCACTATAGTAGGACTAGGGTGCCATTTGGTACAAAGACCCAGACTCTACTTCTGTATAACCTAATGAAGGAATCCTTTAAGAATTCTCCAGCAGGTGGCACCCAGCCCAGTAAAGGCATCACAGATTAGGTCAGTGGAATGTACGTCTACGCTAAGTCCGGCTGGCTGCTGGGGAGCCTGACTGGCAATTGCTGCATGATGGATGACTGCATTTCTTGATGTTTGGGGGGTTTTAGGCTCGGTTTCTGCTGATGTAAAAAGGGCTTTATAAATACATTTGATTGATTGATTGACTGCTGGAATGAGCGTCTGCCTGGCACTCTGTATTTTGAAATATTTTCATTTTCACCCTTAGACGGGGGCCTACGAATGAAGGGGATTGATGAATGAGGCAGCCAAGTGTCAGAAACACCGTTGCTCTTCGCTCTTGGGCTGTGTCCCAAATTTCACCCTATTCCCTATTATGGTGCCTTACTTTTGACCAGAGTCAAGGGTGGGATTGTTGTTGTAAACCAGTGGGAACCCCGTGGTACATTCTGAAAAGAGAGAGGACCTTTTATTAGTGGATGGAATGGGTTACCAGGTGACAGTGTTCCATGATGAACATTCTGCTTCCATCTGGTTGGTGGAGGTTTGACCTCTCACACCAGACACACGTAGGGACGGGGACATCCACAAGGGAATCACAATTATCACATGGGGGTTGGAGGAAGCTTTTGGTACGTACTAAGGGGTAAAATAAAAACTGTCCTTAAAATAAGTTTCTAAAACCCACTGATGGAACAATATCATCAAGGCAGAGTCCAGGGTGTACAATACAAAAGCCAGGAAGAAAAATGAGTCTCGTAAAAATTGTGCACAGCCTTTTTGTTCCTCCCAATCTCCTTCCCTCTCTCTGCTTCCCTGGGCTCAGCTCTCTCTCTCTCTCTCTGTGTGTGTTGTGTTCTGACCTTGCAGCTTCTGTGCCCCATCCATCTTGGGCTGCTTAGCCATTTCACTGGATTCATACTGTGCACGATTAACGCAATTCATCACCACAATCATCCTCGATTCAACACCCCTTTCCAATGAATGTTTTGGCGTCCAGTTCATTTTCTGCTGATGATTTATCAAATTATAATTACCATACTCTGAATGAGCCATTCATTACATTGATACATGATAATGATGCCAAAGTAGATTGAATTTTAAGTAAGTTATCTGCGATTATAACATATGTGTTATTATTAATGTTTTACAATCTGTTCTTTTACAGGGCTAGGAAACTCCAGGGACTGAGCCATCCTTAACGATATTATAATCAATGCAGAATAATAATCAATGTTGTTTATTAAATCTTTTCTTTACAAATTGTTTAGCCAGGGCACACGGAGCATGAAAAAAGTTCAATGAAATTCAAAGGCTCTGATTTAAGATATTGAGTAATTAAAGTATGCACTAATTAAATCATGGCTTCAGTCACAGTCCTACGTAGAGAGAAAAAGGAAGGACTTTCAGACCTTGCTATGAGACTCGGAATTAGGCTTGCATCTTGTTTCCGTTGATCATCATTGAGATGTATCTACAACTTGATTAGAGTCCACCTCTGGTAAATTCAATTGATTGAACATGCTTTGGAAAGACACACATCTGTCTATATACGGTCCCACAGTTGACAGTGCATGTCAGAGCAAAAACCAAGCCATGAGGTCGAATTTGTCCTTAGAGCTCCGAGGCAGGATTGTGTCGAGGCACAGATCTGGGTATGGGTACCAAACCATTTCTGCAGCATTCAAGGTCCCCAAAAACACAGAATTCTTTAGCCATTCCTCAGCTAAAAGGCACATGACACTCCGCTTGGAGTGATAAACCACTCCCAGCAGCATCTGGTCTCCCAGCCAGTGACTGACCAGGACCAACCCTGCTTAGCTTCAGAAGCGAGCCCGCATTGGGATGCAGGGTGGTATGCTGCTGGGTTAGCTCTGTGGTTGCAGACGGTGCTTGATGCTGCTGGGTTAGCTCTGTGGTTGCGGACGGTGCTGGATGCTGCTGGGTTAGCTCTGCGGTTGCGGACAGTGCTGGATGCTGCTGGGTTAGCTCTGTGGTTGCGGATGCTGCTGGATGCCACCATTCCACCTTTTTATCTAATTTCTGCCTTGCTAGAGACGCTCCGGTCAACTGTAAGTGCTGTTATTGTGAAGAAAATCACCATCTGGCAGTCAGACGGACGAACCGGGGTTTGGCTTTAATTTTTTATTTTTTATTTAACCTTTGTTTAACTTGGCAGGTCAGTTAATAACAAATTCTTATTTACAATGACGGCCTACACCGGCCAAACCTGGACGATGCTGGGCCAATTGTTCGCCGCCCTATGGGACTCCCAACCACAGTCGGTTATGATAAAGCCTGGATCCGAACCAGGTTGTCTGTAGTGGCGCCTCTGCAGCTGTTATAGCAGCAAAGAGGGGACCCACTCAATATTAATTGCCATGATTTTGGAATGAACTGGTTGACGAGCAGGTGTCCACATTAGCAGTGTATACTGTATATACATCCAACATAGCTACTGTAGTAGGTCAACGCTTTGTGGTAAAGCATGGGTGAAGTACGCTTTATGGTGCCCATGTGAATTATCATTTTTGGGGGGCTTGAGACCAATGTCTACTTCTCACAAAAAACATAGTTTTTTTGGTTTTTAATAGAGTATATAGATCCGATGTTGTGTACCTAATGAGAGCAATGATGAGCCAGTCGACAGGGAGGAGGTGAAAGCCTTGGCGGAGTGTTGCCAGTAAAATAACCTCTCCCTCAACATCAACAAAACCAAGGAGCAGATCGTGGACTTCAGGAGACAGCAGAGAGAGCCCCGAGCACCATCGACAAGGCCACAAGTGGAGAGGGTCAAAATATTTAAGTTCCTCGGCTTTCACATCACTGACAACCTGAAATGGTCCCTTCATAGAGACAGTGTGGTGACAAAGGCTCAACAGCCCCTCTTCAACCTCAGGAGGTTGAACAAATTTGGCTTGGCCCCTTAGACCCTCACAAGCGTCTGCAGATGCACCATTGAGAGCATCCTGTCGCGTTGTTTCACCACCTGGTACGCCAATTACACCGCCTGCAGCTGCAGGGCTGACCCTAACTGGGGGCACACTGCCTGCCCCTTCAGGACATCTACAGCACCCAGTGTCATTGACCTCATTCATGGCCTGTTCACCCCTTTACCGTCTAGAAAGCGGAGACAGTACAGGTGCATCAAAGCTGGGACCGAGAGACTGAGAAACAGCTTCCTTCTCCAGGGGATCAGACTGTTAAACAGTCATCGCTAGCCGGCCTCAGCCCAGTACGCAGCCCTGAACCTTAGTCACTGTCACTAGCCTCCCCTCAGTACCCAGCCCTGAACCTTAGTCACAGTCGCTAGCCTCCCTCCAGTACCCTGCCCTGAACCTTAGTCACAGTCGCTAGCCTCCCTCCAATACCCTGCCCTGAACCTTAGTCACTGTCACTAGCCTCCCCTCAGTACCCAGCCCTGAACCTTAGTCACAGTCGCTAGCCTCCCCCCAGTACCCTGACCTGAACCTTAGTCACTGTCACTAGCCTCCCCCAATACCCTGCCCTGAACCTTAGTCACTGTCACTAGCCTCCCCCAATACCCTGACCTGAACCTTAGTCACTGTCACTAGCCTCCCCCCAAAACCCTGCCCTGAACCTTAGTCACTGTCACTAGCCTCCCCCAATACCCTGACCTGAACCTTAGTCACTGTCACTAGCCTCCCCCACAAAACCCTGCCCTGAACCTTAGTCACTGTCACTAGCCTCCCCCCAGTACCCTGACCTGAACCTTAGTCACTGTCACTAGCCTCCCACACAAAACCCTGCCCTGAACCTTAGTCACTGTCACTAGCCTCCCCCCAGTACCCTGACCTGAACCTTAGTCACTGTCACTAGCCTCCCCCAAAAACCCTGCCCTGAACCTTAGTCACTGTCACTAGCCTCCCCCAGTACCCTGACCTGAACCTTAGTCACTGTCACTAGCCTCCCCACAAAACCCTGCCCTGAACCTTAGTCACTGTCACTAGCCTCCCCCCAGTACCCTGACCTGAAACTTAGTCACTGTCACTAGCCTCCCCCCCAAAACCCTGCCCTGAACCTTAGTCACTGTCACTAGCCTCCCCCAGTACCCTGACCTGAACCTTAGTCACTGTCACTAGCCTCCCCCCAAAACCCTGCCCTGAACCTTAGTCACAGTTGCTAGCCTCCCCCCAATACCCTGCCCTGAACCTTAGTCACTGTCGCTAGCCTCCCCCAGTACCCTGCCCTGAACCTTAGTCACTGTCACTAGCCTCCCTCCAGTACCCTGCCCTGAACCTTAGTCACTGTCACTAGCCTCCCTCCAGTACCCTGCCCTGAACCTTAGTCACAGTCGCTAGCCTCCCTCCAATACCCTGCCCTGAACCTTAGTCACTGTCACTAGCCTCCCCTCAGTACCCAGCCCTGAACCTTAGTCACAGTCGCTAGCCTCCCCCCAGTACCCTGACCTGAACCTTAGTCACTGTCACTAGCCTCCCCCAGTACCCTGACCTGAACCTTAGTCACTGTCACTAGCCTCCCCCACAAAACCCTGCCCTGAACCTTAGTCACTGTCACTAGCCTCCCCCCAGTACCCTGACCTGAACCTTAGTCACTGTCGCTAGCCTCCCTCCAGTACCCTGCCCTGAACCTTAGTCACAGTCGCTAGCCTCCCCTCAGTACCCAGCCCTGAACCTTAGTCACAGTCGCTAGCCTCCCCCAATACCCTGCCCTGAACCTTAGTCACTGTCACTAGCCTCCCCCTACCCAGCCCTGAAAGTAGTCGCTAGCCTCCCCCCAGTACCCTGACCTGAACCTTAGTCACTGTCACTAGCCTCCCCCAGTACCCTGACCTGAACCTTAGTCACTGTCACTAGCCTCCCCCACAAAACCCTGCCCTGAACCTTAGTCACTGTCACTAGCCTCCCCCCAGTACCCTGACCTGAACCTTAGTCACTGTCGCTAGCCTCCCCCTCCAGTACCCTGCCCTGAACCTTAGTCACAGTCGCTAGCCTCCCCTCAGTACCCAGCCCTGAACCTTAGTCACAGTCGCTAGCCTCCCCCCAGTACCCTGACCTGAACCTTAGTCACTGTCACTAGCCTCCCCCAATACCCTGCCCTGAACCTTAGTCACTGTCACTAGCCTCCCCCAATACCCTGACCTGAACCTTAGTCACTGTCACTAGCCTCCCCCCCAAAACCCTGCCCTGAACCTTAGTCACTGTCACTAGCCTCCCCCAGTACCCTGACCTGAACCTTAGTCACTGTCACTAGCCTCCCCCACAAAACCCTGCCCTGAACCTTAGTCACTGTCACTAGCCTCCCCCAGTACCCTGACCTGAACCTTAGTCACTGTCACTAGCCTCCCTCCAGTACCCTGCCCTGAAAGTCACAGTCGCTAGCCTCCCTCAGTACCCAGCCCTGAACCTTAGTCACAGTCGCTAGCCTCCCCCAGTACCCTGCCCTGAACCTTAGTCACTGTCACTAGCCTCCCCCAATACCCTGCCCTGAACCTTAGTCACTGTCACTAGCCTCCCCCAATACCCTGACCTGAACCTTAGTCACTGTCACTAGCCTCCCCCAAAACCCTGCCCTGAACCTTAGTCACTGTCACTAGCCTCCCCCAGTACCCTGACCTGAACCTTAGTCACTGTCACTAGCCTCCCCCAAAACCCTGCCCTGAACCTTAGTCACTGTCACTAGCCTCCCCCAGTACCCTGACCTGAACCTTAGTCACTGTCACTAGCCTCCCCCAAACCCTGCCCTGAACCTTAGTCACTGTCACTAGCCTCCCCCAGTACCCTGACCTGAACCTTAGTCACTGTCACTAGCCTCCCCCAGTACCCTGCCCTGAACCATAGTCACTGTCGCTAGCCTCCCCCAGTACCCTGCCCTGAACCTTAGTCACTGTCACTAGCCTCCCCCAGTACCCTGCCCTGAACCTTAGTCACTGTCACTAGCCTCCCCCAGTACCCTGCCCTGAACCTTAGTCACTGTCACTAGCCTCCCCCAGTACCCTGCCCTGAACCTTAGTCACTGTCACTAGCCTCCCCCAGTACCCTGCCCTGAACCTTAGTCACTGTCACTAGCCTCCCCCAGTACCCTGACCTGAACCTTAGTCACTGTCACTAGCCTCCCCCAAAACCCTGCCCTGAACCTTAGTCACTGTCACTAGCCTCCCCCAGTACCCTGACCTGAACCTTAGTCACTGTCACTAGCCTCCCCCAAAACCCTGCCCTGAACCTTAGTCACTGTCACTAGCCTCCCCCAGTACCCTGCCCTGAACCGTAGTCACTGTCACTAGCCTCCCCCAGTACCCTGCCCTGAACCTTAGTCACTGTCACTAGCCTCCCCCAGTACCCTGACCTGAACCTTAGTCACTGTCACTAGCCTCCCCACAAAACCCTGCCCTGAACCTTAGTCACTGTCACTAGCCTCCCCCCAGTACCCTGACCTGAACCTTAGTCACTGTCACTAGCATCCCCCCAAAACCCTGCCCTGAACCTTAGTCACAGTTGCTAGCCTCCCCCCAATACCCTGCCCTGAACCATAGTCACTGTCGCTAGCCTCCCCCAGTACCCTGCCCTGAACCTAAGTCACTGTCACTAGCCTCCCTCCAGTACCCTGCCCTGAACCTTAGTCACTGTCACTAGCCTCCCCCAGTACCCTGACCTGAACCTTAGTCAATGTCACTAGCCTCCCCCAATACCCTGCCCTGAACCTTAGTCACTGTCACTAGCCTCCCCCAGTACCCTGACCTGAACCTTAGTCACTGTCACTAGCCTCCCCCAGTACCCTGACCTGAACCTTAGTCACTGTCACTAGCCTCCCCTAGTACCCTGCCCTGAATCTTAGTCACTGTCGCTAGCCTCCCTCCAGTAACCCTGCCCTGAACCTTAGTCACTGTCACTAGCCTCCCCCAGTACCCTGACCTGAACCTTAGTCATTGTCACTAGCCTCCCCCAATACCCTGCCCTGAACCTTAGTCACTGTCACTAGCCTCCCTCCAGTACCCTGCCCTGAACCGTAGTCACTGTCACTAGCCTCCCCCAGTACCCTGCCCTGAACCTTAGTCACTGTCACTAGCCTCCCCAAGTACCCTGCCCTGAACCTTAGTCAATGTCTCTAGCCTCCCCCCAGTACCCTGCCCTGAACCTTAGTCACTGTCACTAGCCTCCCCCAGTACCCTGACCTGAACCATAGTCAATGTCACTAGCCTCCCCCAATACCCTGCCCTGAACCTTAGTCACCGTCACTAGCCTCCCTCCAGTACCCTGCCCTGAACCTTAGTCACTGTCACTAGCCTCCCCCAGTACCCTGCCCTGAACCTTAGTCACTGTCACTAGCCTCCCCCAGTACCCTGCCCTGAACCTTAGTCAATGTCACTAGCCTCCCCCCAGTACCCTGCCCTGAACCTTAGTCACTGTTATTAGCCTCCCCCCAGTACCCTGCCCTGAACCTTAGTCAATGTCACTAGCCTCCCCCCAATACCCTGACCTGAACCTTAGTCACAGTTGCTAGCCTCCCCCCAATACCCTGCCCTGAACCTTAGTCACTGTCACTAGCCTCCCCCAGTACCCTGCCCTGAACCTTAGTCACTGTCACTAGCCTCCCCCAGTACCCTGCCCTGAACCTTAGTCAATGTCACTAGCCTCAACCTGTACCCTGCCCTGAACCTTAGTCACTGTTATTAGCCTCCCCCAGTACCCTGCCCTGAACCTTAGTCAATGTCACTAGCCTCCCCCCAATACCCTGACCTGAACCTTAGTCACAGTCGCTAGCCTCCCCCCAATACCCTGCCCTGAACCTTAGTCACTGTCGCTAGCCTCCCGCGGTACCCTGCCCTGAACCTTAGTCACTGTCACTAGCCTCCCCCCAGTAGCCTGACCTGAACCTTAGTCACTGTCACTAGCCTCCCCCCCAAAACCCTGCCCTGAACCTTAGTCACAGTTGCTAGCCTCCCCCAGTACCCTGCCCTGAACCTTAGTCACTGTCACTAGCCTCCCCCAGTACCCTGACCTGAACCTTAGTCACTGTCACTAGCCTCCCCCAGTACCCTGACCTGAACCTTAGTCAATGTCACTAGCCTCCCCCAATACCCTGCCCTGAACCTTAGTCACCGTCACTAGCCTCCCCCCAGTACCCTGCCCTGAACCTTAGTCACTGTCACTAGCCACCCCCAGTACCCTGCCCTGAACCTTAGTCACTGTTACTAGCCTCCCCCGGTACCCTGACCTGAACCTTAGTCACTGTTCACTATTCTACCTGCTGGTACTCTACCCTGTATCTTAGAGACTGCTGGCCTATGGACATAGAGTCATGGAACACTGGTCACTATAATAATGTTTACATGCTGTTTCACCCACTTCATATGTATATTTTCTAGTCATGTTTTCTAGTCATGGCTCATCCTAAAATGAGTTATATTTTTCTGGATTATGGGTGTATTGTTTATTATTGATAGATGTTACTGCACTGTTGGAGCTAGAAACATAAGCATTTCGCTGCACCTGCGATAACATCTGCAAATCTGTGTATTCAACCAATGAACTTTGATTTAATTAGCAGTGTAAGGTTGTTGGGCTTCTTTGAAAAACAATACAATATGTACTAATACCTTAATGTGTTTTATTATTTAAGTGATTATAAGAGTCGTAGGGAGGGCGTCTCTACGTGTCAGACCATGTTTAACTGTGACTGGTGTATGGTCTCATGGCCTAGTCTTGAAAGCTCTTGCTTCACTGGCTAATTCGAGGCTACATTCAGATTGAATGAATTGTCTGAACAGTTTACGACATGCCAAAACCCACAAGTATTTTATTTTGCCGGTGTGGATTACTACAGAGCCCTGGTCAAAAGTAGTGCATTATAAAGGGAGTATGGTCCCATTTAGGACACAGACCATGTCCACATGGGATGAAGAAACACTGTTTAGTCAATTCATTCATCCAGTGTTGCACGTCCAGTGTGATGGGGTCAAGTACCTCGTTCCACTTTTAAAGTGGGTCAGTGTCAGTAGTGGTGGGAAAAAAGTACCCAATTGTCATGCTTGAGTAAAAGTAAAGATACCGTCATAGAAAATGACTAAAATAAAAGTGAAAGTCACCCAGAAAAATACTACTTGAGTAAAAGTAAAGATACCGTCATAGAAAATGACTAAAATAAAAGTGAAAGTCACCCAGAAAAATACTACTTGAGTAAAAGTAATGATACCTTAATAGAAAATGACTCAAAGTGAAAGTCACCCAGTAAAATTCTACTTGAGTAAAAAGCATTTATCATTTTAAAAGCATTTTGTTTTAAATACACTTAAGTATAAAAAGTAAATGTATTTAGTAAAACATAATTAAGTTTCAAAGTAAACGTAAATTATTTCAAATTCTTTATAATAAGAAAAGCAGACGGCGTCAGTACATGTTTTATTTTTATATATACGGATAGCCAGGGGCACTCTCCAAACCTCAGACATAATATGCAAACCTGATCAGAGGCAGTAGGGATGACCAGCGATGTTCTCTTGATAAGTGTGTGAATTGGACCATTGTCCTGTCCTGCTAAGCATTCAAAATGTAATGAGTTCTTTTGGGTGTCAGGGAAAATATATGGAGTAAAAAATAAATGATTTTCTTTAGGAATGTAGTGAAGTAAAAGTAAAAGTTGGCAAAAATATTAATAGTAATGTACAGATACCACAAAAAATGCCTACAGTTTTTGGGGGTTTCAAGTCACATGATGACAGGAGACATTTCTCCAAGAGCCTGAAGTTTTGATGGTTCTGTGATGGTGATGACAAGAGCATTTTGCAGAACCCACATTTATTACATAATTATAATTGTTTTATGTTGTTTTTTGCATAGAGCTGTTGATGGCTTATCTTTATCAGGTGAAAGTGTTAGATGAATGTATTTTGGCATAATAATGGATAACTTGGCCCCTGTAAATGAGAAAGCCTCCAAGACTTCTCTAGTGAAGTATTAAGATCCGTGGACATCTGGCTTTGTTGGCACTTATAGTCTACTTACCAGGGGATTGATTTGGCTGTCCTCTTCTATGTTGCTCTTGTATCTCACTCACACACATTCTAGGCAGGCTAAGTGGTCAAATTGAGCCATTTTGTTTAACTTTCAAATCAACTTAAACCTACTATGGTGATTCTTCATTCATTGCAGCTCTCTTATCCCTCAAAACCAACTCCCAAACCCTCTCTCTTTCTCTATTTCTCTCTCCACCTTTCTTTCTTTATTTCTGTCTTTCTTTCTTTCTTTCTTTCTTGCTTTCTCTCTCAATTTAATTTCAATTTAAGGGTCTTTATTGGCATGGGAAACATGTTCACATTGCCAAAGCAAGTGAAATAGATAATAAACAAAAGTGAAAAAACAAATGCACAGTAAACATTACACTCACAAAAGTTCCAAACGAATAAGGACATTTCAAATTACTAACAATTGGATACCATGAAATTGGGGAGAAAATGTTTTTAATTTTAAAAAAAAGTTATTTTTAAAGATTGGAGAAGTGGTTTCATCAGTTTTGGATAGATAACTCTTTGTGTTGTTGTTTGTTTTCTAATTTTCCCGGAAGTGGTTAGATTCTATGGATTATTCAATATTTCATGATTAGCTCAATAAGGTAATATTAATTACGGAGAAATTATTTTATAGAATAGCACGTCATATCACTTAATCCGGCATAGCCAAAGACACGACAGGTGTCAGTGGACTGACTTTGAGCACTCTAAGAGACTCTTTGTTGAGTTCAGTGATAAAGTAGTCTACAGTACTACTGCCAAGTGATGAGCTATAGGTGTACCTACCTGTAGGAGTCCCCTCTATGTACAGAGCTGCTGTTGTAGTTGTGTCTAGGGGGGCATATGGGGGAGGGAATGCTGTCACCTCCAGGTACTGTAGGTGTTTGTCCCCCTGTGCGCTGAGGGTCCTGGGTTCTTGTCCAGTTCTGGCTTTCAAGTCACCACAGTCTAGAACGTGTCCCTGGGCCTGGAAATGGTTGATCTCCCCCTCTAGGATCTCCCCCTCTGTCATCGTTAAAGTATGAAGATTCTATTGGGGGAATATAGGTAGCACACATGAGGACGTTTTACTCTGTTGAGATAATTTCCTTATTAATTTCTAGCCAGATTTAAAATGTTCCTGTTTTGACCAGATTTAAAATGTTCCTGTTTCACACCTGGTAGTTTGGTGGATGGGAAAGCTCTAGGGCAACCAGTGGGTCTGTCTCCTCTATACCACCCACCTGGTAGTTTGGTGGATGGGAATACCAGCTCTCTGTAACCTACAGGGCAACCAGTGGGTCTGTCTTTACCACCCACCTGGTAGTTTGGTGGATGGGACTACCAGCTCTCTGTAACCTACAGGGCAACCAGTGGGTCTGTCTCCTCTATACCACCCACCTGGTAGTTTGGTGGATGGGACTACCAGCTCTCTGTAACCTACAGGGCAACCAGTGTTTACCATGTTTGTTGTAAGATGACAATGTCTGAATTTCCAATGTCTTTGATGAAGTCTGGGTTCCTGCTCTTTAGGGCAAAGGCAGATGTCCTCAGACCTTGTATATTCCTGGATGAGATAGTAAAAGCTTTTTTGTTCCATAGTGTCTAATGTTGTTTAGTGTGGTTTAGGCCCAGACCATCACAGTAGGTGTGAGCAGAGCATGTTGAGCATCTGATACATACCTCTTAGGTCTCAGGATGGGGCTTGGCTGGGTGTAATAGTGGGGGTTGGGCCTGTTGCTCTTCTCACGGCCTGGGCATATGTCCTGCTGTCATGTTGAGGTCCTTGCCGCAGGGACGCGGGGGGTGGGGGGGTGAGCATAAGTGGCATTTGTCTGATATGGGGGGGGGGGGGTATAGGGTGTGGCCAGGGTTTGCTTGGGGTGGTCTCTCTTTCTCTCTTCCTCTCCCCTCGCTTCAGTTCCCTATCTCTCTAGTGAGATGCATATTGGGTAATCTTGTAAAGGGCCTGCCTGTGTTTCTAGTTTCCACTCCTGGCTCATCAGGGCCAATCTGTGACCATTTGGTGTGAAGTGTGGGCAGCAGCAGATTCTCTGCTGAGGGACTTGGCCTATGGTGAAAGGTAGTTCATTACACAGGGAGGGCAGACAGTGTGGGGGCGCCCAAGGTCAGGGCCTGGAATTTGATGTGGCTTTTATTAATCTGCTTCTGTGGCTTTTCTCTCCTTTCATTGACTAAATTGTTTGAAGATGTACTGTAATTCTTAATGTAAGGGAAGCTGGGGAGGCATTCTGTAGTTCTTACTGTAAGGGAAGCTGGGGAGGCATTCTGTAGTTCTTACTGTAAGGGAAGCTGGGGATGCATTCTGTAGTTCTTACTGTAAGGGAAGCTGGGGATGCATTCGGTAGTTCTTACTGTAAGGGAAGCTGGGGAGGCATTCTGTAGTTCTTACTGTAAGGGAAGCTGGGGATGCATTCTGTAGTTCTTACTGTAAGGGAAGCTGGGGATGCATTCTGTAGTTCTTACTGTAAGGGAAGCTGGGGCTGCATTCTGTTGTTCTTAATGTAAGGGAAGCTGGGGCTGCATTCTGTTGTTCTTACTGTAGGGGAAGCTGGGGGATGCATTCTGTAGTTCTTACTGTAGGGGAGCTGGGGATGCATTCTGTAGTTCTTACTGTAAGGGAAGCTGGGGATGCATTCTGTAGTTCTTACTGTAAGGGAAGCTGGGGATGCATTCTGTAGTTCTTACTGTAAGGGAAGCTGGGGCTGCATTCTGTTGTTCTTACTGTAAGGGAAGCTGGGGCTGCATTCTGTTGTTCTTACTGTAAGGGAAGCTGGGGCTGCATTCTGTTGTTCTTACTGTAGGGGAAGCTGGGGGATGCATTCTGTAGTTCTTACTGTAAGGGAAGCTGGGGATGCATTCTGTAGTTCTTACTGTAAGGGAAGCTGTGGCTGCATTCTGTAGTTCTTACTGTAAGGGAAGCTGTGGCTGCATTATGTAGTTCTTACTGTAAGGGAAGCTGGGGATGCATTCTGTAGTTCTTACTGTAAGGGAAGCTGGGGATGCATTATGTAGTTCTTACTGTAAGGGAAGCTGGGGATGCATTCTGTAGTTCTTACTGTAAGGGAAGCTGGGGATGCATTCTGTAGTTCTTAATGTAAGGGAAGCTGGGGATGCATTATGTAGTTCTTACTGTAAGGTAAGCTGGAGATGCATTCTGTAGTTCTTACTGTAAGGGAAGCTGGGGTTGCATTCTGTAGTTATAATTGTAAGGGAAGCTGGGGATGCATTCTGTAGTTATAACTGTAAGGGAAGCTGGGGATGCATTCTGTAGTTCTTACTGTAAGGGAAGCTGGGGATGCATTCTGTAGTTCTTACTGTAAGGGAAGCTGGGGATGCATGCTGTAGTTCTTACTGTAAGGGAAGCTGGGGATGCATTCTGTAGTTCTTACTGTAAGGGAAGCTGGGGATGCATTCTGTAGTTATAACTGTAAGTGAAGCTGGGGATGCATTCTGTAGTTCTTAATGTAAGGGAAGCTGGGGATGCATTCTGTAGTTCTTACTGTAAGGGAAGCTGGGGATGCATTCTGTAGTTCTTACTGTAAGGGAAGCTGTGGCTGCATTCTGTAGTTCTTACTGTAAGGGAAGCTGGGGATGCATTCTGTAGTTCTTACTGTAAGGGAAGCTGGGGATGCATTATGTAGTTCTTACTGTAAGGGAAGCTGGGGATGCATTCTGTTGTTCTTACTGTAAGGGAAGCTGGGGCTGCATTCTGTTGTTCTTACTGTAAGGGAAGCTGGGGCTGCATTCTGTTGTTCTTACTGTAGGGGAAGCTGGGGGATGCGTTCTGTAGTTCTTACTGTAGGGGAGCTGGGGATGCATTCTGTAGTTCTTACTGTAAGGGAAGCTGTGGCTGCATTCTGTAGTTCTTACTGTAAGGGAAGCTGTGGCTGCATTCTGTAGTTCTTACTGTAAGGGAAGCTGGGGATGCATTCTGTAGTTCTTACTGTAAGGGAAGCTGGGGATGCATTATGTAGTTCTTACTGTAAGGGAAGCTGGGGATGCATTCTGTAGTTCTTACTGTAAGGGAAGCTGGGGATGCATTCTGTAGTTATAACTGTAAGGGAAGCTGGGGATGCATTCTGTAGTTCTTAATGTAAGGGAAGCTGGGGAAGCATTATGTAGTTCTTACTGTAAGGGAAGCTGGGGATGCATTCTGTAGTTCTTACTGTAAGGGAAGCTGGGGATGCATTCTGTAGTTCTTACTGTAAGGGAAGCTGGGGAGGCATTCTGTAGTTCTAACTGTAAGGGAAGCTGGGGATGCATTCTGTAGTTATAACTGTAAGTGAAGCTGGGGATGCATTCTGTAGTTCTTAATGTAAGGGAAGCTGGGGATGCATTCTGTAGTTCTTACTGTAAGGGAAGCTGGGGATGCATTCTGTAGTTTTTACTGCAAGGGAAGCTGTGGATGCATTCTGTAGTTATAACTGTAAGGGAAGCTGGGGGCTGCATTCTGTTGTTCTTAATGTAAGGTAAGGTACCCTATTACCTATTTAGTGTACTACTTTTGACCAGGACCCATAGGAATCCCATAGGGCTCTGGTCAAAATAAGTGCACTATATAGGGTATAGTGTGCCATTTGGGATGAACATACCCCTGCTGTCCAGACTGAATGTCCCAGCCAGGCAGGAGGCCCCAGGATGATGACACATTAT
>NC_088411.1:41102185-41189685 GCF_034236695.1 Oncorhynchus nerka
GTTGAATAAATTGACTGCAACACTGTCAGAAGACATGAGATCCAGCATGTCAGGGGTATAATTTTTACGCTTCTCAGTATAAACCTACCAGGACCAGACAAAATATGTTATCAGCAAGTTTGCCACCCAGGTAGGGTATAGCTCCAAATCATCTTAAAAAGTCAGTCAGTCCCATTCCCTTCAAATCCGATCCAGTATCACATTCTTACCTACAGACAACCAATCCAGTGTCACATTCTTACCTACAAACAACCAATCCAGTGTCGCATTCTTACATTGTTACCTACAAACAACCAATCCAGTGTCACAGTCTTACATTCTTACCTTTGGGGAACCAATACAATTTCACATTCTTACCTACAGACAACCAATCCAGTGTCACATTCTTACCTTTGGGGAACCAATACAATTTCACATTCTTACCTACAGACAACCAATTCAGCATCACATTCTTACATTCTTACCTACAAACAACCAATCCAGTGTCACAGTCTTACATTCTTACCTTTGGGGAACCAATCCAATTTCACATTCTTACCTACAAACAACCAATCCAGTGTCACAGTCTTACATTGTTACCTTTGGGGAACCAATCCAATTTCACATTCTTACCTACAAACAACCAATCCAGTGTCACAGTCTTACATTCTTACCTTTGGGGAACCAATCCAATTTCACATTCTTACCTACAAACAACCAATCCAGTGTCACAGTCTTACATTGTTACCTTTGGGCCACCTCTGATGCTCCCCTGATCCTTGGTCATTAATCAAAGCAGAAAGCAGAGAGCTGTCCTGACCTCAGCCCCCCCTCAGCCCACATCAGCCCACATCCCTGTCCTCTGCAGCATTAGGAAATCATTTGCTGCCTGATTCAATAAGCCATCAGCCCAACCCAGCAGATCTAATGACATGAGAATATTAACCTCACCAACACCAAGAGCGGAGGCTGCAAAGCTAGCACTGGATCTGGCCCGGGGAAGCTAGTTATTCACTTAACCAAGGGCTGTGTCCCTAATGGCACCCTACTCCCTATGTAGTGCACTACTTTAGACCAGAGCCCTATATAGTGCACTACTTTAGACCAGAGCCCTATATAGTGCACTACTTTAGACCAGAGCCCTATATAGTGCACTACTTTAGACCAGAGCCCTATATAGTGCACTACTTTAGACCAGAGTCTTATATAGTGCACTACTTTAGACCAGAGCCCTATATAGTGCACTACTTTAGACCAGAGCCCTATATAGTGCACTACTTTAGACCAGAGCCCTATATAGTGCACTACTTTAGACCAGAGTCCTATATAGTGCACTACTTTAGACCAGAGCCTGCTCGCTCATCACGGCTGTCTCTGCCACTAAAACCCTTAACCCCCTCGACTCTGTAACGCCATTGTAACACAGACGCTGGGAGCCAGGAAGCAAGTAGAGGGGGTGAATTTAATAATACAAAAAAATATGGAACAATACAAAAACAAGAGTAGCGTCTGGACATGAGAAGCATAAGTAATACTGCCTGGGGAATGAACCAAAGGGAGTGACAGGTATAGGGGAGGTAATCGTAGAAGGTGATGGATTCCATGTCATGAGGCGCGGGTGCGCGTAACGACGGTAGCAGGTGTGCGTAATAATAAGTCAACTGGTGATAATGAGCGTCAGAGAAGGTTGAGCGGGAGTAGGCGTGACAACTATGGTGTCATTTGATACATTACCTCTATCAGTTCATTTTAATATACTGTAGCTAGCTAAGAGCTTTCACAATGTTGAATGATATGGAATTAATCAGTGGTTTTCAATACAAAAAAATATTAAATATTGTGTCAGTACATTACAGTACATTTGTTTTCTTCTCTCAAAAATATGAGTTTAATAATTTAATAATAATTCAATAATAATATTTAAGAAATATTTACCAGTAAAATGCAATGCCTTGATTTGTAATACAGCTGGCCTGGTAATTATATTCTACATCTGAGGATATGAAGGAAATATCGCACCTGAAAATACTATTGGCATTATGCTCTACAACATTGTCTTTTAAATTACATTTTAAAAAGCTAACATTTTTACAACCAGTGCTCCTAACAGTCATTCATTATGCTTTAAAAAAATATGTTTTATCTTGACAGGCAATCGATACGAACTGCAAAGTGTCCAGTCCTTTATGTCCATACGAGGTCCATCACTCCTGCAGTATTGGCAAATTCATCAGGTATTTCTCTCTCTGCCCCCTGAGCAGCATGTCAATTTGCCTGTCGTCGTTCCTTCTCATGTGTTTACTGGCAACCTTGTTGGAGTACATACATGGCTTATCTGTCCCAAATGGCACCCTATTCCCTATACAGATGAAGGATCTTACATGGAGCCAGTTCACTACAGGAGGAAAATAATCAGGCAGAAAAAAAGGAAATGTGAATTATTATGTGGATTATAATTCATGCACATTTTTATAGGGGTTAATACATCGTAAAGGTTGTCATTTGTACTAGATCTGGCGCTTGGAAGCTTGTCGTTGAGGCATTACAACCTCATTGTGGAGAACATGGCCTTTGGTTGCAGAGAGTGTTTCCATCTCTGTGAGAGTCTAGAAATGATGCATCTCTGGAGCAAAATACAGTATTTTTTAACCAAGAAATATGACTTTAGTATTTTTTATATAATGATTATTATTTATTTTTTTCTCCTTTAAGAACTTGTGTATTTGTAGTATTTGTAGAGAAAGAGTGACACATATGATTTATGCATTCATCAATTCTTCAGTTATCGTTCTCTCAACATCTTACTATTACAGTGCCTATTACAGTGCCTATTACAGTGCCTATTACAGTGCCTATTACAGTGCCTATTACAGTGCCTATTACAGTGCCTATTACAGTGCCTTCGGAAAGTATTCAGACCCCTTGACGTTTTTCCACATTTTGTTACATTACAGCCTTATTCTAAAATGGATTATTAAATATTTTTTTTAAATCCTCAGCAATCTACCCCTAATGTCTAAGCAAAAACAGGTTTGTCAACATTTTTGCTAATTTATTACAAACAAAAAACAGAAATGCCTTATTTACAAAAGTATTCAGGCCCTTTGCAATGAGACTATAAATGGAGCTCAGGTGCATCCTGTTTCCATTGATAATACTTGAAATGTTTCTACAACTTAATTGGAGTCCAACTGTGGTAAATTTAATTGATTGGACATTATTTGGAAAGGCACACACCTGTCTATATAAGGTCCCACAGTTGACAGTGCATGTCAGATGGAAGCCACTCCTCAGTAAAAGGCACATGCAGTTTACCAAAAGGCACCTAAAGACCAAGATTCTCTGGTCTGATGAAACCAAGATTGAACTCTTTGGCCTGAATGCCTAGTGTCATGCCTGGAGGAAACCTTGCACCATCCTTACAGTGAATCATAGTGGTGGCAGCATTATGCTATAGGAATGTTTTTCAGCTGCAGGGACTGGGAGACTAGTCAGGATCGAGGCAAAGATGATCTGAGCAAAGTACAGAGATCTTTGCTGAAAACCTGCTCCAGAGCAGGACCTCAGACTAGGGCGAAGGTTCACCTTCCAACAGGACAACAACCCTAAGAACACAGCCAAGACAACACAGGAGTTGCTTCGGGACAGGTGTCTGAATGTCCTTGAGTGGCCCAGCCAGAGCCTGGACTTGAACCTGATCAAACATCTCTGGAGAGAACGGAAAATAGCTGTGCAGCAATGCTCCCCATCCAACCTGACAGAGCCTGAGAGCATCTGCAGAGAAGAATGCGAGAAACTCCCCAAATACAGGTGTGCCAAGCTTGTAGCATCATACCCAAGAAGACTCAATGCTGTAATCGCTGCCAAAGGTGCTTTATAACAAAGTTCTGAGTAAAGGGTCTGAAAACATTTAAATATTTATAAATGAGCAAAAATGGCCAAAAACGTGTTTTTTGTTTTGTCATTATGGGTTATTGTGTGTAGATTGATGAGAAGAAGAAAAAAATCTATTTTAGAGGTTGTAACCTAACAAAATGTGGAAAAAGTCAAGGGATCTGAATACTTTCCGAATGCAGTGTGTGTTATATTGGCAATGTTTTCAAGGCTGTCAAAACCCCAAACTGTACCTCATACCTGGAGACATTTCAGAGACCCCTGAAATGACGCCAAGTGAAATCTAATTTGACACTTGAGAAAAAAAGTGTTGTGACATGTGTCAGTGCAGGATGGCCTTACTACCCTTGTCGTCACAGGTTGAGGACATGCAACCTGAAATGCATGTAAACTAATGGCCGGAGTGAGTGACGTTTCCTCCAATAAGCCCAAAGTGTTTGCTCGATGTCAGCAGAGTTTATCAATACGCATGTCTGCAAATGCACTCGTCTATCGATCCATCTGTCTGTCCGCTCATCCTACATCACCCTAGCTGTCTCTTGTCATTCACAGGGCTCGCTTTGAAGAAGAAGAAGGAGGAGGAGGATTGGTTCAGGAGGATTTCTTTTTTTAGCATTTTCTGCATGGAAAAAGAGTTAAATATATGTACTAAAATAATGCTGGGTTAAAAAGCAACCCAGTGCTTGCTGTTTTTAATACAAATACATGTATTTTGTATTTTAAAAGAAAAAATCCGGCCTGAATACCGACAGCATTCTCAGTAATGGTTACATAAACGTTTTACCTGCGATGTAAGTATTCACACCCCTGAGTCAATACATGTTAGAATCACCTTTGTCAGTGATTACGTATTTCTGGGTAAGTCTCTAAGAGCTTTGCACATCTGGATTGGACAATGTGTGCACATTATTATTTTAAAAATGATTCAAGCTCAATGTAATGAACTTCTTGTTCGTCTGATGATGAGTAGGATCGGACCAAAATGCAGCGTTGTAAGTGTCCATGATAATATATTATATCAGAACACGAGAAAATACAAAATAACAAAGTGCAGGAAAGAAATGAAAATCGAAACAGTTCTGTATGGTGAAAACACAGACACAGAAAACAACTACCCACAAACACCAGGTGGGAACAGGCTACCTAAGTATGGTTCTCAATCAGGGACAACGATTGACAGCTGCCTCTGATTGGGAACCAACGTGAGCTAACGTAGGCTAATGTGATTAGTATGAGGTTGTAAGTAACAAACATTTCCCAGGACAAAAGACATATCTAAAATTGGTAGAAAGCTTAAATTCTTGGTAGTCTAACTACACTGTCCAATTTACAGTCAGTAGCTATTACAGTGAAAGAATAGCATGCTATTGTTTGACGAGAGTGTTCAGTTATGAACTTGAAAATGTATGAATAAACCAATTAGGCGCATTTGGGCAGTCTTGATACAACATTTTGAACAGATATTCAATGGTTCACTGGATCAGTCTAAAACTTTACACATACATTGCTGCCTTCAAGTGGCCAAACTCTAAATTGCACCTGGGCTGGAATAATACATTATGTCTTTCTCTTGCATTTCAAAGATGGTTGATACAAAAAAAATGAATGTTTTTTCTTTGTATTATCTTTTACCAGATCTAATGTGTTATATTCTCCTACATTCCTTTAACATTTCCACAAACTTCAAAGTGTTTCTTTTCAAATGGTATCAATAATATGCATATCCTTGCTTCAGGTCCTGAGCTACAGGCAGTTAGATTTGGGTATGTCCTTTTAGGCTACATTTGAAAAAAAGGGTCAGATCCTTAAGATGTTTTAAGTTTTTCTCCAAAAACACCCTAGTCCTTGTCGATGACAAACATACCCATTGCAAACAGGACGCATGCTTTGAAATATTTTTTATTCTCTACAGGCTTCCATCTTTTCACTCCGTAATTTAAGTTAGTATTGTGTAGTAAATACAATGTTGATCCATCCTCAGTTTTCTCCTACCAAAGCCATTAAACTCTAACTATTTTAAAGTTACCATTGGCCTCTGAGCCTCCCTGAGCTGTTTCCTTCCTCTCTTGCAACTGAGTTAGGAATAACTCCTGTATCTTTGTAGTGACTGGGTGTATTGATGCACCACTTAAAGTGTAATTAATAACTTAACCATGCTGAAAAGGATATTCAATGTATTTTTTAAATACATTATTTAACTACCAATAGGTGCCCTGCTTTGCGAGGCATTGGAAAACCTTCCTGGTCTTTATGGCTGAATCTGTTTTTGAAATGTACTGCTTGACAAAGGGACCTCACAGATAATTGTATGTGTGGGGTACAGAGATGAGGTAGTCAATAAAAACTCATGTTTAACACTGTTATTGAACACAAAGTGAGTTCCTGCAACTTATTATGTGACTTGTTAAGCAGATTTGTACTCCTGAACTTTTTTTTAGGCTTGCCATCACAAGGGGTTGAATACTTATTGACTCAAGACATTTCAGCTTTTCATTGTTAATCCATTTGCAACAATGGCTAAATACATAATTCCACTTTTACATTGTGGTATTGTGTGTTTTAGGCCAATGACACAACATCTTAATTGAATCGGTTAAATTCAGGCTGTTACACAACAAACTGTGGACAGAGTGCAGGGGTGTGTACAGGCACTGTACATTTACCTTTAGTTAATGTAGCACGCGCTCTTATCACACCATAGTGGCAGAAAACCTTCAATACCAATGGAAGGTAAAAGGGGGCCACAAAATGGTGAACCTATATAAAGAAATGCTATTGAAAAGCATTTATTATTTTGGAAATACTTTTGAAAACTGTAATTTGGAATTTGTTACAAAATAAATTGGAGTGTAGTTCAGCTCAGTGTAATACAGCATACAAAATACTCAAAAGTAATTAAAATACGTATTTGAAATACATGTAATAGCAATTACCGCCCGTCTCTGATCGTAGCTCAATTAAACAGCATCAACTGTAAGGTTCTGCTTTTCTTAAGTCAACCTTGGGTTATTTTTCTTTGTGTTCTGGAACGCAGCCCTGTTTCTTTGTGTTCTGGAACGCAGCCCTGTTTCTTTGTGTTCTGGAACGCAGCCCTGTTTCTTTGTGTTCTGGAACGTAGCCCTGTTTCTTTGTGTTCTGGAACGCAGCCCTGTTTCTTTGTGTTCTGGAACGCAGCCCTGTTTCTTTGTGTTCAGGAACGTAGCACTGGAGTTTTGTTTTTGTTCATTGATTTTACCTGTGTTCATTCCTCACCTGGTCTCATCAGCTCCTTATTTAGTTCAGTTCTTTGTATGGTTGTGAGGTATTGTTTGTTTTGGACTGTCTACCTGAGTTTGACCATTGCCTGCCTGTAACCACGATTCCTGCCTTCTGTGAAGGCTTAATTAACATCTGCCTCGCTCTGCATGTGAATCTACACCTTTGTCTCCCTGAGAATTCATTACATCAACAACCCAACTTGGCTCCGGGAATGGGTTAAGTGACCCAACTGCTAGGTCAAAATAACCCAACATGTGTTCTGTCCAATATTTACAGAAATGTAGTTGTTTTTAACCCATTGTACAGGCTGCAATCGCAAGTCAATGTTATTTTGAAAATCTTGTATCTCTTTCCTGCAGTCAAATGACTAGTGGACTCATGGGTGGAATGTTATTCATATTTTCTTTTTTTATAATTTCATAAATAATAATAAATAACATTTTCTATCACGTTTCAGGTAGGACCCAGATGCAGACAGTGTTGAAGTAACAAAAGTGTATTACTAGAACAGGGGCATGCAAAATGACAGGTCAAGGGCAGGAAGAGGTCAGTAATCCAGATCAAAATCAAAAGGTCCAGAACGGAAGGCTGTCTCAGGGTCAGAGCAGGCAGGGGTCAATAATCCAGTGTGGTGTGGCAAGGTACAGAACGGCAGGCAGGGTCAGGGTCATAGCAGGCAGGGGTCAATAATCCAGTGTGGTGTGGCAAGGTAGAGAACGGCAGGCAGGGTCAGGGTCAGAGCAGGCAGGGGTCAATAATCCAGTGTGGTGTGGCAAGGTAGAGAACGGCAGGCAGGGTCAGGGTCATAGCAGGCAGGGGTCAATAATCCAGTGTGGTGTGGCAAGGTACAGAACAGCAGGCAGGGTCAGGGTCATAGCAGGCAGGGGTCAATAATCCAGTGTGGTGTGGCAAGGTAGAGAACGGCAGGCAGGGTCAGCGTAGGCAGAATGGTCAAAACTGGGAAAAACTAGAAAACAGGAACTAGAACAGACAGAGCAAGGGGGAAAACACTGGTTTCACGAAACAAAAACAGAGAACACAGGTATAAATACACTGGGGATAATTGCGAAGATTGATGGGGTGGAGACAAGCACAAAGACTGGTAAAATCGATCAGGGTGTGACAATTTACAGCAAAAAATCTGGTGTTTCTATGTCAAGCAGTTTTGTTATATTTCAGTTTCCTGTGATGTATATGCTCCCTTGTAAAATAGTCCCCTATAAAGTGTAATATTGGGATGCAAAACTCAAACTTCAACTATATCTGATATGGTACAGGTGTCTTCTTTTTTTGAAAGCACATAACCATGTGTGAGGTGTATGCTATTCTTTCAAAGTAGATTTGTTTAAGAGTACCAATAAATTCTCTGTATGACCCTGATTTAGCCCACTGCACTGAAAGGTTAAATCTAGTGATCATTATCTGTCTGATAAATGCATCTTATCCAGAGGATACAGTGGGGCAAAAAAGTATTTAGTCAGCCACCAATTGTGCAAGTTCTCCCACTTAAAAAGATGAGAGAGGCCTGTAATTTTCATCATAGGTACACTTCAACTATGACAGACAAAATGAGATGAAAAAAATCTAGAAAATCACATTGTAGGATTTTTAATGAATTTATTTGCAAATTATGGTGGAAAATAAGTATTTGGTCACCTACAAACAAACAAGATTTCTGGCTCTCACAGACCTGTAACTTCTTCTTTAAGAGGCTCCTCTGTCCTCCACTCGTTACCTGTATTAATGGCACCTGTTTGAACGTGTTATCAGTATAAAAGACACCTGTCCACAACCTCAAACAGTCACACCCCAAACTCCACTATGGCCAAGACCAAAGAGCTGTCAAAGGACACCAGAAACAAAATTGTAGACCTGCACCAGGCTGGGAAGACTGAATCTGCAATAGGTAAGCAGCTTGGTTTGAAGAAATCAACTGTGGGAGCAATTATTAGGAAATGGAAGACATACAAGACCACTGATAATCTCCCTTGATCTGGGGCTCCATGCAAGATCTCACCCCGTGGGGTCAAAATTATCACAAGAACGGTGAGCAAAAATCCCAGAACCAACACGTGGGGAGCTAGTGAATGACCTGCAGAGAGCTGGGACCAAAGTAACAAAGCCTACCATCAGTAACACACTACGCCGCCAGGGACTCAAATCCTGCAGTGCCAGACGTGTCCCCCTGTATCAGCCAGTACATGTCCAGGCCTGTCTGAAATTTGCTAGAGAGCATTTGGATGATCCAGAAGAAGATTGGGAGAATGTCATATGGTCAGATGAAACCAAAATATAACTTTTTGGTAAAAACTCAACTCGTCGTGTTTGGAGGAGAAAGAATGCTGAGTTGCGTCCAAAGAACACCATACCTACTGTGAAGCATGGGGGTGGAAGCATTTCAAGGTCCTGGAGTGGCCTAGCCAGTCTCCAGATCTCAAACCCATAGAAAATCTTTGGAGGGAGTTGAAAGTCCATGTTGCCCAGCAACAGCCCCAAAACATCACTGCTCTAGAGGAGATATGCATGGAGGAATGGGCCAAAATACCAGCAACAGTGTGAAAACCTTATGAAGACTTACAGAAAAATGTTTGACCTCTGTCATTGCCAACAAAGGGTATATAACAAAGTATTGAGATAAACTGTTGTTATTGACCAAATATTTATTTTCCACCATAATTTGCAAATAAATTCATTAAAAATCCTTCAATGTGATTTTATGGATTTTTTTTTCTCATTTTAACTGTCATAGTTGAAGTGTACCTATGATGAAAATTACAGGCCTCTAATCTTTTTAAGTGGGAGAACTTGCACAATTGGTGGCTGACTAAATACTTTTTTGCCCCACTGTATTATCCCCTCAGCAAGGACACGTCCATTGTCTTGTAGGAAAACATTTACCATTTAAATAAACAAAGCCTAGTGATTTATGTTGAATTTGGATGATTTTTGTGTATGACTATTTTGCTTATTAATGGCTGCAGGCTGCAGGTTAGTTAGGACCCTCTGTTAAGGTAACAAGGCCCTAGGTTAATTCATATGAATACCTAAACCAGCCAGAGATCTAAACACATGTTCTAGTGATTAGAGAGATGGCATAGTCCCAAATGGCACCCCATTCCCTATACAGTGCACTACTTTTGACCAGGACTCATAGGGCTGTGTACTATATAGGGAATAAGGTGCCATTTAAGACACATTCTGAGATGGGGTAGTCGGCATGCAACTGGGGTGAAGGCTGAGTGCAGTGCAGCATCCAGAGCAGAGAGTAGATGTCTCAGGGGAGGACGGTGTGCTTCTCTAGGTGAGAAATAAACAAGATGGTAACCCCGAGGTCATCATTAAACTAAGAGGACGAGGCTGAATGCACACACAGATCAATGCTCAACTCATAAATGTCCACAGGAAATAGTAATGGAGGATCTATTTTCAAACCTTATCCTGTCAATTAGTCAAGAAAATGTGTCATCGCGATGGTGAGTGAATACTCAGACACTGACGGCATATTACTAATGAGTCAATGACAATGGAATAAGCGCAACAGTAAAAATGTTATGAAATCATGAAAAGTATCTTTCCTCTTGAGATATACCTTGCTATTTCCTTAAATTTATAAAACAAGCTAATTATCTTTGAAAATGAAACATAGTTGTATGGAGCATATTGGTCACTATATGCTCCCTTGTAAAATAGTGCCCTCAATGGGACTTCCTGTGTAAATAAAGGTTAAATTAAATAAATAAAACCTAGCTACCACCCAGACTGCATTAAATATGGTTGGGTCTCATCAGTCCCATGACAGTGCATTTAGATGATTAAATCAGTGGGTGCACGTAGCAGCGCTGACACGACAACAATTAATAAGCTACACCTAGCTCCTTCTGCAGCTAATAACATTACACTGTATGAAAAAACATAATCAGACAGGTGGACAGGGATTTGAGAACACTTTTAACTGTAGAAGTCTGTACTATTGTTCTGCTGGGACTCAAAAACATGTGGGTAGGTTGCATTGTATTATATACCATTGGCTGCAGCCCACAGTGTAGGGTATTCATACTCTACATATGTTATAAGTTGCCTATTTATCTTATTTTGGTACAACACTTACACATTATAGAGAGCTATTTCACCCAGATAAGCATTCTGTAACAAGATATGTGAGCTTGTTGTCTTGTGAACCCTCATCTCTCTCTCTCTCTCTCTCATCTCTCTCTCTTCTCTCTCTCTCTCTCTCCCTCTCTCTAATACTCTCACACACACACAACCACTCACATTAAAAAGCATTTCATTTGAGGTTGTCAGCTGCAGCCATTTGAGGGAATCAAATACCCCAAGCTTTGTGCACATTTCATGTCTTGAACTTTGTACGGACCCAAAGTTCCTATGAACGTCACATTTCATCATTCACCCAGTTTGAAGCCATGCATTACGTTCGAGAGAGAGGTAGAGAGATGGAGGAGAGACACCCAGCACACAGGGAGACAAACAACTACCTGAAGGTGACTGCATTCCGTCCCCCATATGCCCCCTTACGCACAACTACGACAACATAACCAACAAAAATTGTCACAACTCCTGCAGCTCTGTCGGATGCTGGGTATGTACATAGTCAATGGTAGGCTTTGAGTAGACTCCTCTGGTAGGTACGCCTATAGTTTACCTCTTGGAAGTAGTACTGTAGACTACTTTATCACAGACCACAACCCAGAGTCTCTTAGAGCATTCACGGTCAGTCCACTGACATCCCTATCAGATCACAGCAAAATCACAGTCTACTTCAACAGAGTGTCGTGTCTTTGGCTATGCCAGATTAAGTGATATGACCTGCTATTCTATAAAATAATTTCTCCGTGATTAATATTACCTGACTGAGCTAATCATGTAAATGTAATTAACTAGAGAGTCGGGGCACCACAAAATAATATTTATGGAGCTGTTATCTTCCAAATAAACTCTTAAAGACCTAGTAATATTTTACATCAATAGCAGTCAATATTAATTGTCACCTTAATTCAGTCTCATCTGAAAGTTGTAAATTCTTGGTTATCTTCACGAACACTGGCTAACAAGTTGAATCAGCAATACAAAATTGGGTTTAATTATTTATTTACTAAATACTTAACTAATCACACAGATTTACATAGACAAAGAAGGAATAATACCTTGATTACAAATTACGTCATAAAGGAAAACGTCCCTAGCGGGCAGAACAGATATGACAGCTGGTTACACAAAATAAAAGGGGCTGGGTTTGAGTGAATGAGCGGGAAGTCTGAGGGACAAAGGTAGAAGCTGTGCTATCGTAAATACAGTATCTTATGCATTCTAAATTACCGCCCATTTGGAAAAGGAAAATGCAATAAATATTTACGCTGAGCTGTGCTTCGGTAGGTTGGTGGTAGATGGAAGGCCGTGTTGCCAAACCGAGTCCTTTGTCCTTTGAAGAATGTCTCTGGTGGTCAATTGGGTACGTTGTAGTAATGCTGTTGCTAACTCAACGGCTAGGAGGTATCACTTCTGCAGTGAATAAGAGTTCAAAGTCCATACCATTCGCAACCAAAGCTCACGCTGATGTTGGCTTCGTTCTGTAATTATTATCTGTACCATTCTGACATCGGACCATCGTCCTCACATCCTCTGAACAGGAGGTTACATTTTCGTCAAGGCTTTATATAGTGGAGCGAGATGGATGTGTTTGAAAAATGTCATAACCCATGTCTCTTCACAGGGGCGGGCCACTGATTGAGCCCTATCTTATAAAACCCAAATCTCTCATTTGGAAGCTAAAATTACATTTAATCTCTACACCAATAATTTTATATTCAAACATTTAAATTGAACAACAATTCCATGTGAATCCGATAACTCTGATGTGTAGACTTTCCACTGTAGAGTTTATGTTATCTTATCATTGATGAGAATATCTCAGATGACAACCGAACTGACATCATATTCATTAAGTACCACTGCATATGTTCAATTGGTTGGATTACCAGAGTTATAGTTAATTTCCCCCCCACCTTCTGATGTTCCCAGAATCTCTACGTTAACCAAGGGTTTGCAAATGTAACATAAGTAGGGTAGATAGAGGAAAAGAGGGGGTATTTATGACTGTCATAATCCTACCCCCAGGCCAACGTCATGACAAGATCTATGATCAATCATGAGGCATCAAAGCCGAAGGAACTGAATAATATTAACCTCTCTAGGGTAGGGGGCAGCATTCGGAATTTTGGATGAAAAGCATGCCCAAATTAAACAACCTGCTACTCAGGCCCAGAAGACACGATATGCATATAACTGGTAGATTTGGAAAGAAAACACTCTAAAGTTTCCAAAACTGTTAAAATAGTGTCTGAGTATAACAGAACTGATTTGGCCGGCGAAAACCTGAGAAAAAATCCATTCAGGAAGTATTTTTGTTGTTGTTGTAGTTTTCTATTCAATGCCATTACAGTATCCATTGACTTAGGACTCAATTTGCAGTTCCTATGCCTTCCACTAGATGTATACAAAACTGAGGTTTTTGGATATAAAGAGACTTTATCAAACAAAAGGAACATTTATTGATTAAATGAATGTCTTCTGAGTGCCACCATATGAAGATCATCAAAGGAAAGGGATTAATTTTATCTCTATTTCTGAGTCTTGTAACGCTTCTGCTTGGCTGGTTATTGTTTGTAATAATTGTCATCTGGTCTATGTTCTGGGCTAGGTATGTTCTGGGCTAGGTATGCTTTCACCGAAAAGCATTTTATAAATCTGACACCGTGGTTGGATTAACAAGAAGTTCATCTTTAAACCTATGCAAAATATGTTTTGTTTTCTGAATTTTTATAATGAGCATTTCTGTATTTTTGCCATTGTAATTTGAATCTGCAATCTCACTGGATGTTGGCCAGATGGGACGCTAGCGTCCCACATACCCTAGAGAGGTTAAGAAATGCTATAGGTGGAAGGAAAGTAGTGTGGAAATCTGCCAAATAACTATTAGGAAAAAAACAAATTCATTCTATTCTAGACAATTTCCTGGACAAAATCTTTCACTGTAATAGTGAAGGTGTAAACTTGCCAGTAGAAAACCTAAATAGTACATAGTATTAATATCTCAGCTTCCATATCAAATCTAAACATTTCAAGCAGACACCTTAAGAAAATGAACAACAATGACACATGGTTTGATGAAGAATGCAAAAACCTATGAAAGAAATTGGGAATCCAACCAAAAACATAAATATCCAGAAAACATGAGCCTATGCCTTCACCATGGTGAATCACTAAAACAATACAGAAATACAGTACGGAAAAAGAAGGGACAGCACGTCAGAAATCAGCTCAATGTAATTGAAGAATTCATAGAATCTAACCAATTCTGGGAAAATGGGAAAACAAATAACAACACAAAGAGTTATCTATCCAAAATGGAGATGTATGGATAAACCACTTCTCCAATCTTTTGGCTCTATAGCAAAGAACAAACAGCAAACATATACATGATCAAATACAAATATTAGAATGAACTATTAAAGACTACCATAACCCACTGGATTCTCCAATTATATTGAATGAACCACAGGACAAAATACAAACCCTCCAACCCTAAAAGGCCTGTGGGATTGATGGTATCCTAAATGAAATGATCAAATATACAGAACACAAATTCTAATTGGCTATGCTTAAACTCTTTAACATCATCCTTAGCTCTGGGGTCTACCACAAAGCTTGGAACCAAGGACTGATCAACCCAATCCACAATATTGGAAACAAATTTGATCCCCAATAACTACAGAAACCTTGGGGAAAAAGCAGCAGACTCCTACATTTCCTCAGCGAAAATAGCGTACTGAGCAAATATCAAATAGGCTTTTTACCAAATTATCGTACGACAGATCACGTTTTCACCTTGCACACCCTAATTGACAAACAAACACACCAAAACAAAGGCAAAGTCTTCTCAGGGTTCAATGATTCTAAAAAAGCTTTTGACTCAATTTGGCATGAGGGAATGCTATACAAATTGATGGAATGTAAAGTTTTGGGTGAAAAAATATGACATTATAAAATCCATGTACACAAACAACAAGTGTGGGGTTAAAAATTGTTTTTAAAAAACACACATTTCTTTCCACAGGTTCGGGGGGTGAGACAGGGATGCATTTTAAGCCCCACCCTCTTCTACATATGAATTGGCGAAGGGACAAGAACAGTGTGCAACACCCGGCTTCACCCTACTAGAATCTGAAGTCAAATGTCTACTGTTTGCTGACGATCTGGTGCTTCTGTTCCAAACCAAGGAGGGCCTATAGCAGCACCTAGATCTTCTGCCAGATTCTGTCAGACCTGGGCCCTGACATTATATCTCAGTAAGACAAAAATAATGGTGTTTCAAAAAAGATCCAGTTGCCGGGAACACGAATATAAATAAAACAAAGTGTGAATTAAAAGTACATATCTCAGAGCATCGTAGCACCATTAGGTGTAAAAACTTTACTTACCCAGTTGCGGCCCACTTCCTGGAGGCAGGCCACTCGATTTCGTCTCTGCGTTATATTGGCATCGAACATGTCACCCTCCCTAGGAGAGGGGGTGACCTTGATAATTTATTGTTAAAACGAGAGGCTGCCTGGATCTTTAACTTAAAGACCCTTGCTCCCTTCGGTCTCAACGTAGACTTTGATCTGAATCCATTCTTGTGATTATTGTGACTTTGCCATTGTAATTGTTTGCAAGCTTTTGTAGTCGAAAATGAATTTATGATCGTATGCTATCCATTTATTGTTTGTATGGTGTTCTTTGTATGCCATTTTAATATTTGAGAATTAACCATTTGGCCACTTTTGGCCACTATTACAGACACCTGTGTGTCTATTTAAACAAATCATCCAGCAGTGTTTGTGATTATACCCTGATGAAGACAGCTTGGCTGTCGAAACATTGGTAATTACATTTTTGCATCTGAGCTCCTAGAGTGTGCGGCTCTCTTTTATTTTCAAGTTTTCTACTCCGCTAGCCAGCACCTCGCCTAAAAAGGTGTGCGTTTCTTTTTCTTCTAGAAAGAACATGGAAAAAAACAGCTCTTGAAATATTTTTTTGATATATTCATCAAAAAACAGATCAGGGTCTAGAGTAACGCTGGGGTCCTTCACAGTTTCATTTGAGACAGCTGTACAACCATCGGAAATCAGTGTCTGATCCGACAGCAGATCTCTTTGTTATTTGGGACCCAGAATTACAGTAGCATCTCTGTTTTGAGTTTATAATTTTTTTTAAATGCCACCATCCACCTCCTTATGTCTGGAACACAGGCTTCCAGGGTATGTAATGTTCGGGCTTCACCATGTTTCATTAAAATGTACAGCTGTGTGTCGTCGGGATCACAGTGAAAGTTGACATTGTGTTTCTGAATGACATCACAAAGAGGTAGCATATAAAGTGAAAACAGTAGAGGTCCTAGAAAGGAATCTTGAGGAACACCAAAAGGTATCATTGATTTGTCAGAGAAAAAACCACCCACAGAAACTAACTGATATCTTTCCGACAGATATGAGCTAAACCATGCAAGAACTTGTCCCAGTGGACTACATAGGGTTTCCAATTTCTCCAAAAGAATGTGGAGATTGATGGTGTTGAAATCGCAAAGACGGATGGAGAGCCTTGGTCTGACGCCATTAAAAGGTCAGTTACCAACTTCACGGTCTCAGTACTATGATAGGGTCTAAAAGCGGACCAGGCAGTGAGTTGCTGAGCCACAGCTTTTTCTAAACTTTTTGACAAGAGTGGAAGTTTCGGTATAGGCTGATAGTTTTCTCAGTTTTCTGGGTCAAGGTTTTACTTTTCCAGGAAAGGATATTTCACTGCCACTTTTAGTGAGTTTAGTACAGAAGATATAGAGAAGTTTATTATGTTCAACATAGGAGGGTCAAACACATGAAGTAGCTTTTTCAGTAGTTTAGTTGGAATAGAGACCAAAGCTGGAAGGCTTAGAGGCCATGACTATTTTAGTGAATGTGTAGAAAGATGAAAAACTTGTATCTCCATTGATCCTAGGTCCTGACAGTTCTGTGCAGACTCACGACATCTGAGCTTTGGATAAATATGCACAATCAAAGAGGATTCCTTAATTTGTTTTCTAACCTCTTGCTTCTACCTGAGACGCTTGCGTCCCAACTAGAGCTCTGGAAATGCAAATGCACTACGCTAAATGCTAATAGTATTAGTTAAAACTCAAACGTTCATTAAAATACACATGCAGGGTATCGAATTAAAGCTACACTCGTTGTGAATCCAGGCAACAAGTCAGATTTTTAAAATGCTTTTCGGCGAAAGCATGAGAAGCTATTATCTGATAGCATGCACCAATACACTACAACACAAAAGCCACGCAGGGGACGTAAACAAAATAATTAGCATTTCAGCGTTACACAAACCGCACAATAAAATAGAAAACAGTCCTTACCTTTCACCATCTTCTTTGTTGGCACTCCTAGATGTCCCATAAACACTATTGGGTCTTTATTTTGATTAAATCGGTCCATATAAAGCCAAGATATCGTTATATGTAGACTGTGTGATAAACGAAAAAAACAGCGTTTTCAAAACGTAACGTCATTTTTTTAAATTCAAAAAGTCGACGATAAACTTTCACAAAACACTTCGAAATACGTTTGTAATGCAACTTTAGGTATTAGTAAACGTTAATAAGCGATCAAATTCATCAGGAGGCGATGTAAAGATCATTAGCTGTCCGTCTGGAAAAATGTCCGGCTAGAAACTCAACGAAAATATCCGGTCCTAGACCTGAAATAATACGGTGCCCTGCATGTGTTTGACCAAGAAAAAACTCGAAGGGAAATGACAAGACTAGACACCGTGTGGAAGCTGTAGGTACTGCAACCTCAGTCAATGAATTGTGGTTCACCTTTATCAATGGGTTCAAGTAGCGCATGGATATATTTTCCCATTTTCAGTGATCAGTTTTTCCTGTGCTTTTCGATGTAAATGCCGTTCTGGTAAAGCCACAGCAGTGATTTAACCAGTTTTATAAACGTCTGAGTGTTTTCTATCCACACAGACTAAGCAAATGCATATACTATATTCCTGGCATGAGTAGCAGGGCGCTGAAATGTTGCGCGATTTTTAACAGAATGTTCAAAAAAAGTAGAGGGTAGAAGGAAGAGGCTAATGACCATGATCTTTTCGTCAAAGAAGTTAATGAATTCATCACTGCTGAAATGAAGGCCATCCTAACTTGGGGAATGCTGCTTTTTAGTTAGCTTTACAACAGTATCAAAAAATAAATGTAGGATTGTATTTTTTCTCCTCAATCAGCTTGGAAAAGTAGGCTGATTGAGCAGCAGTGAAGAATTTTCAATATTGCACGGTACAGTCTTTCCAAGCTAGTCCGTTCCAATTTTCTGGAAGTTTGCTTCAGGTCTCAGGCATTTTCTGTATACGAGGGAGCTAGTTTCTTGTGACATTATTGTTATCTTTTTAGTGGGGCGACTGCAGGAAGGACATCACACAAGGTTAACTTTAGATCCTTGGTTAGGTGGTTGACTGAATTTTGTACTCCGGCGTCCTTGGGTAGGTGGAGGGAGTCTGGAAGGGCATCGAGGAATGTTTGGGTTGTCCGAGAATTTATAGTGTGGCTTTTGATAATCATTGGTTTAAATCCTTTTGATAATCCTTGGGGTCAAAGCAAAACATTCCTTGTGATTGCGAACGTAATGGTCCGATCGTACAGGATTATGAGGAAACGTTTTTAGATTCAAAATATCCGTTCCAGGGGTCACAATTAGATCAAGAGTATTACTGTGGCAATGCGTAGGCCTCGAGACATGTTGGACAAGAGTATTACTGTGGCAATGCGTAGGCCCCGAGACATGTTGGACAAGAGTATTACTGTGGCAATGCGTAGGCCTCGAGACACGTTGGACAAGAGTATTACTGTGGCAATGCGTAGGCCTCGAGACATGTTGGACAAGAGTATTACTGTGGCAATGCGTAGGCCTCGAGACATGTTGGACAAGAGTATTACTGTGGCAATACGTAGGCCTCGAGACATGTTGGACAAGAGTATTACTGTGGCAATGCGTAGGCCTCGAGACATGTTGGACAAGAGTATTACTGTGGCAATGCGTAGGCCTCGAGACATGTTGGACAAGAGTATTACTGTGGCAATGCGTAGGCCTCGAGACATGTTGGACAAGAGTATTATAATACGTAGGCCTCGAGACATGTTGGACAAGAGTATTACTGTGGCAATGCGTAGGCCTCGAGACATGTTGGACAAGAGTATTACTGTGGCAATGCGTAGGCCTCGAGACATGTTGGACAAGAGTATTACTGTGGCAATGCGTAGGCCTCGAGACATGTTGGACAAGAGTATTACTGTGGCAATGCGTAGGCCTCGAGACATGTTGGACAAGAGTATTACTGTGGCAATGCGTAGGCCTCGAGACATGTTGGACAAGAGTATTACTGTGGTAATGCGTAGGCCCCGAGACATGTTGGACAAGAGTATTACTGTGGCAATGCGTAGGCCTCGAGACATGTTGGACAAGAGTATTACTGTGGCAATGCGTAGAGACATGTTGGACAAAGTATTACTGTGGTAATGCGTAGGCCCCGAGACATGTTGGACAAGAGTATTACTGTGGCAATGCGTAGGCCTCGAGACATGTTGGACAAGAGTATTACTGTGGTAATGCGTAGGCCTCGAGACATGTTGGACAAGAGTATTACTGTGGCAATGCGTAGGCCTCGAGACATGTTGGACAAGAGTATTACTGTGGCAATGCGTAGGCCTCGAGACATGTTGGACAAGAGTATTACTGTGGCAATGCGTAGGCCTCGAGACATGTTGGACAAAACCCAGTGAGTCGATGATGGCTCCGACAGCCTTTTGGAGTGGGTCTGTGGACTTCTTCATGTAAATAATATTATAATCACAAACATTTGAATAAATATGACTACGAGGTCCGATTGGTATTCAGGGAACTCAGCGATGAACACCGTATACGGCCCAGAAGGCCTCTAAACAGTAGCTATAACAAGTGATTGAATAGGCTGCATACATTTCATGACTAGAACCTCAAAAGACATAGGAAATCCTGTAAACTGACATTTTCTGTCATAAATGTTAGCAACACCTCTGCCTTTGATGGATGTGTGGTGAATATGGTCACTAGTGTAACCAGAAGAAGAGGCCTCTTTTAACGCAGTACAATCACATCAAGTTTATGATTAGTGATTAGTTCATTATTTAACTTCTTATGGCTGCAGTGACAGTATTAAGTAGCTTGGATGAAAGGTGCCCAGAGGTGCCCAGAGTAAATGGCCTGCTCCTCAGTCTCAGTTGCTAATATATGCATATTATTAGTAGTATTGGATAGAAAACACTCTGACGTTTCTAAAACTGTTTGAATTATGTCTGTGAGTATAACAGAACTCATATGACAGGCAAAAATCCAAGAAATCCAAACAGGAAGTGAGAAATCTGAGGTTGGTATATTTTCAACCCAGGCCCTATTGAATTCACATTGGGATATGAATGAAGTTGCACTTCCTAGGGCTTCCACTAGATGTCACATGTCTTTAGAAACTTGAATGAGGCTTCTACTGTGTTGTGAGACTGAATAGGAGCTGAATGAGTCAGGTTACTGGCAGAGAGCCATTTCCTGGTCATGCTCATTCCACATGATATCGCCCTGCGTTCCGTTGCTCCTCTAGACACCAAGGAATTCTCTGGTTGGAACTTTATTGAAGATTTATGATAAAAACATCCTAATGGTTGATTCTATACTTAGTTTGAAATGTGTCTTCAACCTGCAATATAATTTTTTGAAGTTTTTGTCCGAAGTAATGCACAAGCATTTGGATATGTGTACCTAACGCTAACAAAAGTAGCTACTTGGACATAAATAACGGACATTATCGAACAAATCAAGCATTTATTGTGGAACTGCGATTCCTGGGCGTGCATTCTGAATATTTACAATGTGATTTCTGGTTTCTGTTGACTCCAACATGGCGGCTAATTTGATTATTTTTCTGTGTGTATAACTTGTATTATCATCTACATTTATGATGAGTATTTCTGTTGAATCGATGTGGCTATGCAAAATCACTAGATGTTTTTGGAACTAGTGAACGTAACGCGCCAATGTAAACTCAGATTTTTTTTATATAAATATGAACTTTATCAAACAAAACATACATGTATTGTGTAACATGAAGTCCTATGAGTGTCATCTGATGAAGATCATCAAAGGTTAGTGATTAATCTTATCTCTATTTGTGCTTTGTGTGACTCCTCTCTTTGGCTGGAAAAATGGCTGTGTTTTTCTGTGACTTGGCGGTGACCTAACATAATCGTTTGTGGTGCTTCGCTGTAAAGCTTATTTGAAATCGGACACTGTGGTGGGATTAACAGCAAGATGACCTTTAAAACGGTATAAGATACATGTATGTTTGAGGAATTTTAATGATTAGATTTCTGTTATTTTGAATTTGGCGCCCTGCACTTTCACTGGCTGTTGTCATATCATCTCGTTAACGGGATTGCAGCCCTAAGAAGTTATAACTATGACTGCCCTAAAAATACATATATACAGTGCCTTGCGAAAGTATTCGGCCCCCTTGAACTTTGCGACCTTTTGCCACATTTCAGGCTTCAAACATAAAGATATAAAACTGTATTTTTTTGTGAAGAATCAACAACAAGTGGGACACAATCATGAAGTGGAACGACATTTATTGGATATTTCAGACTTTTTTAACAAATCAAAAACTGACAAATTGGGCGTGCAAAATTATTCAGCCCCCTTAAGTTAATACTTTGTAGCGCCACCTTTTGCTGCGATTACAGCTGTAAGTCGATTGGGGTATGTCTCTATCAGTTTTGCACATCGAGAGACTGAATTTTTTTCCCATTCCTCCTTGCAAAACAGCTCGAGCTCAGTGAGGTTGGATGGAGAGCATTTGTGAACAGCAGTTTTCAGTTCTTTCCACAGATTCTCGATTGGATTCAGGTCTGGACTTTGACTTGGCCATTCTAACACCTGGATATGTTTATTTTTGAACCATTCCATTGTAGATTTTGCTTTATGTTTTGGATCTTTGTCTTGTTGGAAGACAAATCTCAGTCCCAGTCTCAGGTCTTTTGCAGACTCCATCAGGTTTTCTTCCAGAAAGGTCCTGTATTTGGCTCCATCCATCTTCCCATCAATTTTAACCATCTTCCCTGTCCCTGCTGAAGAAAAGCAGGCCCAAACCATGATGCTGTCACCACCATGTTTGACAGTGGGGATGGTGTGTTCAGGGTGATGAGCTGTGTTGCTTTTACGCCAAACATAACGTTTTGCATTGTTGCCAAAAAGTTCAATTTTGGTTTCATCTGACCAGAGCACCTTCTTCCACATGTTTGGTGTGTCTCCCAGGTGGCTTGTGGCAAACTTTAAACAACACTTTTTATGGATATCTTTAAGAAATGGCTTTCTTCTTGCCACTCTTCCATAAAGGCCAGATTTGTGCAATATACGACTGATTGTTGTCCTATGGACAGAGTCTCGCACCTCAGCTGTAGATCTCTGCAGTTCATCCAGAGTGATCATGGGCCTCTTGGCTGCATCTCTGATCAGTCTTCTCCTTGTATGAGCTGAAAGTTTAGAGGGACGACCAGGTCTTGGTAGATTTGCAGTGGTTTGATACTCCTTCCATTTCAATATTATCGCTTGCACAGTGCTCCTTGGGATGTTTAAAGCTTGGGAAATCTTTTGGTATTCAAATCCGGCTTTAAACTTCTTCACAACAGTATCTCGGACCTGCCTGGTGTGTTCCTTGTTCTTCATGATGCTCTCTGCGCTTTTAACGGACCTCTGAGACTATCACAGTGCAGGTGCATTTATACGGAGACTTGATTACACACAGGTGGATTGTATTTATCATCATTAGTCATTTAGGTCAACATTGGATCATTCAGAGATCCTCACTGAACTTCTGGAGAGAATTTGCTGCACTGAAAGTAAAGGGGCTGAATAATTTTGCACGCCCAATTTTTCAGTTTTTGATTTGTTAAAAAAGTTTGAAATATCCAATAAATGTCGTTCCACTTCATGATTGTGTCCCACTTGTTGTTGATTCTTCACAAAAAAATACAGTTTTATATCTTTATGTTTGAAGCCTGAAATGTGGCAAAAGGTCGCAAAGTTCAAGGGGGCCGAATACTTTCGCAAGGCACTTCCATATATATATGGAAGTGATGGAAGTGATGGATCTAGCATTAAGTAGTCCTATTTTGAGATGTGTGGTATTATCACAAAATCTTTCAATAATGACAGGAATGGAGGTCTTTATTCCACTGAGGTTGCTAAAGTGAACAGCGCCATGTTTAGTTTTGCCCGACCGATCTAAGCACAGATACGGCTCAATGGGGAAAACTGAGCTGACTACAGTGACTGTGCTAGGGGCAGACTCCACTAAGCTGACTAACAGCCTGCCCTTCACGCTATATCATTGGGGAGCTAGAGGAGTTACAGCCCTGTCTATATTGATAGATAAAATGATAGCACCCCTCCAGCTAGGTTGGAGTCTGTCACTCTTCAGCAGACCAGGCATGGTCCTGTTTGTGGGTGAGTCCCAGAAAGAGGGCCAATTATCTACAAATTATATATTTTGGGAAAGAGCAGAAAACAGTTTTTCAACCAGCAATTGAGTTATGAGAGTCTTTTGTAGACATCATCACTCTCCTTAACTGGGAAGGGCCAGAGACAATTACACGACGCCAACATATCTTTCTAGCTAAGTTACCTTCTGAATCGATGTTGCTCACAGTAACCTCTGACTGTTTCATCCTCGTTGGTGTCGACTAGAATAATAATATCCATATACTTTCTACACTCAGCAGTTTTAGCTTTAGCCAGCACCATCTTCAGATTAGCCTATTAAGTCGGTAGTCCCCTGGTAAACAGTGTATGATCACTGGATGATTATTTTAAAGTCTAATATCTCTGGTAATGGAGTCGCCAATTAACTAGGGTTTTCAAATTGTTAGAGCTAATGGTGGGAGACTAGGGGCCCAGTAAACGGGTGGAGGAGAGACCTGAGAAGGCTCGGGCTCTGACTTGTTGCTTAGTGGGGAAAACCGGTTGAAAGTTTCTGTCAGCTGAATGAGCAACACTGGTATGCTGACAGTATTGCTTTCCAGAGGCCATGAGAAAAAAAATGGTCCTGCTGCGGGGACTGTGCGGGGAGATTACTACTACCTGTACTTACTGGGGGTCACAGATGCTGTTTCATCCTTTCCTACACTTACATTGCCCTTCCCTAACAATTGCTTCTGAAGCCGGGCTTGCAACTCGGCTATCCTCACCAAAGAAGACGGTTCTCCTGCATATTATGAGTCCAACAACTGCAATAAGAAGGCATAATCTTACTTAGCTTTTTTCGGCTGGTGGAGGTCCTGCAGATCCCATGTTCAGATGAAGCGTACAGAGTGAAAAAAATGTGAATGACAAAAGTTGAGTGAGGACAAAACATAGAGCTTTAACATGTAGAGTAAGAAATGTGCGCTCTATTCGTGACATTTCTATCTGCAACGGTCAACAACGTTTGGCTACTGAACATGGTCCTTGTGTTTACATGTTCCTGTACAGTATATGTAGATAGAGGAGGTGGGGGAAACAAGATAGAGACCTCTAGTGGATAATTACAATGCTATAGTAAAGTTGTCAAGTTTAGGATGATATCCCCCACATCGACGGGGTTGCAGTAGAACGGGTTGAGAGCTTCAAGTGTCCACTTGACTAAGGAATTATCATGGTCAAACACACACCAACACAGTCTACGAAGAAGGCACGACAATGCCTGTACCCCCGTAGGAGACTGAAAAGATTTGGCATGGGGCCTCAGATCCTCAAAAAGGTCTACAGCTGCACCAGTGAGAGCATTTAGACTGGCTGCATCACCGGTTGGTATGGCAACTGGTTGGCAAGCAAGGCGCTACAGAGGGTGGTGCGTATGGCCCAGTACATCCCTGGGGCCGAGCTCCGTGCCATCCAGGACCTCTATACCAGGCGGTGTCAGAGGAAGGCCCTAAAAATGGTCAAAGACGTCATCAACGCAAGTCATGGACTGTTCTCTCAGCCACCTTACGGCAAGCGGTACAGATGCACCAAGTCTGGAACCAACAGAACCCTGAAAAGCTTCTATCCCCAAGTCATAGACTGTTCTCTCAGCCACCTTACGGCAAGCGGTACAGATGCACCAAGTCTGGAACCAACAGAAACCTGAAAAGCTTCTATCCCCAAGTCATAGACTGTTCTCTCAGCCACCTTGCGGCAAGCGGTACAGATGCACCAAGTCTGGAACCAACAGAAGCCTGAAAAGCTTCTATCCCCAAGTCATAAGACTGCTAAATAATTAGTCCCGGTTGCTATTGGTTAACTATTTAACTATCTGCATTGATCATTTTTGCACTCTTTTGACTGAACACATACTGCTGTTAATGTTTATTATCTATCCTGTTACCTAGTCACTTTATCCATATCTACGGTATATGTACACTGTATGTGGACAGCTGCTCGTCGAACATCTCGTTCCAAAATCATGGTCACTAATATGGAGTTGATTCCCCCCTTTTGCTGCTATGACAGCCTCCACTCTTCTGGGAAGGCTTTCCACTAGATTTTGGAACATTGCTGCAGGGACTTGCTTCCATTCAGCCAGAAGAGCATTAGTGAGATCGGGCACTGATGTTGGGGCGATTAGGCCTGGCTCGCAGTCGGCGTTCCAATTCATCCCAAAGGTGTTCGATGGGGTTAAATTCAGTGATCTGCGCAGGCCAGTCAACGTCTTCCACACCGATCTCGACAAATAATTTCTGTATAGACCTTCGCTTTGTGCACGGAGGCATTGTCATGTTGAAACAGGAAAGGGCCTTCCCCAAACTGTCGCCACAAAGTTGGAAGCACAGAATGATCTGAATGTCATTGTATTCTGTAGCATAGGTCCTTCAGCTAAGCATGAAAAACAACCCCAGACCATTATTCCTCCTCCACCAAAGTTAACAGTTAGCCGCTATGCATACGGACAGATCACGTTATCCTGGCATCCCCCAAACCCAGATTCGTCTATCAGACTGCCAGATGGTGACGCGCGATTCATCATTCCAGTGAACGCGTTACCACTGCTCCAGAGTCCATTGGCGACGAGCTTTACACCCCTCCAGCCGATGCTTGGTATTTTGCAATGTAATCTTAGGCTTGTGTGCGGCTGCTACGCTATGGAAACCCATTTCATGAAGCTCCCAATGAACTGTTCTTGTGCTGATGTTGCTTCCAGAGGTAGTTTGGAACTCAGGAGACAGTGTTGCAACCGAGGACAGACAATGTTTATTCTCTACTTGCTTCAGCACTCTGCGGTCCCGTTCTGTGGGATTGAGTCGTTGTTGCTCCTAGAAGTTTCCACTTTACAATAACAGCACTTACAGTTGACGTGGCCAGCTCTAGCAGGGCACAAATTTGACAAACTGACTTGTTGGGAAGGTGGTATCCAATGATGGTGCCATGTTGAAAGTCCATTCTACCGACAATGTTTGTCTATGGAGATTGCATGGCTGTGTGCTCGATTTTATACACCTGTCAGCAACGGGTGTGGCTGAAATAGCCGAATCCACTCATTTGAAGGGATGTCCAAATACTCTTGGCCATATAGTGTTCCTCCATAAGCAAACACCAAGGCGGCACTCAGCCAACTGTACAAAATCATTAGCAAGCAAGAATCCTCTCACCCGGAAGCCATTTTTATTGTCGCGGGTGACATTGACCAAGCCCGTCTAAAACAAATTTTCCCAAAATATCACCAATGTGTATCCTGCCCCACAAGAGAATCCAGCGTGCTGTATCCTGCCCCACAAGAGAATCCAGCGTGCTGTATCCTGCCCCACAAGAGAATCCAGCGTGCTGTATCCTGCCCCACGAGAGAATCCAGCGTGCTGTATCCTGCCCCACAAGAGAATCCAGCGTGCTGTATCCTGCCCCACAAGAGAATCCAGCGTGCTGTATCCTGCCCCACAAGAGAATCCAGCGTGCTGTATCCTGCCCCACGAGAGAATCCAGCGTGCTGTATCCTGCCCCACGAGAGAATCCAGCGTGCTGTATCCTGCCCCACGAGAGAATCCAGCGTGCTGTATCCTGCCCCACGAGAGAATCCAGCGTGCTGTATCCTGCCCCACAAGAGAATCCAGCGTGCTGTATCCTGCCCCACAAGAGAATCCAGCGTGCTGTATCCTGCCCCACAAGAGAATCCAGCGTGATTGACCATGTATACACAAACATCCGGGAAGCATACAAAGCCATCCCCCACTTCGGCCAATCAGATCACGTCTCTCTGGTCATACGCCTACAAGTAGCAACTCAAGAGGAAGCCACCAACACAGAGAATAGTGAGGTGCCAGGACAGAGGAGGCAGACTCAATGCTGCAGGATTGTTTAGAGAATACTGATTGGAATATTGCACGTGTAAATATTGGACTATAAATTGAGACTTCCTGTATTATATTTACAAAATAAAATGTATTATTCTATTCTACTGCCATTTACTTTATGTTCATATTCTTATCTTTGATTGTTGTTGCGTTGTCAAGAGAAATAACCTGCAAGTAAGCATGTTGTTGGACAATGTATACTATGTGTATCTCCTACATGCCACTAATAAAACGTGTCACTTAGAAGCCTCATTATGTTTGGAATTCAAAGATTCTACGTGATTGCTTGTCAATTCTTTCTAGCTGAATCTATGGGAATTCAATTTACAATGTTGCTATAGGCTGAACTTCAGTTTGTCTTCAATGTTGTTCTCCCCTTGTAGGTGCCAGTGCCATCAATGCTTGAACAGGGCTGTATAGGGTGGAGTACCTGAAAAATTAATAGCTGAGTAGTGATGTGCGCACACACGCACACGCGCACGCACGCACGCACGCACGCACGCACGCACACACACACACACACACACGGCCATTTGTATTCCAGTACTACATAAGTGGCGCTGTGTTTTGACACAATGGGCCTCATTTTCCAATTAGGTTAATGTATTAGTGATGGATACAATGTGAAGCAGTCATTTGTTTCTGCTTTGGAAAAGTTTTCTCAGCCTCAGCGATCACTAACCACTTTAGCATGCTCCATCCATCATTTTGTCAAACGTTCTAATGTTCTAGGACCTAAACCACCTAGGAAATTAAAGAGAGGAACAAGGGACCAAGCTGCTGGCTCTTTTCACCATATGCCACATGACACATTTGGTGACTTAAATGCTGCACGACAACTGTCGTACGACCATCACTTCTTTGGAAAGTTTGTTGAATTCTGAGGTAAATTACGTCATGGTGTGAGAATTGTTTAGGAGTACACAGTTCACAGTGAAGGAGTAGGCTACACAATGCACGTTGATCGCTGACTAACTGTTTTTTCAAGCATGAAATAGAGATGGTGTTTTTCTCCTCATTTCTCTCCAACTTTTTTTTTTTTTTTTAAAGGAACACTTACTGTTTGAAAAGTAGACCATGTTAATCAACCTCTAAATAAAAGCTCTGTTAGACCAAAACTAAACACTTCCCAGAATGCTTTCTGCCCCATTATTAACGACATCATGGAACATTCATTATGCTTTCAGACAGTCGGTCCATAATGGCACGTTAATGCTGCTGCCATCTGCCATTCTGCTCTTTGACCATGATTTATAAATATATTTACTTTGACCAGTTCTCCTTAAGTGCTTTTTTCTTAACAATGCATGTTATATTAATAATTGACCATAGAGGAATACTGTACCTCCAGGCTTAAAGGAATCATTTGCTCTGGGCTATAAAGGTTCAGAGGCTTTCTGGTTGGTTTTAGAAGCCATTATGTCTTGACTGAAAGCGTATGTGGTTATTTGTGATGCAATGTTTGTAATGTATCACATAGCTAGCTATACATCAATCAATAGATGCTGTTTCTGTGTAAGGTGTTTTTTGTCTGACAAGGTTAAGGCGGAGGCAGGTCAATGCCAGTCGGACAGACAGGCAGGCAGGCAGGAAGTCAGGCCTTAGAATACAACTAAACCTTGAATTTGCGTGAACATGTGATCACGTGATTTAAAGTGAGGTTAACGTGATAACATTTGAAACAAGACGTGAAGCAACGTGATACAATAAAACTACACGTGTGAATACACAATCTCATGTGAAATTAATTTGAAAATAATGTGACAACATGGGGATGCAAAATATCAATATTTGATAACAGGAAATTACACGTGTGTTAAAGCTGTGTAAGGGAGGTGAAGTCAGGTGCAGGAGAGCAGAGTAGAGTAAACAGGCACACTTTTATTCTGGTCAAAACAATAGGCACAAAATGACATCTAAGTGCCCAAAAACACAGAACGATAAACAAAAGTATAGCGCGTGAACATACACCATTAGCAACAAACAATTACACACAAAGACATGGAGGGGAACAGAGGACTAAATACATGTCGTGTGATTATGGAATAAAAACCAGGTGTGGAATGGAACAAGACAAAACAAATGGATATATGAGAAATGGAGCGGCGATGGCTAGAAAGCCGGTGACGTCGACCGCCGAACAAACAAGGAGAGGAGCCGACTTCTGCAGAAGTCGTGACAACATGTGAGCACGTGAAAACACAACCTCATGTGAAATAAATGTGGCAACATGGGGAGAAGAAAATGTCAATATGTGATACCATGACACTACACATACGACAACATTTGATCACATGTGAAAACCCAGGTGTCAATTGTAATTTAGAATATTTTACTTTGAAAGGCATAATTGACCGTATTTAAATTTAAACAGTCAAGGTCCCCTGCAGGTTTTTTCTATTTCCCTGTTTGTTACGTCACCAAGGATGTTTTTAGGACATTCTTAGAACGTTGTGTCATGGGGCGGCATGGTAGCCTAGTGGTTAGAGCGTTGAACTAGTAACACGAAAGGTTGCAAGTTCGAATCCCAGAGCCGACAAGGTACAAATCTGTTGTTCTGCCCCTGAACAGACAGTTAACCAACTGTTCCTAGGCCGTCATTGAAAATAAGAATTTGTTCTTAACTGACTTGCCTAGTAAAATAAAGGTAAAAAAATAAATAATAGTCCCCTGGAAGTTTTTGTCTAGTTGTGGAGAATAATCTGTAAATGTACAACTAGTTACTGTATTTTTACAGCTAAATGCAGGTTTTAATGGACATATGGTGCTGTATGCTTATTACTTGGGACTCAACCTCACAAGCAACATACATTGTGTCCAGATTGCTTCGTGCTTCGTCCAGATTGCTTCGTGCTTCGTCCAGATTGCTTCGTGCTTCGTCCAGATTGCTCCGTCCAGATTGCTTCGTGCTTCGTCCAGATTGCTTCGTGCTTTGTCCAGATTGCTTCGTGCTTCGTCCAGATTGGTCCGTCCAGATTGCTTCGTGCTTCGTCCAGATTGCTTCGTGCTTCGTCCAGATTGCTCCGTCCAGATTGCTTCGTGTGACATCGGTTACATGTGTGTGAATGCCCTCCTCTCAAAGGCAAAGAATAACCAAGTACAACAAAACGACTAAGAATCCTCAAAACTGTGCGCTGAGTGTACTTTGTCAAATATTTAAAATTGATTAGTGCCATTATGTTCATCTTTATTGAACTTCATTAAAGTACTTTCCAACTAATAAAAAAATACCCACATGCTTGAGAAACGAAAACATTGAATTGACTTTATAGTAGTGGCCATGTAATAGATTACACCATGCCACAAAAAAAACGGAATAGCTATTATAGCCTTATTCAAGTTTGTCCTCCTTTACTGATTTCAAATGAATACCAACCATTCCTGATCCCCTTTCCTTTATTTCTTATTCAGGATGAGACGGAAGATGTGCCTGCTGTGGACAGTCCACAAAGAACAGACTTTTTGTCTGTTGTAGTAACATCACATTCAACCCCACAAGAGAGCTTCACACCCCTGAGTTTGCAGCTGCCCTCATCAGACAGCGGCAGGCACAAAGTCTTTAACATCTGGGGTTTTCGTGCCCTGGCACCCCCAATGGACACTACATCAGGTAATGCTATTATTTTGCCGTCATGATGTCCTGGCTATTTAAGGATACGTTTTCGGTTGGGTCTACATACATAACGTATCAACATATTTTCAGGACGTTCCCTCTACAATGGAGGATGCATGCAGAGACATTTCTTGTACAACTACAACAGGCAGTACTAATCATCATTTGTTAATGCCTTTGTTATGCTCTTATGCCCTAAAGTTACCGAGAACACAAACTCGTCTGCAATGGAACCAGTAGGTTTCCAGAGGGGACACGGTGGTCACAACAGACAGATATCCCCCCATTCAAAACATAATGAGAGAGTCCTATCCGGACATGGAACATCAGTTCGACACCTGGCATAAATGTAAAGGTTTAGTAGTCGATGCGGTCAAATGTTTATTCAACATACAATCTTTGTCTGTGACTAGACTGTATTAGCCTTGATTTACTGATTAGCCTTGATTTACTGATTAGCCTTGATTTACTGATTAGCCTTGATTTACTGATCAGCCTTGATTTACTGATTAGCCTTGATTTACTGATTAGCCTTGATTTACTCTGCCATGTCATCTTTCTCTGTTGAAAAAAATAGGACTGAAGAAATTGGTGGCTCTGGCCAATGTCAAGGACTTTATGCCTTGGGTGGAGAGTATCTGCAATCATCTGTGGTGAAGTTGTAGCTCATGAAAGATAAATTCAAACCAGGTACGACAGTGACCCCTCCTGTACTGAGACAGTGACCCCTCCTGTACTCCTGTACTCATACCGCTGGTGCCAATAGGTCTAGTCATACCGCTGGTGCCAATAGGTCTAGTCATACCGCTTGTGCCAATAGGCCATACATCTGCACAGTCTATCAGGAGCCAATAACCTTTCTCACCAGCTCCCACTCTTTCACCACTTCATTTCCCAGAGCTGTGTGCAAATATGAACAACCCTTGTCTGTTGAACTCATGCCTGTTTGTGATCAAATGTCATTTTCAGGAGTTAACGTGCAGGTTCAAGTCAATGCTCCATCACATCTGTGTGGTCCATCGCTGGGAAGAAAAAAGAGTGGAACACTGACGTTACCATGGAGAGCTGACAGAGGACCAGCAGAGGAAGAAGACGATTCTCAACACTGGGGCCCCTCAGGGGTGTGTACTTAGTCCCCTCCTGTATTCCCTTTCACCCATGACTGCATGGCCAAACATGACTCCAACACCTTCATTAAGTTTGCTGGCGACACAACAGTGGTAGGCCTGATCACCGACAACAATGAGACAGCCTATAGGGAGGAGGTCAGAGACCAGGCAGTGTGGTGCCAGGACAACAACCTCTCCCTCAATGTGAGCAAGACAAAGGAGTTGATCGTGGACTACAGGAAAAGGCAGGCCGAACATGCCCCCATTAACATCGACGGGGCTGCAGTGGAGCGGGTCGAGCGTTTCAATTTCCTTGGTGAACACATCACCAACAAACTATAATGGTCCAAACACACCAAGACAGTCGTGAAGAGGGCATGACAACACCTTTTCTCCTCGGGAGACTGAAAAGATTTGGCATGGGTCCCCAGATCCTCAAAAAGTTCTACAGCTGCACCATCGAGAACATCCTGACCGGTTGCATCACCGCCTGGTATGGCAACTGCTCGGAATCTGACCGTAAGGCGCTACAGAGGGTAGTGTGTACGGCCCAGTACAACACTGGGGTCAAGCTTCCTGTCATCCAGGACCTATATGCTGTACTAGGCGGTGTCAGAGGAAAGCCTAAGTCATAGACTATTATCTCTGCTACAGCACGGCAAGCGGTGCCGGAGAGCCAAGTCTAGGACCAAAAGGCTCCTTAACAGCTTCTACCCCCAAGCTATAAAACTATTTACATTGACACCCCCTCCATTTGTTTTGTACACTGCTGCTACTCGCTGTTTATTATCTATGCATAGTCACTTCACCCCTACCTACATGTACAAATTACCTCAACTAACCTGTACCCCAGCACACTGACTCGGTACCAGTACCAGTACCCTCTGTATATAGCCTCATTACTAACCTGTACCCCAGCACACTGACTCGGCACCAGTACCCCCTGTATATAGCCTCGTTATTGTTATTTTATTGTGTTAGTTTTTATTATTTTTTACTTTAGTTTATTTGGTAAATATTTTCTTAACTCTTTCTTGAACTACACTGTTGGTTAAGGGCTTGTAAGTAAGCATTTTACGGTAAGGTCTACACCTATTGTATTCGGCGAATGTGACAAATAAAGTTTGATTTAATTTGGCTACATGAAGATTCACCAACCTACAACAGCCCGGTACTTTCTGGTCATGGACAAAATGCCTGTAGAATGATCTTATCAATCAAGATGGCAGATGTTCAAGCACACGTAGGTCTACACTATGTTTTGTTGGCTTTTATCAATTGACCTTTAGTATTCAAATGTTACTGATACATTGATCTGATGCTTTATTTGACACAACACTATCATACTCAATGAATACTCTAATGAATCACTTATAGTAGGTCATGACAAAACAGATGGTGCTGGTTCAAATGGCATTCATTACTGTGATCTGACAGACTCGTAACCAAATACAATGTACTGGTTTATTAGAGTGATTTGACAACATTGGTTGGTTAGACAATGTATGTCTGTGAAGTTGGATCACTGAGAGTGTCATTACAACAGGCTCTTTACAACCTCTGCCTCGTTGAATCCCGTGTAGACTCCTGTCAGTGAATGACACAAACAACACATGAAGGCAAGACCCTTCTGTTCCCTCGTCAGTGCCCATTCAAGTGCCAGTCGGTAAAACATCGACCTCCTTTCTTGAAAAAAAAAAACTAATTGTTATTTGTGAGTAGCAGGATACAAAAAAAATCTAATCACTAGATAAAGTTTGATTTGATCAGAGTGCAATTTATAAAACAGCAATTATCTTCTTTACACTTTGTTCCAGGTGCTTTGTTCCTATTGTTCCTATTCAAGAAGAATAACGTCACTTAGCCGATGGACAGCTGTCCATTCGGTCCAGCAGGGCACGGCTGCTTCTCCCAATTTATCGTCGGGAAATTAAAGAAAGTCTAACACAACGACTGATGAACGCAGAAAAATCATTGTGATCGAATAATGGCTCTGAATAAAAATGGTCTTCTTTTACCTCAACGTCCAACATGATTTTTCAAGTTTTAAAATGATTGGCCAATAAGAAAGCAAGCTAACTAGCTACGTTATCTACTAAAGTAAGCAACAACTGGGTGCCTCCCCGGAGTTTTGTTTACAAAACCACTCCAAACCAAAGTCATCCTTAAATGAGAAAGTTGATGGAATCAAATTTCTTACGATTATAGGTAAAATCATATTACTATGTATAGTTTTTAAAGACTATTAATGAACTACTACGCAACTTAGGAGTAGTTAGAAAGTCTACTTCCATGTTTTTGAGGGGAGCTGGCTAGTAGCTGGCTAGTACTGCATTTAACCAAGATGAGTGGTAATATAGCAGAATAGACAACCGTGTAGTTATTCCCTCCGTTAAGGCATTCATACAGGCAAAATGTCAGTACAGAGACAAAGAGGAGTCACAATTCAACGGCTCAGACACGAGACTTATGTGTCAGGGTCTATAGACAATCACGGACCACAACGGGAAAACCATCCACATCGTGGACACCGACGTCTTGCTTCCAAATAAGGCTAAACGCCCTTTTCGCCCACTTTGAGGATAACACAGTGCCACCAACGCGGCCCGATACCAAGGACTGTGGGCTCACCTTCTCCATGGCCGACATGAGTAAGACATTTAAGCGTGTTAACCCTCGCAAGCATGCCGGCCCAGACGGTATCCCTAACTGCGTCCTCAGAGCATGCGCAGACCAGCTGGCTGTAGTGTTTAAGAAAGCAAAGGTAACTGATGACTATTGCCCCGAAGCACTCACTTCTTTCATCATTAAGTGTTTTGAGAGGCTAGGATCATGTCACCTATACCTTACCTGACACCCTAGACCCACTTCAATTTGCTTACCGCCCCAATAGATCCACAGACGATGCAATTTGCACACTGCCCTATCCCATCTGGACAGGAAGAAAACATGTATAAGAATTCAGTTCATTGACTACAGCTCCGTATTCAACACCATAGTACCCTCCAAGCTCATCATTAAGCTCTGGCCCTGGGTCTGAATACCTCCCTGGGGCCTGGACTTCCTGATGGGCCCGCCCCCAGGGGGTGAAGTTAGGAAACAACACCTCCACTTCGCTGATCCTCAACAACAGGGGCCCCACTAGGGTGCGTGCTCAGCCCCCTCCTGTACTCCCTGTTCACCCATGACTGCGTGGCCACGTACGGCTCCAACTCAATCATCAAGTTAGCAGACAACACTACAGTAGTAGGCCTGATTGCCAACAATGACGAGACGGCCTACAGGGAGGAGGTAAGGGCCCTGGGAAAGTGGTGCCAGGAAAACAACCTCTCACTCAACGTCAACAAAACAAATGACCTGATTGTGGACTTCAGGAAAAAGCAGAGGGACCACCCCCCTATCCACATTGACGGAACCGCAGTGGAGAAAAGCCTCCTCGGCATACACATCATCACTGACGATCTGAAAGGGTCCTCCCACACAGACAGTGTGGTGAAGAAGCCGCAACAGCACCTCTTCAACCTCAGGAGGCTGAAGAAATTTGGCCTGGCCTCTAAAACCATCACAAGATGGTAGAGATGCACAATTGAGTGCATCCTGTCAGGCTGTATCACTGCCTGGTACAGAAACTACACTGTCTGCAACCACAGGGCTCTCCGGAGGGTGTTGCGGTCTGCCCAACACATCGCCGGGGGCAAATTACCTTCCCTCCAGGACACCTACTACTACTACTACTACTACTACAACAACAACAACACCCGATGTCACAAGAAAGGCCAAAAAGATCATCAAGGGCATCCGCTATCACCCAGAAGGCAAGGTCAGTACAGGTGCATCAAAGCTGGGACCGAGAGAATGAAAAACAGCTTCTATCTCAAGGCTATCAGACTGTTAAATAGCCATCACTAGCCGGCTTCCAACCGGTTACTCAACCCTGCACCTTAGAGGCTGCTGCCCTATGTACATAGACATGGAATCACTGGTCACTTTAATAATGGAACACTAGTCACTTTAATAATGTTTACATACTGCTTTCCTCATTTCATATGTATGTGTATATATGTATATACTGTATTCTATTCTTCTGTATTTTAGTCAATGCCATTCCACTCGTCGTAATATTGATATATATTTTACTTTAGATTTGCTTGTATTGTTGTGAATTGTTAGATTCTACTGCACTGTTGGAGCTAGGAACACAAGCATTTAGTTAGATATTACTGCAGTGTTGGAGCTAGGAACACAAGCATTTCGCTGCACCCGCAATAACATCTGCTAAATATATGTATGTGACCAATACAATTTGATTTGATTTGATTTGACATACCCATTGACTTTACGCTAAGCTCACAATTACGCTAAGCTCACAATATGCTACCTTCAACTTCCTTCAAACTGCGCACAGAGACATAAAAATGGTATCCATGTGTTCGTCTGACACTGGGCAAGTAGGATATTACCCACAATCACCACATCCTGAAGTCCCTTTTAAATGCGATATTCCAGCCACTTAATTTAGTGTCAAACTGAGACATGTACCACAAGCAGGTACAGAGGAGAGTGGGGAGGGATTTTAGCATGAGTTATTGAGCCTGTCCACCAGTTGAGAGGTTAGATGACAAAGGGAATAACAGAAAATAATAAATACATACAAATCATTTGTACAGCTTAAACTAGACAGTTTTGTTTTGTTTTTCTTGCTTGTGCTAGTGGTAACAGCAGCTTCTCAACTTAATCTAATTGTCTTTCTGTCATGTCGTCATTAAGACCAATTAAACAACAGCCAAGGTCATTGTGGCTAATTAACACAAGGGAGAGGAGTCTCACGGTAATGAACTGGTGGCACGCACCACAGTTTAATCTGTAACCAACACACACACACACACACGCCATGCAGCTGCCCTGCAGTAAGGTCAGACTAAAGGCAGCTAGCAAAAACAAAAACAACAATTAGAAAGATGACTCATCCTGTTCTCATGATTCAGGTGGAATGACACCTCGTAAAACTGACTGTTAAGCTTTAAAGTGCACGCGATTACTCATAATTGCCCCACGACTGATTTATAAGCGTGTGTGTGTGTGTGTGTGTGTGTGTGTGTGTGTTTGTGTGCGTGTGCGTGTGTGTGTGTGTGTGTGCGTGTGCTGCTTGATTATCGTACTCCAGGGAAAGTAATCCCCTAGCTTCATCCCTTATTGTCCAATTGTAATTACATTTCTTGTTTTTCTCAGATGATTATAAGATGTTGCCGTCTTAATTAAACACAGATGGTTTCTTTATAAACTGCTGCCCGGCTATCTGCCTTGCTATCATGGAGAAATGCATCACTAATTTGAATATAATGTATTTTGCCATTTATACTCTGCAATTGTTGAAACACAATCAGGTGTGAAATAAATGTTGATCATCCTGTAGTTAATGTTGTTGTAGTAGTCATAGTCGCTGTTGAGGTAGTAGTAGTAGAAGTCATCGTCGTTGTAGTGGTAGTAGTTGTCAGTCATTGTAGTAGTAGTACTAGAAGTCGTCGTCATTGTTGTAGTAGTGGTAGTAGTTGTCAGTCATTGTAGTAGTAGTACCAGAAGTCGTCGTCATTGTAGTAGTAGTAGTAGTTGTCAGTCATTGTAGTAGTAGTACTAGAAGTCGTCGTCATTGTTGTAGTAGTAGTAGTAGTAGTTGTCAGTCATTGTAGTAGTAGTACTAGAAGTCGTCGTCATTGTTGTAGTACTAGAAGTCGTCTTTGTCGTCGTTGTAATACTAGTAGTCGTCGTTGTAGTAGTAGTTGTACTAGAAGTCGCCTTTGTTGTAGTAGTATTACTAGTAGTTGTCGTCATCGTAGTACTAGTTGTTGTTGTAGTACTAGAAGTAGTCGTCGTTGTAGTAGTAGTACTAGTAGTTGTCGTCATCGTAGTACTAGTTGTTGTTGTAGTACTAGAAGTAGTCGTCGTTGTAGTAGTAGTACTAGTAGTTGTCGTCATCGTAGTACTAGTTGTTGTTGTAGTACTAGAAGTAGTCGTCGTTGTAGTAGTAGTACTAGTAGTTGTCGTCATCGTAGTACTAGTTGTCGTTGTCATTGTAGTACTAGAAGTAGTCATCGTTGTCGTAGTAGTACTAGTAGTTTTCGTCGTCGTAGTACTAGCTGTCGTCGTTGTAGTAGTAGTACTAATATGTGTCGCAGTACTAGTTTTCGGCGTCGTTGTAGGTTGTAGTACTAGTAGTTGTCGTTGTCACTGTATTAGTAGTTCTAATAGTTGTTGTCATCGTAGATGTAGTACCATTAGTCGTCATTATAGTAATAGGTGTCGTCGTCGTAGTACTAGTAGTCGTCGTCTTTGTAGTACTAGAAGTCGTTGTCTTTTTAGTACTAGTAGTTGTTGTAGTACTAGTAGTCGTCATCGTTGTAGTACTAGTAGTCGTCGTCGTTGTACTAGTGGTACTAGTAGTCATTATAGTAGTAGTACCTGAAGTCATCTTCTTCGTAGTAGTAGTTCTCGAGTCCGTCGTCATTTTTGCAGTAGTACTAGTAGTCGTCATCGTTGTTGTTCCAGTATTCGTCGTTGTAGTACTAGTATTTGTCATTGTTGTGGTACTAGTAGCCGTTGTAGTACTAGTAGTCATCGTTGTAGTAGTAGTAGTAGTAGTAGTAGTGGTAGTCGTCATCATTTTAGTAGTAGTACTAGTAGTTGTCGTAGTACTAGTTGTCGTCATCGTTGAAGTAGTAGTATATATATATATATATATATATATATATATTGTTATAGCAGAGCACTATATTGTCAGAGCAGAGCACTATATTGTCAGAGCAGAGCACTATATTGTTATAGCAGAGCACTATATTGTTATAGCAGAGCACTATATTGTCAGAGCAGAGCACTATATTGTTATAGCAGAGCACTATATTGTCAGAGCAGAGCACTATATTGTCAGAGCAGAGCCCTATATTGTTATAGCAGAGCACTATATTGTTATAGCAGAGCACTATATTGTTATAGCAGAGCACTATATTGTTATAGCAGAGCCCTATATTGTCAGAGCAGAGCACTATATTGTTCCTTCTCAGCCACTTGAATTCCTGTCCATCTGCCACCAACTACTACAGATGATAGATTCCTCCTTCATTAGCCGGCAAGGGTGTGTGTGTGTGTGTGTGTGTGTGTGTGTGTGTGTGTGTGTGTGTGTGTGTGTGTGTGTGTGTGTGTGTGAGATTACCGAGTGACAACACATTACTCACCACCTTCCTGGCAGCTTGAATGCAACTAGGCTTTGTTCATTTAAGAAAAAAAGAAAAAACTTTTCTTACGTGTCACTCTCCTCTTGTGAGAGGCTGCAATCAGTCATGTTGATTGACAGGCCTGATAGGTTACAATGTTTACACAATGTGTAATGAACGATCGTGTTACCCACGCTATTGTTCAAAGCCGCGTGAAGTAGGGGTGCTGGAGGTGCTGCAGCACCTCCTGGTGGTGAAAATGTAGAACTGAAGCAATTTGTGTCGTTGCAATAAAACAAAATAAACATTTAGTTGCATTATTGATATAAATAATAATTTGATTGGGGTAGGCAAGAAAAAAACAAACATGGGATATTTATATATGGGCCCCATTCTGCATGGAGAGCTCTCAGCTCTGTTTTGTAAGCGGTGTGCTCATGATATGCTCCCATCTATTGAGTTTAGTTTTAGTCGAGTCGGGAATCTCTCTCCCCCTCTCTGTCCCTCTCCCACCTCCCTTAGTGGACGCTTCAGTTTCAAGTTTGGGGAAGCATATGTTCACCAAAAAAAAATAAAGCCTAGCACTATATTGTTATAGCAGAGCACTATATTGTTATAGCAGAGCACTGTATTGTCAGAGCAGAGCACTATAGTGTTATAGCAGAGCACTATATTGTTATAGCAGAGCCCTATATTGTCAGAGCAGAGCACTATATTGTTATAGCAGAGCCCTATATTGTCAGAGCAGAGCACTATATTGTTATAGCAGAGCCCTATATTGTCAGAGCAGAGCACTATATTGTTATAGCAGAGCACTATATTGTTATAGCAGAGCACTATATTGTTATAGCAGAGCACTATATTGTTAGAGCAGAGCACTATATTGTTATAGCAGAGCACTATATTGTTATAGCAGAGCCCTATATTGTCAGAGCAGAGCACTATATTGTTATAGCAGAGCCCTATATTGTCAGAGCAGAGCACTATATTGTTATAGCAGAGCCCTATATTGTCAGAGCAGAGCACTATATTGTTATAGCAGAGCACTATATTGTTATAGCAGAGCACTATATTGTTATAGCAGAGCACTATATTGTTATAGCAGAGCACTATATTGTTATAGCAGAGCACTATATTGTCAGAGCAGAGCACTATATTGTCAGAGCAGAGCACTATATTGTTATAGCAGAGCACTATATTGTTATAGCAGAGCCCTATATTGTTATAGCAGAGCACTATATTGTTATAGCAGAGCACTATATTGTCAGAGCAGAGCACTATATTGTTATAGCAGAGCACTATATTGTTATAGCAGAGCACTATATTGTCAGAGCAGAGCACTATATTGTTATAGCAGTGCCCTATATTGTTATAGCAGAGCACTATATTGTCAGAGCAGAGCACTATATTGTTATAGCAGAGCACTATATTGTTATAGCAGAGCACTATATTGTTATAGCAGAGCACTATATTGTTATAGCAGAGCACTATATTGTTATAGCAGAGCACTATATTGTTATAGCAGAGCACTATATTGTCAGAGCAGAGCACTATATTGTTATAGCAGAGCACTATATTGTCAGAGCAGAGCACTATATTGTTATAGCAGAGCACTATATTGTCAGAGCAGAGCACTATATTGTTATAGCAGAACACTATATTGTTATAGCAGAGCACTATATTGTTATAGCAGAGCACTATATTGTCAGAGCAGAGCACTATATTGTTATAGCAGAGCACTATATTGTCAGAGCAGAGCACTATATTGTTATAGCAGAGCACTATATTGTCAGAGCAGAGCACTATATTGTTATAGCAGAGCACTATATTGTCAGAGCAGAGCACTATATTGTTATAGCAGAGCACTATATTGTCAGAGCAGAGCACTATATTGTTATAGCAGAGCACTATATTGTCAGAGCAGAGCACTATATTGTTATAGCAGAGCACTATATTGTCAGAGCAGAGCACTATATTGTTATAGCAGAGCCCTATATTGTCAGAGCAGAGCACTATATTGTTATAGCAGAGCACTATATTGTCAGAGCAGAGCACTATATTGTTATAGCAGAGCACTATATTGTTATAGCAGAGCACTATATTGTTATAGCAGAGCACTATATTGTCAGAGCAGAGCACTATATTGTTATAGCAGAGCACTATATTGTCAGAGCAGAGCCCTATATTGTTATAGCAGAGCACTATATTGTTATAGCAGAGCCCTATATTGTCAGAGCAGAGCACTATATTGTTATAGCAGAGCACTATATTGTTATAGCAGAGCACTATATTGTCAGAGCAGAGCACTATATTGTCAGAGCAGAGCACTATATTGTTATAGCAGAGCACTATATTGTTATAGCAGAGCACTATATTGTCAGAGCAGAGCACTATATTGTTATAGCAGAGCACTATATTGTCAGAGCAGAGCACTATATTGTTATAGCAGAGCACTATATTGTCAGAGCAGAGCACTATATTGTCAGAGCAGAGCACTATATTGTTATAGCAGAGCACTATATTGTTATAGCAGAGCACTATATTGTCAGAGCAGAGCACTATATTGTTATAGCAGAGCACTATATTGTCAGAGCAGAGCACTATATTGTTATAGCAGAGCACTATATTGTCAGAGCAGAGCACTATATTGTTATAGCAGAGCACTATATTGTTATAGCAGAGCACTATATTGTTATAGCAGAGCACTATATTGTCAGAGCAGAGCACTATATTGTTATAGCAGAGCACTATATTGTTTAGCAGAGCACTATATTGTTATAGCAGAGCACTATATTGTTATAGCAGAGCACTATATTGTCAGAGCAGAGCACTATATTGTTATAGCAGAGCACTATATTGTCAGAGCAGAGCACTATATTGTCAGAGCAGAGCACTATATTGTTATAGCAGAGCACTATATTGTTATAGCAGAGCACTATATTGTCAGAGCAGAGCACTATATTGTTATAGCAGAGCACTATATTGTCAGAGCAGAGCACTATATTGTTATAGCAGAGCACTATATTGTCAGAGCAGAGCACTATATTGTTATAGCAGAGCACTATATTGTTATAGCAGAGCACTATATTGTTATAGCAGAGCACTATATTGTCAGAGCAGAGCACTATATTGTTATAGCAGAGCACTATATTGTTTAGCAGAGCACTATATTGTTATAGCAGAGCACTATATTGTTCCTAAATTCAACATTCCATGGGACTATCAGTGCATTTGCAGACTTATGTAAGATAGCCAACTTTTCCTAATGTGATGAGTAGATTGGATAGTGATAATTTAGGGTAATAATACAACTCATTCATTGTTCGCCCCCCCCCCAAAAAAGCCAGTTGAATACGTGGCTGAGCAGGTAGTGGCGTAGAGTAGACCTATGCTCTTGTTTATATCAGATAGGTTTCTTCTCCTTTCTTTTTGGTGTTTATAAACACATGACATGCAATTTTACTACACTTTAAAATCTACTCCACTTTATATTACTGGAGACATTAGCGGACAGAGTACTGCTGACTCTGACAAACAGGTCAATAATAATCATTGTCTGCAACCATCTAATCCCCCTGAAAAGGGGAGACACAAAACTGTACATTGAAGCTCGAGGATTAAATGATTGACCAATAACAAAGTTTCAAGTGGCGACTGTCATTTTGCCTTTCGCAAATTTCTAAAATAGAATGGAGAGGAAACATAGGCCTACCGCCATAGTTCTAACGCCATAGGCCTACCGCCATAGTTCTAACGCCATAGGCCTACCGCCATAGGCCTACCGTTTGGAAAGCAAATTCCTGTGCCTACTGCTGAAAATAACTGACAATACATATTTTTTTCAGCAACTTTATGAACGATTCTGAGCAAACAGTGCTGTTTTTCAAAGTAGTTTATCTTGAGATATTGGCACGGGAGCATCGGCCATCACCGGTAGTAGCCTAAGTTTCATCTTCATCACTGGGTGATTCAGTGGAAAGTTTCTATTGTAGCCTATACAATATACAGTACCTTCAGAAAGTATTCAGACCCCTTGACTTTATTCACATTTTGTTACGTTATTCTAAAATTGATTAAATAAAAAAATGACGTTATCAAATCTACACAAAATAACCCATAATGACAAAGTAAAACAATTTTTTTTAAATGTTTGCTAATTAAAAATAAAAAATATATTTTTTTATATGAAATATCACATTTACATATGTATTCAGACCATTTACTTTGTTGAAGTACCATTGGCAGTGATTACAGCATCAAGTCTTCTTTGGTATGATGCTACAAACTTGGCACACCTGTATTTGGAGAGTTTCTCCCATTCTTCTCTGCAGATCCTCTCAAGCTCTGTCAGGTTGGATGGGGAGTGTCGCTGCACAGCTATTTTCAGTTCTCTCCAGAGATGTTCAATCGGGTTCAAGTCCGGGCTATTGCTGGGCCACTTAAGGACATTCAGAGACTTGTCCAGCAGCCGCAGCCACTCTTGCATTGTCTTGGATGTGTGCTTATTTCTCATGGTCTGAGAGTCTTTATGTGCCTTTTACTGAGGAGTGGCTTCCGTCTGGCCAGGCCTGATTGGTGGAGGGTTGCTGCAGAGATGTTTGTCTTTCTGGAAAGTTCTTCCATCTCCGCGGAGGAACTCTAGAGCTCTGTCAGAGTGACCATAGGGTTCTTGGTCACCTCCCTGACTAAGGCCCTTCTCCCCCGATTGCTCAGTTTGGCCAGGCGGCCAGGCTTAGGAAGAGTCTTGGTGGTTCCAAACTTCTTCCATTTAAGAATGATGGAGGCCACTGTGTTCTTGGGGACCTTCAATGCTGCAGGTATTTTTTGGTACCCTTCCCCAGATCTGTGCCTCGTCACAATCCTGTCCCTGAACTCTACGGACAATTACTTTGACTTCTTGGCTTGGACCTTGTGCCTTTCCAAATCATGTTCAATCAATTGGATTTACCACAGATTGACTCCAATCAAGATGCAGAAACATCTCAAGGATGATCAATGGAAACAGGATGCACCTGAGCTCAATTTCGAGGGTCTGAATACTTATGTAAATAAGGTTTTTCATTATTTTTTAAATATTTATACATTTGTTAAAATTTCTTACAAACCTGTTTTCGCCTTGTGATTATGGGGTATTGTGTTTATATTTTATTTAATCAATCTTAAAAACACACTGCTCACAGACCTGCCAACGGAGATCTTTTACGTCCAGTGATTATAGTGTATATGCCTGTATTTACAATATATGCTTACGAATAAGTGTTTTTCTATTCATAATGTTGATATGAAAACTCTTGTCGAGTAGTGATCGTTAGATATCAGGTAAATGCCCTTTTTACAGTCCATATCTCAGAACCAGGAGCACAATGGTGTTGATGTAATCATCCACACGTTTACCACAATGTTGAGCACAACCGAATACTAGTAATTGAGTCTGTCAAGCCTTTAGAAATGTGTTCACAGCTTGAAACACTAGTCATTTATGACCGTGTCAACTAGCAAAGATGCAATTATTTCCGGAATATCAACTTTGTATCGTTAAATTTGCCTTGCGACTGAATAAAAACAAGCTAAAAGTTATTTTATCGTTTTTCAAGGTCAGCTAACCTAAAAAAAGAAGGGTGACACCCTGTCATTTCTTCTTCTTTTTTTTTTAAGCGCCTCAATACTCGACAGACAGTACTGTTGATTGCTTTTCCACCTCTCACGGGAGAGGATACAAATTACCTTTAATCTCCCGGCGCGCCACTCAAAACAAGTTCAAGTGGGCTCTTGTCATCATTTTCATTTCAAGATGTCTTTTCTCTTTTCTCTCTTTTCCAGCATCATACAGTGAAAATACAAATACAACAAAATACCTCACTTATAAACACAACACCTTTCCAGTGAGCGAAAAGCAGGTTCACATAATTCTTTTCCCATTTTAAAAGAACCTCTCACACCTTTTCTCCCTTCCGAAGATCCAAAACACTTGTATAATCAGGATAATCAACAAACACTCCTCATCAGGCCAAGCAAGACCTTTAAGCAATAACCAGCTCCCAGGGATGTTTATTTATTGTTTATGACGATGATTTAAAAAAACTCCTTGGCACGCTAAACATCTTTGTCGCACGAAGCTCTTCATTGGACATCTGCTGACCTCTGTCAGGAGCTCACCGCTAACCAGATCGTTCTCACTGGACTAGCTAACTGAAATACCCCAACCCTTTCTATTACAAACTCATGACACCATCCTTGTGTGACTTACCACAACGGTCAGTAAGGTCGAGTCCAACTGGTTTCACCTTAGTTACGGAAAAAGACACAATGAACTATAAAAGCTGTGAACCTTATGGATGAAGCTAGAGTAATTGCTACAGTAACTGTTCCAATGGCTAGGCTTATAGTCCCATGCCATGTATTACGTTATAGCTGCCTGCCTGCCTGCCTGTGTGTCTGCCTGTTTGTCTGCCTGTTTGTCTGCCTGTGTGTCCATCGTTCCGTGTCGTTATGTATCTCAGGTCATTAGTTTACATTTCCAATTCATCAACCATGCCCACATAGTTTAGTTGAAATGTTGATAGTGCCTCTGTATTAGTCTAGGCCCTGCAGCAGTTGGAATGCTAGATCAGGGTGGCAGGTAGCCTAGTGGTTAGAGTGTTGGGCCAGTAACCAGCAGGTAACCTAGTGGTTAGAGTGTTGGGCCAGTAACCAGCAGGTAGCCTAGTGGTTAGAGTGTTGGGCCAGTAACCAGCAGGTAACCTAGTGGTTAGAGTGTTGGGCCAGTAACCAGCAGGTAGCCTAGTGGTTAGAGTGTTGGGCCAGTAACCGTAAGGTAGCCTAGTTTTTAGTGTTGGGCCAGTAACCGAAAGGTAACCTAGTGGTTAGTGTTGGGCCAGTAACCGAAAGGTAACCTAGTGGTTAGAGTGTTGGGCCAGTAACCGTAAGGTAGCCTAGTGGTTAGTGTTGGGCCAGTAACCGAAAGGTAACCTAGTGGTTAGAGTGTTGGGCCAGTAACCAGCAGGTAGCCTAGTGGTTAGAGTGTTGGGCCAGTAACCAGCAGGTAGCCTAGTGGTTAGAGTGTTGGGCCAGTAACCAGCAGGTAGCCTAGTGGTTAGTGTTGGGCCAGTAACCGAAAGGTAACCTAGTGGTTAGAGTGTTGGGCCAGTAACCAGCAGGTAGCCTAGTGGTTAGAGTGTTGGGCCAGTAACCGTAAGGTAGCCTAGTGGTTAGAGTGTTGGGCCAGTAACCAGCAGGTAACCTAGTGGTTAGAGTGTTGGGCCAGTAACCAGCAGGTAGCCTAGTGGTTAGAGTGTTGGGCCAGTAACCAGCAGGTAGCCTAGTGGTTAGAGTGTTGGGCCAGTAAACAGCAGGTAGCCTAGTGGTTAGAGTGTTGGGCCAGTAACCAGCAGGTAGCCTAGTGGTTAGAGTGTTGGGCCAGTAACCAGCAGGTAACCTAGTGGTTAGAGCGTTGGGCCAGTAACCAGCAGGTAACCTAGTGGTTAGAGTGTTGGGTCAGTAACCAGCAGGTATCATAGTGGTTAGAGTGTTGGGCCAGTAACCAGCAGGTAACCTAGTGGTTAGAGCGTTGGGCCAGTAAACAGCAGGTAACCTAGTGGTTAGAGCGTTGGGCCAGTAACCAGCAGGTAACCTAGTGGTTAGAGTGTTGGGCCAGTAACCAGCAGGTAACCTAGTGGTTAGAGTGTTGGGCCAGTAACCAGCAGGTAGCCTAGTGGTTAGAGTGTTGGGCCAGTAACCAGCAGGTAACCTAGTGGTTAGAGTGTTGGGCCAGTAACCAGCAGGTAGCCTAGTGGTTAGAGTGTTGGGCCAGTAACCGTAAGGTAGCCTAGTTTTTAGTGTTGGGCCAGTAACCGAAAGGTAACCTAGTGGTTAGTGTTGGGCCAGTAACCGAAAGGTAACCTAGTGGTTAGAGTGTTGGGCCAGTAACCGTAAGGTAGCCTAGTGGTTAGTGTTGGGCCAGTAACCGAAAGGTAACCTAGTGGTTAGAGTGTTGGGCCAGTAACCAGCAGGTAGCCTAGTGGTTAGAGTGTTGGGCCAGTAACCAGCAGGTAGCCTAGTGGTTAGAGTGTTGGGCCAGTAACCAGCAGGTAGCCTAGTGGTTAGTGTTGGGCCAGTAAGACAGGTAACCTAGTGGTTAGAGTGTTGGGCCAGTAACCAGCAGGTAGCCTAGTGGTTAGAGTGTTGGGCCAGTAACCGTAAGGTAGCCTAGTGGTTAGAGTGTTGGGCCAGTAACCAGCAGGTAACCTAGTGGTTAGAGTGTTGGGCCAGTAACCAGCAGGTAGCCTAGTGGTTAGAGTGTTGGGCCAGTAACCAGCAGGTAGCCTAGTGGTTAGAGTGTTGGGCCAGTAAACAGCAGGTAGCCTAGTGGTTAGAGTGTTGGGCCAGTAACCAGCAGGTAGCCTAGTGGTTAGAGTGTTGGGCCAGTAACCAGCAGGTAACCTAGTGGTTAGAGCGTTGGGCCAGTAACCAGCAGGTAACCTAGTGGTTAGAGTGTTGGGTCAGTAACCAGCAGGTATCATAGTGGTTAGAGTGTTGGGCCAGTAACCAGCAGGTAACCTAGTGGTTAGAGCGTTGGGCCAGTAAACAGCAGGTAACCTAGTGGTTAGAGCGTTGGGCCAGTAACCAGCAGGTAACCTAGTGGTTAGAGTGTTGGGCCAGTAACCAGCAGGTAACCTAGTGGTTAGAGTGTTGGGCCAGTAACCAGCAGGTAGCCTAGTGGTTAGAGTGTTGGGCCAGTAAACAGCAGGTAACCTAGTGGTTAGAGCGTTGGGCCAGTAACCAGCAGGTAGCCTAGTGGTTAGAGTGTTGGGCCAGTAACCAGCAGGTAGCCTAGTGGTTAGAGTGTTGGGCCAGTAAACAGCAGGTAACCTAGTGGTTAGAGTGTTGGGCCAGTAACCAGCAGGTAGCCTAGTGGTTAGAGCGTTGGGCCAGTAACCAGCAGGTAACCTAGTGGTTAGAGAGCAGGTAACCTAGTGGTTAGAGCATTGGGCCAGTAACCAGCAGGTAACCTAGTGGTTAGAGCGTTGGGCCAGTAAACAGCAGGTAACCTAGTGGTTAGAGTGTTGGGCCAGTAACCAGCAGGTAGCCTAGTGGTTAGAGTGTTGGGCCAGTAACCAGCAGGTAGCCTAGTGGTTAGAGTGTTGGGCCAGTAACCAGCTGGTAACCAAGTGGTTAGAGACAGGTAACCTAGTGGTTAGAGTATTGGGCCATTAACCAGCAGGTAGCCTAGTGGTTAGAGTGTTGGGCCAGTAACCAGCAGGTAACCTAGTGGTTAGAGACAGGTAACCTAGTGGTTAGAGTGTTGGGCCAGTAACCAGCAGGTAACCTAGTGGTTAAAGACAGGTAACCTAGTGGTTAGAGTGTTGGGCCAGTAACCAGCAGGTAGCCTAGTGGTTAGAGTGTTGGGCCAGTAACCAGCAGGTAGCCTAGTGGTTAGAGTGTTGGGCCAGTAACCAGCAGGTAACCTAGTGGTTAGAGACAGGTAACCTAGTGGTTAGAGTGTTGGGCCAGTAACCAGCAGGTAGCCTAGTGGTTAGAGTGTTGGGCCAGTAACCAGCAGGTAGCCTAGTGGTTAGAGGCAGGTAACCTAGTGGTTAGAGTGTTGGGCCAGTCACCAGCAGGTAGCCTAGTGGTTAGAGTGTTGGGTCAGTAACCAGCAGGTAGCCTAGTGGTTAGAGCAGGTAGCCTAGTGGTTAGAGCGTTGGGCCAGTAACCAGCAGGTAGCCTAGTGGTTAGAGACAGGTAACCTAGTGGTTAGAGTGTTGGGCCAGTAACCAGCAGGTAACCTAGTGGTTAGAGTGTTGGGCCAGTAACCAGCAGGTAGCCTAGTGGTTAGAGTGTTGGGCCAGTAACCAGCAGGTAGCCTAGTGGTTAGATACAGGTAGCCTAGTGGTTAGAGTGTTGGGCCAGTAACCAGCAGGTAGCCTAGTGGTTAGAGCAGGTAGCCTAGTGGTTAGAGCGTTGGGCCAGTAACCAGCAGGTAGCCTAGTGGTTAGAGACAGGTAGCCTAGTGGTTAGAGTGTTGGGCCAGTAACCAGCAGGTAGCCTAGTGGTTAGAGACAGGTAGCCTAGTGGTTAGAGCGTTGGGCCAGTAACCAGCAGGTAGCCTAGTGGTTAGAGGCAGTTAACCTAGTGGTTAGAGTGTTGGGCCAGTAACCAGCAGGTAACCTAGTGGTTAGAGTGTTGGGCCAGTAACCAGCAGGTAACCTAGTGGTTAGAGCGTTGGGCCAGTAACCAGCAGGTAGCCTAGTGGTTAGAGACAGGTAGCCTAGTGGTTAGAGTGTTGGGCCAGTAACCAGCAGGTAGCCTAGTGGTTAGAGACAGGTAGCCTAGTGGTTAGAGCGTTGGGCCAGTAACCAGCAGGTAGCCTAGTGGTTAGAGACAGGTAGCCTAGTGGTTAGAGTGTTGGGCCAGTAACCAGCAGGTAGCCTAGTGGTTAGAGGCAGGTAACCTAGTGGTTAGAGTGTTGGGCCAGTAACCAGCAGGTAACCTAGTGGTTAGAGGCAGGTAACCTAGTGGTTAGAGCGTTGGGCCAGTAACCAGCAGGTAGCCTAGTGATTAGAGGCAGGTAACCTAGTGGTTAGAGTGTTGGGCCAGTAACCAGCAGGTAACCTAGTGGTTAGAGTGTTGGGCCAGTAACCAGCAGGTAACCTAGTGGTTAGAGCGTTGGGCCAGTAACCAGCAGGTAGCCTAGTGGTTAGAGACAGGTAGCCTAGTGGTTAGAGTGTTGGGCCAGTAACCAGCAGGTAGCCTAGTGGTTAGAGACAGGTAGCCTAGTGGTTAGAGCGTTGGGCCAGTAACCAGCAGGTAGCCTAGTGGTTAGAGGCAGGTAACCTAGTGGTTAGAGTGTTGGGCCAGTAACCAGCAGGTAACCTAGTGGTTAGAGTGTTGGGCCAGTAACCAGCAGGTAACCTAGTGGTTAGAGTGTTGGGCCATTAACCAGCAGGTAACCTAGTGGTTAGAGACAGGTAACCTAGTGGTTAGAGTGTTGGGCCAGTAACCAGCAGGTAGCCTAGTGGTTAGAGACAGGTAGCCTAGTGGTTAGAGCGTTGGGCCAGTAACCAGCAGGTAACCTAGTGGTTAGAGACAGGTAACCTAGTGGTTAGAGTGTTGGGCCAGTAACCAGCAGGTAACCTAGTGGTTAGAGACAGGTAGCCTAGTGGTTAGAGTGTTGGGCCAGTAACCAGCAGGTAACCTAGTGGTTAGAGACAGGTAGCCTAGTGGTTAGAGCGTTGGGCCAGTAACCGCAAGGTTGCTGGATCGAATCCTTGACCTGCCCAAGGTCAAAATCTGTCGTTCTGCCCCTGAACAAGGCAGTTAACCCACTGTTCCCCGGTAGGCCATCATTGTAAATAAGAATTTGTTCTTAACTGACTTGCCTAGTTAAATATAGATTTAAAAAACTAGATATGTCACACCACATATAGGTGCTTTTAAAATTAAGATGCCAATCTCAAAGTCAACTAAACAAGCACTACAAATATCTTTCTGACACACACACCATACTAATGAGTCCATACGGGAATAAATCAACCTCATTAAGTTGCAAACCATTCGTCTGTTTTGTTTAAGTTACTTTGGTGTTACACCCTGATCTGTTTCACCTGTTCTCGTTATTGTCTCCACCCCCTCCAGGTGTCGCTTGTTTTCCACAGTGTATCTATCCCTGTGTTTCCTGTCTCTCTGTTCCAGTGTATTTATCCCTGTGTTTCCTGTCTCTCTGTCCCAGTGTATTTATCCCTGTGTTTCCTGTCTCTCTGTCCCAGTGTATTTATCCCTGTGTTTCCTGTCTCTCTGTCCCAGTGTATTTATCCCTGTGTTTCCTGTCTCTCTGTACCAGTGTATTTGTCCCTGTGTTTCCTGTCTCTCTGTCCCAGTGTATTTATCCCTGTGTTTCCTGTCTCTCTGTCCCAGTGTATTTATCCCTGTGTTTCCTGTCTCTCTGTACCAGTGTATTTATCCCTGTGTTTCCTGTCTCTCTGTACCAGTGTATTTGTCCCTGTGTTTCCTGTCTCTCTGTCCCAGTGTATTTATCCCTGTGTTTCCTGTCTCTCTGTTCCAGTGTATTTATCCCTGTGTTTCCTGTCTCTCTGTCCCAGTGTATTTATCCCTGTGTTTCCTGTCTCTCTGTACCAGTGTATTTATCCCTGTGTTTCCTGTCTCTCTGGGCCAGTTCATCTTGTATGTTTCCAAGTCAACCAGCGTTTTTTCCCGGTCTCCTGCTTTTGGCTATTCTCCTTTTTCTAGTCCTCCCAGTTTTGACCCTTGCCTGTTTTTGGACTCTGTACCCGCCTGCCTGACCATTCTGCCTGCCATGACCACGAGCCTGTCGGCCACTCTGTACCTGCCTGCCTGACCATTCTGCCTGCCATGACCACGAGCCTGTCGGCCACTCTGTACCCGCCTGCCTGACCGTTCTGCCTGATTGGACCACGAGCCTGTCTGCCACTCTGTACCTGCCTGCCTGACCATTCTGCCTGATTGGACCACGAGCCTGTCTGCCACTCTGTACCTGCCTGCCTGACCATTCTGCCTGCCATGACCACGAGCCTGTCGGCCACTCTGTACCCGCCTGCCTGACCGTTCTGCCTGATTGGACCACGAGCCTGTCTGCCACTCTGTACCTGCCTGCCTGACCATTCTGCCTGATTGGACCACGAGCCTGCCTGCCACTCTGTACCCGCCTGCCTGACCGTTCTGCCTGATTGGACCACGAGCCTGTCTGCCACTCTGTACCTGCCTGCCTGACCATTCTGCCTGCCATGACCACGAGCCTGTCTGACACTCTGTACCTGCCTGCCTGACCGTTCTACCTGATTGGACCACGAGCCTGTCTGCCACTCTGTACCTGCCTGCCTGACCATTCTGCCTGCCATGACCACGAGCCTGTCTGCCACTCTGTACCTGCCTGCCTGACCATTCTGCCTGATTGGACCACAAGCCTGCCTGCCACTCTGTACCTGCCTGCCTGACCATTCTGCCTGCCATGACCACGAGCCTGTCTGCCACTCTGTACCCGCCTGCCTGACCATTCTGCCTGATTGGACCACGAGCCTGCCTGCCACACTGTACCTGCCTGCCTGACCATTCTGCCTGATTGGACCACGAGCCTGCCTGCCACTCTGTACCTGCCTGCCTGACCATTCTGCCTGATTGGACCACGAGCCTGTCTGCTACTCTGTACCTGCCTGCCTGACCATTCTGCCTGCCTTGACCACGAGCCTGTCTGCCACTCTGTACCTGCCTGCCTGACCATTCTGCCTGCCTTGACCACGAGCCTGTCTGCCACTCTGTACCTGCCTGCCTGCCCATTCTGCCTGCCATGATCACCAGTCTGTCTGCCACTCTGTACCTCCTTGACCTTTTGCCTGTCCACAACCATTCTCTTGTCTACTCCTTTGTATTTATTAAACATCTTAAACTCCAACAATCTGCGTCTGCATTTGTGTCTCGCCTTGTGTCATGATAGTACGAACAGGCCATGACAGACCCAGCAGACTTGGACCAGCATCGCCACGCTGTCTCCCTGCAGGGAGCCACTATTGAGAGGCATGAGGAGCTGTTACAGAACCTTCTGGAAGGGCTTCGTTCTCTGACAGAACGCCACGACCAGGGGTTTAAGGCTATTATGGAGCTTATTAAGGAGTTAACTCATAGGCTGTCTGTCATCTCTGAGAGACCCCAACCTCCCAGTACATTTTTTCCTTTTAGTGGTGAGTTGGTACAGCCTTCCCCGGTTCCCCGAGAACCGCCGCTTACATTCTGGAGATCCTGGTACCTGTCGGTGCTTTCTTTCTCAGTGCCCATTAAATGTTTTAACTACAGCCATCTTCGTTCCCTTTGGAGCGATCGAAGATAGCGTATATTATTACACTAATGTCAGGAAGGGCGCTCTCCTGGGCTACGGCTTTTTTGGGAGCAACAATCCACCCTCTGTTGTCGTCTGGAGGAATTCATGGTGGAGGTGAGAAAGGTATTTGAGTCTCCGGTATCTGGGAGAGAGGCGGCTGGTGAACTTCTTGATTTACATCAAAACTCCCGTAGTGTGGTAGACTACGCGATTGATTTTCGCATGTTGGCCGCCGATGGTGCCTAGAATCCGGAGTTTCTCTTCGATACCTTTCTTCACGGATTATCTGAGGTGGTGAAGGATGAGCTAGCTGCTCAGGAATTCCCGGTGGATCTCGACTCCCTCATTGCCCTAACCATTAAAATGAATGGACGCTTAAGGGAACGCAGAAGTGAGAGGAGGTCTGGTCTGGCTCGCTCATCTTTGAAGGAATCCGGAAGTTCCCAAAGGCAGTTTTCCCGAGAGGATCCGAAGCCACGCGAGCTCCCTCGTGAATTATCAACGACGGGTGAGTTGGATTCTCCTGATGCAATTGGGAAGAGCTAGGTTATCGGTTGGGGAATGCTCATGCAGGTTGAATTTCAACTGTTGTCTGTACTGTGGAGGGGCAGGATATTACAGAACTACAGTACTTGCCCTGTTAGGAAACCCTTGTCTCTGGTGGGTACAAGTACTTTGAGTCAGACTGGAAGTTCCCTAATTCCCATCACCTGCACACTCTCCGAGTGCTTATTGACTCTGGGGCGAATGAAAGATTTATGGATGCTACTATTGCTTCTGCGCTAGGTATTTTCATTCAACCTCTCTCGGGTCCCATCGATACCAGGGCTCTGCAAGGCCGCTCAAAAGGTAGAGTCACCCACTGTACGGTGCCCATTCAAATATGGTTTTCCGGTATCCACAGTTCCAGTTCCTCCTCATTGCATCTCCCCATGTTCCCATTGTCTTGGGGTTTTCCTTGCTTCAAGAACATAACCCTGTTATTGACTGGACCACAAGCCCATTTTGCCATTCCCACTGTCTTCAAGCAGCACAGCCTTCCCCCAGACGTCTTCCTCAGGACGTCAGCAAGGCTTTGGATGTTTCTGTCATTCCCCCTGGGTACCATGACCTACTTGAAGTTTTCAGTAAGGCACGTGCAACTTCAATACCCCTGCACCATCCTTATGATTGTGCCATTGATCTTCTCCCTGGCACCACACCACCTCGGGGTAGAATATATTCTCTATCCGGGCCAGAGACCAAGGCTATGGAGGAGTACATAGCCTTGCCCCCCCCTTCAGGCACTGATTCTTCTGGCGTCTTCTTCATATAGCTTATAATGTCCCAATGATAATGTCCCAATTTCAATGTCTCACCTGAGCCACCAGTACCTTTACTACCCATTATGTCTTGTCCTTTTGTCAACCAATATACTAGCGACATAACAGAAGTTTGGAACAGATTTCTCCCCACTCCACACTCCTGAGAGAAAAGACATGAGAGAAAAGCAGTTGATAGCTTAGATTGGATGCTGTACACCGGTTGCTGGCTCAGGGCTCAGGTCTCTCGGTAGAAGTGATGCGGACAGGGCCGTATTGTATGCCTTTGTTTTCTTCAGCCAGTTAGAGGGGGTTTTGACGTACACACACTGTTCGGTCCAATTATCTCTTACATGCATTAAGACACCGACTGATGGATGTCATGATAACCTCGAGAGGACAGATCAGAACAACAGTTTAGTTCAGTTCAGTTTTGATTCAAGAAATCCAGACAAGCGTTAAGTATATAATAAATGATTACTTTTACCAATTATTCTTAATACCAATGTCTAAACATATGTCAAAGAGAATAACAACACATTATATTGAAACTATTTTTCAAATTGGCTTATACTCCCCATCACACTTTCAACTACATCGCAGAGCCACAGGATCAGGAAGTATATACACTGCTCAAAAAAATAAAGGGAACACTAAAATAACACATCCTTAATGAAATATTCTTATTAAATACTTTTTTCTTTACATAGTAGAATGTGCTGACAACAAAATTATCAATGGAAATCAAATTTATCAACCCATGGAGGTCTGGATTTGGAGTCACACTCAAAAATAGGCTGATCCAACTTTGATGTAATGTCCTTAAAACAAGTCAAAATTAGGCTCAGTAGTGTGTGTGGCCTCTACGTGCCTGTATGACCTACCTACAATGCCTGGGCATGCTCTTGATGAGGTGGCGGATGGTCTCCTGAGGGATCTCCTCCCAGACCTGGACTAAAGCATCCGCCCACTCCTAGACAGTCTGTGGTGCAACGTGGCGTTGTTGGATGGAGCGAGACATGATGTCCCAGATGTGCTCAATTGGATTCAGGTCTGGGGAACGGGCGGGCCAGTCCATAGCATCAATGCCTTCCTCTTGCAGGAACTGCTGACACACTCCAGCCACACGAGGTCTAGCATTGTCTTGCATTAGGAGGAACCCAGGGCCAACTGCACCAGCATATGGTCTCACAAGGGGTCTGAGGATCTCATCTCGGTACCTAATGGCAGTCAGGCTACCTCTGGCGAGCATATGGAGGGCTTTGCGGCCCCCCAAAGAAATGCCACCCCACACCATGACTGACCCACCCCAAACCGGTCATGCTGGAGGATGTTGCATGCAGTAGAACGTTCTCCACGGCGACTCCAGACTCTGTCACGTCTGTCACGTGCTCAGTGTGAATCTGCTTTCATCTGTGAAGAGCACAGGGCGCCAGTGGCGAATTTGCCAATCTTGGTGTTCTCTGGCAAATGCCAAACGTCCTGCACGGTGTTGGGCTGTAAGCACAACCCCCACCTGAGGACATAGGGCCCTCATACCACCCTCATGGAGTCTGTTTCTGACCGTTTGAGTAGACAAATGCACATTTGTGGCCTGTAAATTGATGTGGCTCTGTGCAAATTCACAGGATGTTTTGGAGGCAAAGCCAAACGTAAACTGAAGTTTTTGGATATAAACATGAACTTGATCAAATAAAACATACATGTATTGTGTAACATGTTCTCCCGGGAATGTCATCTGATGAAGAATATCAAAGGTTAGTGATTCATTTTCTCTTTCTGCTTTTTGTGACTCTCTCTTTGGTTGGAAAATCGCTGTATGCCTTTTGTGACTAGTTGCTGACCTAACATAATGATATGTTCTGCTTTCGCCGAAAAGCTTTTTTGAAATCGGACACTGTGGTTGGATTAACGAGATTTGTATCTTTAAAATGGTGTCTAATACTTGTATGTTTGAGAAATTTGAAATATGAGATTTCTGTTGATTGAATTTGGCTCCCTGCAATTTCATTGGCTGTTGGCGAGGGGTTAGTCCACTAGTGGAACCCCGTTCCTAGACAGGTTAAGAAAATGAATTGTACCCATACGGTCATAGTAAAATAGACTTAAGACAGGATACCCTTAGTTAAAGGCAGTGCCCTCTCCTTCTTCCCGTTGGTTCAAATCACAAATATGGCTAAGAACAAATAACCTTCAAATCAGCATTACAAATGACCTTTAAATTCATTATCCATAAGGCTTTCCAGTGAGGGTGATCAAACCACACTGGAAAGCCAGGACAGAGGTCAGACGTCCTACAAACCCTTCAAATAAGTGTTTCTTACTATATTAGACCTATTAATGAAAAACAGTGAAACATTACATACATGTCGTATCCCAGGTTTCCAGTACATTTCTTTATCAAAAGAATTCACGTGTTTAATTGAAACTCAGAAAATAAAAACTTCAGAAGATTCCATGTGCGTGCTTGCCCCTTTAAGACACCTCAGCAGTAAGACACATGGAAAACTCACTAAACCCAAAGGAAATAGAATACACAATAAATCAAACATAGTATTTTAAAAACACCAACAAAAAAAAGTCATAACAAGTGTGTTGTGTGTGCGTATTTGCAAACCTTAAGGTAAAAACAAACAAAAATGGCCAGGTATTATTTAATTTGGTAGTTTACGGCCTCAATCTCACTCATTGCTCTCACCAAGACCATAGCCGCAGGAAACAATTCAAAGAGAGACAATGAAACCCCCATTTTCCCGGAAAAAACCTAGTCTGTTTTCACCTGGTTGGTGTACAAAGAAGTAGCGCTACTCTGAACTCTCTGTCTCCTGCGTCTGACTCCTTCCCCCACTATACCCCGGGAATTACAAGTACTCACATCAACCACTTCATTTTGCATTTTCAAGGACTCTCCACAGCTACGAAGCAGCTCTCCAAACATACTCCCAGCAGAACCGAATTTTTTTACTTTTGTTTCCCGGAGAATGACCGGCCCGTCATGGGATCCTCAACGGTTCTCCCAGAAACCGTGGCAAAATCAAGCCTCACGGGAAGTATAGAACTTCCGCTGCTTTCTAAAATATTGTCCCTCTCTCAATACCACCCCGTGATAGTCTATGATGGACAGTGAAGGAACAGAACTCCAAGACAACGCTATATCAAAGCTTATTATCCAAATTTCAATCATCTGATTATACATATTTCGTTGTCAGATTGTCTGTTCTTAAAATCAGAGCGTTTCACTCTCGGAGCGTTTCAGAGTGCACACTGGATGCTCTGGCCGAGGAGTTGGGTTGATCCGAGTGTTCTGTCCTAACAACAGCAGTCAAGCACCCAAGCTAACTGGCTAACGTTGGCTAGCTTGCTAGCTACTTCCAGACTCAAATGAGGGAACACCTCACTCTGACCATTTTACTCACCCTAGCAGAGCTGGTTAGGCTGTTTTCATGTTTTCCAAAGCGTTGGTAATTTCAGCTGTGCTGCTGGCAAAAATGTAATTATGCTTTTTTTTGCCAAAGATTACTGACACCGGCCATATTCAATGGGTGTGGAGCGTTCGTAAATTCAACCACTATTCTGCGCTCTGGCACACTCAGATGAGACTGAAATCAGAGTAGATAGCCAGAGGGACCAGCAATGTCTATCGCAATGACATCATGCACATTCTATTGAAATGGTTACTTGCATAGTAGTGGAGTCTTTTGTTAAGATGTGTAGCTAGCTAACCTAACCATAATCCCAACTCATAACGTTGCTACCGTGCAGGAATCTGCAGGTACCTGGCTTTTTCTTTGCAACTCTGTAGGATACTGTAGCTGTAGCAGGTAGAGACATCAGCCCCCCCCACTGTCTCATTACACTTATCTCCCTGTGGCACATTATGCATAAAAGCTCAAGCAAATCAGATCCACAACACGTCCATGCAGGCTGGGGAGGATGCACTTCCCACCAATGTAATAAAATGTACAATACATTATGTTGATTATAGTAGGGTACAAGGTCACCGTTAGGATTAATGCTCTGTCTGGTCAAATTAGAATTATATTTACTATACGATTGGATTAGAGCATAAATCAGAAATAAAATGCCAATGTAATGACAGTGTAAACCAAATTATGCGGAATGTATGAGACAGAGAGAGAGACAGAGGGAGTTAGAGAGACAGAGAGAGAGACAGAGAGAGAGAGAGACAGAGGGAGTTAGAGAGACAGAGAGAGAGACAGAGAGAGAGAGAGACAGAGGGAGTTAGAGAGAGTTAGAGAGACAGAGAGAGAGACAGAGAGAGAGACAGAGAGAGAGAGAAGACAGAGTTAGAGAGAGACAGAGAGAGAGACAGAGAGAGAGAGAGAGAGAGAGAGAGAGAGAGAGAGAGAGACAGAGAGAGAGACAGAGAGAGAGAGAGAGAGACAGAGGGAGTTGAGAGAGTTAGAGAGACAGAGAGAGAGACAGAGAGAGAGACAGAGAGAGAGACAGAGTTAGAGAGAGAAAGAGAGATCCCTCTCTTCACCTCTTGGGTGGTCTACTATTCTTGTTGCTGAGTCAGTTTCCATCCTCCTCTATCTCCTACCTCTGTCTGATGACTACTACAGACTATCAGCACAGCAGAAAGACGTACATCGCACTCCTGAAGTGAGGCCAGAAAAATACTCTAAGGTTGCTGCTTTTGGCCGTCAGCATCGTTCCTCCCTTTAAAGAGATGTTAAATATGAGTCAGCTGTTGTGCTTGGTACTCTCTCTGACAAAAACACACACACACACACCCACACACACCCACACACCCACACACACACACACACACACACACACCCACACACCCACACACACCCACACACCCACACACAAACACACACACACACCTCTCCACTACCAGCTAAAAGGGTTCTTTGTGGCCGTAGGGCCCCCATCCGTTACCTGATGACAGGCAGAGCATGACTGATGAACTGCCTGAGGCGTCCTATGTTGTCAGCTGCTCATAATTTATACATCTTATCTCTGTCAGGAACAAAAGACAGAGCAAGGCTTTATGGAAATGAAAACGGAGACTTGTTTAGACTCCAGCAGGTCGAGTGAAGTGGAGTGATACCAGACCTGGGTTCAAATAGTATTTGATGTCTTTGAAATACTTTGACGGCCCTCGAGCATTTGATCTGATCTGCCTTGGCGTGCCAGATGGGTGGGATTGACTGTGTTTTGAGAATATTATATTGATCCGTTAAGCCAATCAAGTTCAACCAAGCCAACAAAGTATATTTCGAACAGTGTTTGAACCCAGCTAAGTGGTACGTCTGATAGATAGGGTTTCTGCTAGGTTAGCTCCCTCATCTGGCTGACATCCATTTCATTTTCCCCTCACTCTAAGTTTGCGTCCCAAATGGCACCCTATTTTCTATATAGTGCACATTTTTGGAGGGGGGGTCAAAATAAGTGCATTAGTGCACTGTATAGGGAATATGGTGCCATTTGGGATTCAGACAATGTGTTTGTGATGAGGGTCTCCTCTGAGGCCAACCAGAGCTCTGTTTAATCACTGTGGCTCTGCTGTCTGTCTGGCACACAGGGTAGTGATGAAGACATGAAACAGAAGGCTGGATGTGTAGTCATACTGCTGGGTAATAAAACATGGCTTGTTTTCATGTAGGTTGGGTATTTGTTTGGGCTGAATTGTGTTACTGATGGTTATGGTTTCAAATGCATTTGGTGAAAAGAGTCTGTGAGAGCCACACGATCGATCACAAGTTATGTTGTATGTTGTGGAGCTCTGAGGTATCACAAGGTATTACAATACAATGTAACTGCACTGTCATAGGGACCCTGGAAAGGAAAGTGTTACTTCATTCTGATATATTGGCAGGTTTGGGGAGAACCTTATTTCACTGATCAAAAACAAAACAAAAACAATCGCACAAATATAAGAACCTGAAATGATTTGATAACTTCAATAAATAATATGTTGGATGTTACGACAACGGTGGATATTTCCTTATTTTTTTCTCTCATGGACGGAGATGATTTGTTACCCTAAACTGAAGCTATATCAATGTGAAATGTTTGGGGAATTATGTCTATAACAGTGGAGAAAACCTGTAATATTTAAGCATCTAAGGCATGAGAAGCTTCGGCTCGGGCCGGGAACAGTAACGCAGATGTTCTGTACATTACCTTGGAAATGAAGGACAGTGCAGCAGGCCGAGGTGGAGCCGAGTCCGTTTTCCAAGGTAATGTAAAGAACTGAGGCGTGTATCCTGCTTATATCACAGTTGCCAAAGAAAGCAATACTAAAGCTTTTACATTTACCGGTCAAAAAAAAAAAGAAGAAAAATGTTGTTGATATTTTCATTTTTATAAGATAAATCATACTTTCTCATCTTTTGGTTGCTAGAGACGGGACCCAGCCGTTCTTTCCATTAGGTCGATATTTATGGATATGACCAATATATGACCCATATATACAGTATATTCCTAGCAACATTCTTGCTAGTTAGCCATCTAGCTACAGCTAAGAGGGTCACGACCCCTGCATCCAGAATAACAGCAAAGTAGCTGCATTTGCATTTGTTTAAGCTGTTTTCTATCGACATTCATTAGGATACATCCATGACAATGTACTGATGATGCCCGATTTTGCCTGGCATGGCGCCTTCTCATTCAGGACACTCAACACCGTTCATTACGAGGAGATTGCATTGCATATCAAACACTAGGCTAGAAGCTAGCTAAGTACCTGCCAATATGACATCGGAATTCAAAAATACCAGTTGCTGAAAACAGCTGGTCAAAATACCAACATTTGGGAGGATTTGACAGCATATTTGGTATTTTATTGCGAAAGCAGCAGCAGCTACTCTTCCTGGAGTCCATAAAAACCATAACATAATACAGAACATTAATAACCAAGAACAGCTCAAGGACAGAACTACATAAATGCAAAAAGGGCACACATATCCTACATATCAATACACTATTACCCAATATATCTCGGTCAAATAGGGGAGAGGCGTTGTGCCGTGAGATGTTGCTTTATCTGTTGTTTGAAACCAGGTTTTCTGTTCATTGGAGTAATATGAGATGGAAGGGATTTATGTGCAATAATGGCTCTATGTAACACTGGACTGGATTTGGGGACTGGTAAATTACCCCTGGAGGCATATCTGGTGGGGTGTGTGTGTGTGTGTGTGTGTGTGTGTGTGTGTGTGTGTGTGTGTGTGTGTGTGTGTGTGTGTGTGTGTGTGTCAGAGTTGTGTGAAAGTTGACTATGCAAACAATTTGACATTTTCAACACATGCATGTTTCTTAGCACCACTTGCGTCATGACTACAGCTCATCACTCGGCACGTTAGGTCATCAGATATGTCTTAGCCAAAATAAATCACTGCTTGTTAGCTAAGTTTTTTCTCGTTGGACCTGCGTTTACAATGTATCCAATTTCAGTTTGTGTGGTTGTTGGTTTATCGTTCTGTAACTTTGTAGCAAGTACAGTCTGCATGTGTAGGTCCATATTGCGTCATGATTGCAAGGTGTCCCGATATCTTTTAAAACTGTCCGGATATCTTTTCCAACTGTCCCGATATCTTTTCCAACTGTCCCGATATCTTTTCCAACTGTCCCGATATCTTTTCCAACTGTCCCGATATCTTTTCCAACTGTCCCGATATCTTTTCAAACTGTCCGGATATCTTTTCCAACTGTCCCGATATCTTTTCCAACTGTCCCGATATCTTTTCCAACTGTCCCGATATCTTTTCCAACTGCCCCGATACCTTTTCAAACTGTCCGCATATCTTTTCCAACTGTCCCGATATCTTTTCAAACTGTCCGGATATCTTTTCCAACTGTCCCGATATCTTTTCCAACTGTCCCGATATCTTTTCAAACTGTCCCGATATCTTTTCCAACTGTCCCGTTATCTGGTTTTAATGTCCATTCTAGAATGCCCTTCTAACCAATCAGTAACGAGTATTCAACAACGCTGTGGTATAACACACGATAATCCCCCGGTTCGAGGGCCTTATTGCTTAAATATTACAGGTATTCAGTGTTATAATGACCAAGCGGGCTAGTCGTTTGTTATTTTCTCATGTTTTTACCCAGTCATTAATTCAAACTATTATATTCATTCAACGCTGCTATGCTAATTAAATCATTGACATGTAGCTAGTTAGTTAAATAATGATTGAATAAATATCCAACATAGACAACAACTATTATGGATGGCGAGAGTGAGCTAATCAAGTTAGTTGGTGACGTTAATAGTGACGTTTCCAACGAGTGGAATAACTGTCCATGGTTCTGGCGCTGGTTGGTGGCAGTCAGTCATTGCCTCTTCTTTGGTGGAGAATGGGACGTCCCACTCACATCGTTGCCAGTTAAAATGGCACTCTAGCGCTTTCTGTTCTCCATGTTAGGGGCTACCAATAACTGTTGAGTGAGCCCTTGGGCTAGTAAGCCTACTGCACAAGAGAGATTGCAATTGTAGAAATGATACATTGTTGCACAGGTCTTAAAGGTACAGTAGACAGGTTTAAAGTGGAACTGACAGCATTTCAGCAACTCAAAATCTTATTACAATCTGTTCATATACACCCCCAGGGAGAATATAACATTTTTTTTTAAATAGTGAGCGCTTAGATATGGTCATTTTCACATTTTCATGATTTCCTAGAACGTCTGGGAGGCATTTGTGAAACTTCGATAGCAATACAGAGTGGGAAAGTGGCCGTGCAGTTTAGACAATTAATATACACTGCAGTAAATAAAACCGAATATAAACATCTGTCTCATCCAAGACTGGAGTCTACGCTGACCGGCACGCTATAGCCAATCAGAGCTAACGTAGGCCTTTTTGTAAACAGGCCATTTGCCACAGAGGCCTGCCATCATTCACTTTGAACTGGACTGTGTGTTTACAGGAATCAGGGCCTGTCATCATTCATTATGAACTGGACTGTGTGTTTACAGGAAGCAGGGCCTGTCATCATTCACTATGAACTGGACTGTGTGTTTACAGGCAGTAGGGCCTGTCATCATTCACTATGAACTGGACTGTGTGTTTACAGGAAGCAGGGCCTGTCATCATTCACTATGAACTGGACTGTGTGTTTACAGGCAGTAGGGCCTGTCATCATTCACTATGAACTGGACTGTGTGTTTACAGGAAGCAGGGCCTGCTATCATTCACTTTGAACTGGACTGTGTTTACAGGCAGTAGGGCCTGTCATCATTCACTATGAACTGGACTGTGTGTTTACAGGCAGTAGGACCTGTCATCATTCACTATGAACTGGACTGTGTGTTTACAGGCAGTAGGGCCTGTCATCATTCACTATGAACTGGACTATGTGTTTACAGGCAGTAGGGCCTGTCATCATTCACTTTGAACTGTGTGTTTACAGGAAGCAGGGCCTGTCATCATTCATTTTGAACTGGACTGTGTGTTTACAGGAAGCAGGGCCTGTCATCATTCATTTTGAACTGGACTGTGTGTTCACAGGCAGTAGGGCCTGTCATCATTCACTATGAACTGGACTGTGTGTTTACAGGCAGTAGGGCCTGTCATCATTCACTTTGAACTGTGTGTTTACAGGAAGCAGGGCCTGTCATCATTCATTTTGAACTGGACTGTGTGTTTACAGGAAGCAGGGCCTGTCATCATTCACTATGAACTGGACTGTGTGTTCACAGGCAGTAGGGCCTGTCATCATTCACTATGAACTGGACTGTGTGTTTACAGGCAGTAGGGCCTGCCATCATTCACTATGAACTGGACTGTGTGTTTACAGGCAGTAGGGCCTGTCATCATTCACTATGAACTGGACTGTGTGTTTACAGGCAGTAGGGCCTGTAATCATTCACTTTGAACTGGACTGTGTGTTCACAGGCAGTAGGGCCTGCCATCATTCACTATGAACTGGACTGTGTGTTTACAGGCAGTAGGGCCTGTCATCATTCACTATGAACTGGACTGTGTGTTTACAGGCAGTAGGGCCTGTCATCATTCACTATGAACTGGACTGTGTGTTTACAGGCAGTAGGGCCTGTCATCATTCACTATGAACTGGACTGTGTGTTTACAGGCAGTAGGGCCTGTCATCATTCACTATGAACTGTGTGTTTACAGGCAGTAGGGCCTGTCATCATTCACTATGAACTGGACTGTGTGTTTACAGGCAGTAGGGCCTGTCATCATTCACTATGAACTGGACTGTGTGTTTACAGGCAGTAGGGCCTGTCATCATTCACTTTGAACTGGACTGTGTGTTTACAGGCAGTAAGGCCTGCCATCATTCACTATGAACTGGACTGTGTGTTTACAGGCAGTAGGGCCTGTCATCATTCACTTTGAACTGGACTGTGTGTTTACAGGCAGTAGGGCCTGTCATCAGTCACTATGAACTGGACTGTGTGTTTACAGGAAGCAGGGCCTGTCATCATTCACTATGAACTGGACTGTGTGTTTACAGGCAGTAGGGCCTGTCATCATTCACTATGAACTGGACTGTGTGTTTACAGGCAGTACGGCCTGTCATCATTCACTATGAACTGGACTGTGTGTTTACAGGCAGTAGGGCCTGTCATCATTCACTTTGAACTGGACTGTGTGTTTACAGGCAGTAGGGCCTGTCATCATTCACTATGAACTGTGTGTTTACAGGCAGTAGGGCCTGCCATCATTCACTATGAACTGGACTGTGTGTTTACAGGCAGTAGGGCCTGTCATCATTCACTATGAACTGGACTGTGTGTTACAGGAAGTAGGGCCTGTCATCATTCACTTTGAACTGGACTGTGTGTTTACAGGCAGTACGGCCTGTCATCATTCACTATGAACTGGACTGTGTGTTTACAGGCAGTAGGGCCTGTCATCATTCACTTTGAACTGGACTGTGTGTTTACAGGCAGTAGGGCCTGTCATCATTCACTATGAACTGGACTGTGTGTTTACAGGCAGTACGGCCTGTCATCATTCACTATGAACTGGACTGTGTGTTACAGGAAGTAGGGCCTGTCATCATTCACTTTGAACTGGACTGTGTGTTTACAGGCAGTAGGGCCTGCCATCATTCACTTTGAACTGTGTGTTTACAGGCAGTAGGGCCTGTCATCATTCACTATGAACTGTGTGTTTACAGGCAGTAGGGCCTGTCATCATTCACTTTGAACTGTGTGTTTACAGGCAGTAGGGCCTGTCATCATTCACTATGAACTGTGTGTTTACAGGCAGTAGGGCCTGTCATCATTCACTTTGAACTGTGTGTTTACAGGCAGTAGGGCCTGTCATCATTCACTATGAACTGGACTGTGTGTTTACAGGCAGTAGGGCCTGTCATCATTCACTATGAACTGGACTGTGTGTTTACAGGCAGTAAGGCCTGTTATCATTCACTATGAACTGGACTGTGTGTTTACAGGCAGTAGGGCCTGGCATCATTCACTATGAACTGGACTGTGTGTTTACAGGCAGTAGGGCCTGTCATCATTCACTATGAACTGGACTGTGTGTTTACAGGCAGTAGGGCCTGTCATCATTCACTATGAACTGGACTGTGTGTTTACAGACAGTAACAACAGCACGACTTTAGATCATTAGAACGCTTTCAGTAAAAGCCACAATATCCACCTGAATGGATTTCTGCAAACATGTCAATACCACAGGAGTCCTCTTACATTTGGAAACTTTACAGTCCTATTGATTAAACAACCATGAAAAGGTAGACTCTCGCTCCCTCAGTTATGCACATCAACAACAATAAGATCAACAACTAATGTTAGCCAGAGCAAGAGGAGTTTAAATTGAATGAAGGAACATTATATAAATCCTCTCAAACTATTTCAGCTAGTTGCACATCAAAATTAAATTGATAAACAATGAGGAATTGTAGCCTCCTCATCCTTCTGCAGCTTGCCTGCCAGTGTATTCATTATTGTCCCGACCAAGCACCCCCAGCTAACTGGCTAAAGTTGGCTAGCTTGCTAGCTAGCTACTTCCAGACACAAATGAGAGAACACCTCACTCTGGCCATTTAAATATCCGTAGCTAGTTAGGCTGTTTACATGTTATCTAGAGCGTTCGTGACGAACTATTACTTTGTTTGCTTACCTTTACTGACAACGGTCATATTCAGCAGGTGTTGTGCTTTCGTAAATTCATCAGATATTCTGCGCTCTGGCACACTCAGATGAGAGCGCTCTGAAATTGGAAATGATAGCCAGAATGATTTTGCGAATGCAAGAGATTTGCCAACTGGATAACAGTCGTTCAAGTACTTGCTAGCTTACCAAATGACACCTGCATCTCTAGCTGTGTTGAGCCGCTGAAAAACGATATGAGGGAAAATGTCAGTCACTCACCCATTGCTCCAATGACATTACATGATATCCTCCTAGCAGCTAGCTATCTAGCTAACGTTAGACTCCGTGTTTTAGCTTGCTACATAAATAAATACGCTAGCCTATTAGCCACGTTATAACTGACTTGTGATCATTGCCCTTACTAATTTTATTTTATTGACATTCCCATAGTTAAGTTCGTCCATTTAGTTTTTTCTCCAAAAATATTGAGTCATTGAAATTGAAACAATGCATCCCAAATAGAGGCAGCAAACAATTTACCAGGCCATCTGTGATTTACAACCTGATAGCAATATTTTGGGGAATACCAAGAAATGTATGGTGAATTATTTTAATCATGCATTGAACTGCATCCATCTATTTGGCCAACAATACCTTAGTGTACATCATGGAACGGTGAGTCAAATAAAACCTATTTTTAAAATCTTTAATAAAGTTTTGTAGCACAAACTGGGAATATGATTTTTGTAACCTCTATGGGATCGATGTGTGTGTGTGTGTGTGTGTGTGTCCGTGTCCGTGTCCGCGGGACAGTTGAGCTAACGTAAGCTAATGTGATTAGCATGAGGTTGTAAGTAACAAACAAAAAATCCCAGCACATAGACATATCTGATATTGGCAGAAAGCTTAAATCCTTGTAAATCTACCTGCACTGTCCAATGTATAATAGCTATTACAGTGAAAGAATGCCATGCTATTGTTTGAGTAGAGTGCACAATTATAAACTTGAAAATGTATTAATAAACCAATTAGGCATATTTGGGCTGGCTTGATACAAAATTTTGAACAGATATGCAATTGTTCATTGGATCAGTCTAAAGCTTTTCAAATACACTGCTGCCGTCTAGTGGCCAAAATCAAAAGTGTGCCTGGGCAGGAATGAAACATTATGGCCTTTCTCTTGCATTTCAAAGATGATGGTAAAAAAAAAAAAAAAAAAATGAAATGCCTGTTTTTTTTATTTTATTATTTTTTACCAGATCTACTGTGTTATATTCTCCTACATTCATTTCACATTTCCACAAACTTCAAAGTGTTTCCTTTCAAATCGTATCAAGAATATGCATATCCTTGCTTCAGGTCCTGAGCTACAGGCAGTTAGATTTGGGTAGGTCATTTTAGGTCCTGAGCTACAGGCAGTTAGATTTGGGTAGGTCATTTTAGGTCCTGAGCTACAGGCAGTTAGATTTGGGTATGTCATTTTAGGTCCTGAGCTACAGGCAGTTAGATTTGGGTAGGTCATTTTAGGTCCTGAGCTACAGGCAATTAGATTTGGGTAGGTCATTTTAGGCGAACATGTAAAAAAGGTTCGGATCCCTCTGATATTACGATTGTCTTTTTGGTTTATATCTGCAAAGTAGTTAAACACTGTCAGTTCCACAACTTTAATCTTGGGCTCCCGAGTGACGCAGTGGTCTAAGGCACTGCATCTCAGTGCAAGAGGTGCCACTTCAGTCCCTGGTTTGATTCCAGGCTGTGATTGGGAGTCCCATAGGGTGGTGCACAATTGGCCCAGCGTTGTCTGGGTTTGGATAGGGTTGGACGGGGTCATAAGCATATATTATTCTTAACTGACTTGCCTAGTTAATAAATAATTACAAAAAAACAATTGTTGCAAACTCTATGCATGGAAAAAATGAGCGTAAATCCATTTTTTTCCAGAGGAAGATAAAATTGATTAAGTTCCTGCCTGGGCTGCAGGACAGTGGAATTATGAGAGTAACACATCATGGTATTTTGCAGCGTTGTTGTCCCACAATTCTTTATATCAACCAGTCGGCATCCAGGATTCTAACAACCTGTTTTATAAGAGCCAATACATCATAATGCATTGGGGTTTCTGATGAAAACCATGTGGAGGAACGTTGCAGTAGAAGATCATTTCTTTTCGTAGACGGAATGCTTCCGTACTTTGAGAACATTCCAACGGAACTTTGGTGTCTAATATTCTAGAATGATTCATTCACTGAGTCATTCCCCAACAGCTTTGTCTGATTCCAACTGTCCTCACACTTTTTATTGCTGTTATTCGCATCGCTTTGTTATAAAAGGGTTGTCTGTTTTCCTAAAACTGATCATCTCACTGACAAGACTAGGAGGAAACTGGATCATTCCTAGTATGCAGTGGCTTTTGAACCTCATAACTTTTGGAGAAAAAGTATATCAGAAAAACACATTGGTCAAGCTCAGGGACTTCGTTTGTTTTTCTCTTAGCGGTCTCTCTTTCTCACTGTCATGGTCTCTCTGTCTCACTGTCACGGTCTCTCTGTCTCACTGTCACGGTCTCTCTGTCTCACTGTCACGGTCTCTCTGTCTCACTGTCACGGTCTCTCTGTCTCACTGTCACGGTCTCTCTGTCTCTCTGTCTCACTGTCTCACTGTCACGGTTTCTCTGTCTCACTGTCACGGTCTCTCTGTCTCACTGTCACGGTCTCTCTGTCTCTCTGTCTCACTGTCACAGTCTCTCTGTCTCTCTGTCTCTCTGTCTCACTGTCACGGTCTCTCTATCTCTCTGTCTCACTGTCACGGTCTCTCTGTCTCTCTGTCTCTCTGTCTCACGGTCTCTCTGTCTCACTGTTACGGTCTCTCTGTCTCTCTGTCTCTCTGTCTCTCTGTCTCACTGTCACGGTCTCTCTGTCTCACTGTCTCACTGTCACGGTCTCTCTGTCTCTCTGTCTCTCTGTCTCTCTGTCTCACTGTCACAGTCTCTCTGTCTCTCTGTCTCTCTGTCTCACTGTCACGGTCTCTCTGTCTCACTGTCACGGTTTCTCTGTCTCTCTGTCTCACTGTCTCTCTGTCTCTCTGTCTCACTGTCACGGTCTCTCTGTCTCTCTGTCTCGCTGTCTCACTGTCACGGTCTCTCTGTCTCACTGTCACGGTCTCTCTGTCTCTCTGTCTCTCTGTCTCACTGTCACGGTCTCTCTGTCTCTCTGTCTCACTGTCTCTCTGTCTCTCTGTCTCACTGTCACGGTCTCACTGTCTCACTGTCTCTCTGTCTCTCTGTCTCTCTGTCTCACTGTCATGGTCTCTCTGTCACGGCCTCTCTGTCTCTCTGTCTCACTGTCACTGTCTCTCTGTCTCTCTGTCTCACTGTCACGGCTTCTCTGTCTCTCTGTCTCACTGTCTCTGTCTCTCTGTCTCACTGTCACTGTCTCTGTCTCACTGTCACGTTCTCTCTGTCTCACTGTCTGCACTGTCACTGTCTCTCTGTCTCTCTGTCTGTCTGTCTCTCTCTGTCTCTATGTCTCTCTGTCTCTATGTCTCACTGTCTCTCTGTCTGCACTGTCACTGTCTCTCTGTCTCTCTGTCTCACTGTCACGTTCTCTCTGTCTCACTGTCTGCACTGTCACTGTCTCTCTGTCTCTCTGTATGTCTGTCTCTCTCTGTCTCTATGTCTCTCTGTCTCTATGTCTCACTGTCTCTCTGTCTCACTCTCTCTCTGTCTCTCTCTCTCACTGTCTCTCTGTCTCTCTGTCTCTCTCCCTCTCTCTGTCTCTCTGTCTCACTATCTCTCTGTCTCTCTGTCTATCTCTCTCTCTCTCTCTCTGTCTCTCTGTCTCTCTCTCTCTCTGTCTCACTGTCTCTCTGTCTGTCTCTGTCTCTCTGTCTCTCTCTGTCTCTCTGTCTCTCTCTCTCTCTGTCTCCCTGTCTCTCTCTCTCTCTCTGTCTCTCTGTCTGCACCGTCACTGTCTCTCTGTCTCTCTGTTCTGGGGAGAAAGAATATGGGAGTTGATACACCTGGAGAGACAAACAATGTTTTCAACAGAGATATGACACATCTATCATCCCAGCTCAGGATATTAACAGTTCTGTCAGTTTAATAGCGAGGTGGAAACGTAGGTGCTGAGAGATGTGTGATGCACATGGTGCGGTGAGGGTTGGGAGACCTGGCTATCTGGCAGCTGGCTGGCATGGCATTCTCCGGGCCCTGGCCCCTCATGGCCCTACCCATCCCCCTGTGTCTCTGTTCTCTCATCTCCTGGTCCTAATCTGAGGATAGACACTGGTCCACCTCTGACCCCCCACCAATGTGTCTGTTAGGTGAGTCCATCTGCTGTCACCTACTGACAGTCACATAATTTTCAATCACAAGACCTCTTCCCCTTCACTACACCACCCAAAGCAGCCAATCAGCACTAGTCAAGAGTTTACATTAGTTTGTTGTTTGGTAAGTTTCACAGTATTTGTTACTCAAATGTTACATTTCATTGGTGCTATTCAGTTATTTACAGACAGACAGACAGACAGACAGACAGACAGACAGACAGACAGACAGACAGACAGACAGACAGACAGACAGACAGACAGACAGACAGACAGACAGACAGACAGACAGACAGACAGACAGACAGACAGACAGACAGACAGACAGACAGACAGAGAATGAAGGTGGACTCTAGTGAAATAATCTCTTATCGGGGATGGTGCTGTCCACTGACATTAGGGATAATCATATCTATCAACACTCGCCAAGTGAGCCTGGCACAGAACAAAGTCTGCTTCGTCTCTCCAGGCTAAAGTTACAGCTGCACGATGATGTACTTGCCATCCTGGTGCAAATGATATCTGCTAGTTCACCAGCTCAGAGCTGGATAAATAGGAGACAGACAGACACACCAGACCAGACCAGTCCCTGTCTGGAATGCTGGTATATTATACCCCAGAAGTATATTCATATGTCTGTTTGTTGATATACAGCTAGTTACAATGTCGTTCTGAATAAGGAGAGACACTATAGGCTACTCCGTGTAGTGCATTTATTACAAGCTGAACTTTGATGTAGAAACGAAGTGATGACAAGTGTATAGTACGAAGACAAAGACAAGTGTATAGTATGAGCCATAATCACCTGAGCAGAAATACCTGTCTGGTTAATGTCCTGTCATCACCTGAGCAGAAACACCTGTCTGGTTAATGTCATCACCTGAGCAGAAATACCTGTCTGGTTAATGTCCTGTCATCACCTGAGCAGAAATACCTGTCTGGTTAATGTCCTGTCATCACCTGAGCAGAAACACCTGTCTGGTTAAGTACCTGTCATCACCTGAGCAGAAACACCTGTCTGGTTAATGTCCTGTCATCACCTGAGCAGAAATACCTGTCTGGTTAATATTCTGTCATCACCTGAGCAGAAATACCTGTCTGGTTAATGTCCTGTCAATACCTGAGCAGAAAAACCTGTCTGGTTAAGTTCCTGTCATCACCTGAGCAGAAATACCTGTCTGGTTAATGTCCTGTCATCACCTGAGCAGAAACACCTGTCTGGTTAATGTCCTGTCATCACCTGAGCAGAAATACCTGTCTGGTTAATGTCATTACCTGAGCAGAAATACCTGTCTGTTTAATGTCCTGTCATCACCTAAGCAGCAATACCTGTCTGGTTAATGTCCTGTCATCACCTGAGCAGAAACACCTGTCTGGTTAATGTACTGTCATCACCTGAGCAGAAATACCTGTCTGGTTAATGTCATCACCTGAGCAGAAATACCTGTCTGGTTAATGTCCTGTCAATACCTGAGCAGAAAAACCTGTCTGGTTAATGTCCTGTCATCACCTGAGCAGAAACACCTGTCTGTGTCTGGGTTATTCTTAAGGTCCCATCAAAGTTCATGTTTATTCCGCATGCCATTGATACAGTGAGGACAGTGCCTGGTCTGCCTGCCATTGATACAGTGAGGACAGTGACTGGCCTGCCTGCCATTGATACAGTGAGGACAGTGACTGGCCTGCCTGCCATTGATACAGTGAGGACAGTGACTGGCCTCTCTGCCATTGATACAGTGAGGACAGTGACTGGCCTGCCTGCTATTGATACAGTCAGGACAGTGACTGGCCTGCCTGCCATTGATACAGTGAGGACAGTGACTGGTCTGCCTGCCATTGATACAGTGAGGACAGTGACTGGTCTGCCTGCCATTGATACAGTGAGGACAGTGACTGGTCTGCCTGCCATTGATACAGTGAGGACAGTGACTGGTCTGCCTCATTGATACAGTGAGGCTGACTGGCCTGCCTGCCATTGATACAGTGAGGACAGTGACTGGTCTGCCTGCCATTGATACAGTGAGGACATGACTGGCCTGCCTGCCATTGATCACAGTGAGGACAGTGACTGGTCTGCCTGCCATTGATACAGTGAGGACAGTGACTGGCCTGCCTGCTATTGATACAGTGAGGACAGTGACTGGCCTGCCTGCCATTGATACAGTGAGGACAGTGACTGGCCTGCCTGCCATTGATACAGTGAGGACAGTGACTGGCCATGCCATTGATACAGTGAGGACAGTGACTGGCCCTCTGCCATTGATACAGTGGGGACAGTGCCTGGTCTGCCTGCCATTATCATACAGTGAGGACAGTGACTGGTCTGCCTGCCATTGATACAGTGAGGACAGTGACTGGTCTGCCTGCCATTGAGACAGTGAGGACAGTGACTGGCCTCTCTGCCATTGAACAGTGAGGACAGTGACTGGCAATCTCTGCCATTTACAGTGAGGACAGTGACTGGCCTGCCTGCCATTGACACAGTGAGGACAGTGACTGGTCTGCCTGCCATTGATACAGTGAGGGCAGTGACTGGCCTGCCTGCTATTGATACAGTGAGGACAGTGACTGGCCTGCCTTTAAACAGTGAGGATAGTGACTGGCCTGCCTGCCATTGATACAGTGAGGACAGTGACTGGTCTGCCTGCCATTGATACAGTGAGGACAGTGACTGGTCTTGCCATTGATCACAGTGAGGACAGTGACTGGCCTGCCTGCTATTGATACAGTGAGGACAGTGACTGGCCTGCCTGCCATTGATACAGTGAGGACAGTGACTGGCCTGCCTGCCATTGATACAGTGAGGACAGTGACTGGCCTGCTGCCATTGATACAGTGAGGACAGTGACTGGCCTCTCTGCCATTGATACAGTGGGGACAGTGCCTGGTCTGCCTGCCATTGATACAGTGAGGACAGTGACTGGTCTGCCTGCCATTGATACAGTGAGGACAGTGACTGGTCTATCACTGCCATTGATACAGTGAGGACAGTGACTGGCCTCTCTGCATTGATACAGTGAGGACAGTGACTGGCCTCTCTGCCAATGATACAGTGAGGACAGTGACTGGCCTTGATTATTGATACAGTCAGGACAGTGACTGGCCTGCCTGCCATTGATACAGTGAGGACAGTGACTGGTCTGCCTGCCATTGATACAGTGAGGACAGTGACTGGTCTGCCTGCCATTGATACAGTGAGGACAGTGACTGGTCTGCCTGCCATTGATACAGTGAGGACAGTGACTGGCCTGCCTGCCATTGATACAGTGAGGACAGTGACTGGTCTGCCTGCCATTGATACAGTGAGGACAGTGACTGGCCTGCCTGCCATTGATACAGTGAGGACAGTGACTGGTCTGCCTGCCATTGATACAGTGAGGACAGTGACTGGCCTGCCTGCCATTGATACAGTGAGGACAGTGACTGGCCTGCCTGCCATTGATACAGTGAGGACAGTGACTGGCCTGCCTGCCATTGATACAGTGAGGACAGTGACTGGTCTGCCTGCCATTGATACAGTGAGGACAGTGACTGGTCTGCCTGCCATTGATACAGTGAGGACAGTGACTGGCCTGCCTGCTATTGATACAGTGAGGACAGTGACTGGCCTGCCTGCCATTGATACAGTGAGGACAGTGACTGGCCTGCCTGCCATTGATACAGTGAGGACAGTGACTGGCCTGCCTGCCATTGATACAGTGAGGACAGTGACTGGCCTCTCTGCCATTGATACAGTGGGGACAGTGCCTGGTCTGCCTGCCATTGATACAGTGAGGACAGTGACTGGTCTGCCTGCCATTGATACAGTGAGGACAGTGACTGGCCTGCCTGCTATTGATACAGTGAGGACAGTGACTGGCCTGCCTGCCATTGATACAGTGAGGACAGTGACTGGCCTGCCTGCCATTGATACAGTGAGGACAGTGACTGGCCTGCCTGCCATTGATACAGTGAGGACAGTGACTGGCCTCTCTGCCATTGATACAGTGGGGACAGTGCCTGGTCTGCCTGCCATTGATACAGTGAGGACAGTGACTGGTCTGCCTGCCATTGATACAGTGAGGACAGTGACTGGTCTGCCTGCCATTGATACAGTGAGGACAGTGACTGGCCTCTCTGCCATTGATACAGTGAGGACAGTGACTGGCCTCTCTGCCATTGATACAGTGAGGACAGTGACTGGCCTGCCTGCTATTGATACAGTCAGGACAGTGACTGGCCTGCCTGCCATTGATACAGTGAGGACAGTGACTGGTCTGCCTGCCATTGATACAGTGAGGACAGTGACTGGTCTGCCTGCCATTGATACAGTGAGGACAGTGACTGGTCTGCCTGCCATTGATACAGTGAGGACAGTGACTGGTCTGCCTGCCATTGATACAGTGAGGACAGTGACTGGCCTGCCTGCCATTGATACAGTGAGGACAGTGACTGGTCTGCCTGCCATTGATACAGTGAGGACAGTGACTGGCCTGCCTGCCATTGATACAGTGAGGACAGTGACTGGCCTGCCTGCCATTGATACAGTGAGGACAGTGACTGGCCTCTCTGCCATTGATACAGTGGGGACAGTGCCTGGTCTGCCTGCCATTGATACAGTGAGGACAGTGACTGGTCTGCCTGTCATTGATACAGTGAGGACAGTGACTGGTCTGCCTGCCATTGATACAGTGAGGACAGTGACTGGCCTCTCTGCCATTGATACAGTGAGGACAGTGACTGGTCTGCCTGCCATTGACACAGTGAGGACAGTGACTGGTCTGCCTGCCATTGATACAGTGAGGGCAGTGACTGGCCTGCCTGCTATTGATACAGTGAGGACAGTGACTGGCCTGCCTGCCATTGATACAGCGAGGACAGTGACTGGTCTGCCTGCCATTGATACAGTGAGGACAGTGACTGGTCTGCCTGCCATTGATACAGTGAGGACAGTGACTGGTCTGCCTGCCATTGATACAGTGAGGACAGTGACTGGTCTGCCTGCTATTGATACAGTGAGGACAGTGACTGGCCTGCCTGCCATTGATACAGTGAGGACAGTGACTGGTCTGCCTGCCATTGATACAGTGAGGACAGTGACTGGCCTGCCTGCCATTGATACAGTGAGGACAGTGACTGGCCTGCCTGCCATTGATACAGTGAGGACAGTGACTGGTCTGCCTGCCATTGACACAGTGAGGACAGTGACTGGCCTGCCTGCTATTGATACAGTGAGGGCAGTGACTGGCCTGCCTGCCATTGACACAGTGAGGACAGTGACTGGCCTGCCTGCTATTGATGCAGTGACTGGCCTGCCTGCCATTGACACAGTGAGGACAGTGACTGGCCTGCCTGCTAGTGATACAGTGAGGGCAGTGACTGGCCTGCCTGCCATTGATACAGTGAGGACAGTGACTGGCCTCTCTGCCATTGATACAGTGAGGACAGTGACTGGCCTCTCTGCCATTGATACAGTGAGGACAGTGACTGGCCTGCCTGCCATTGACACAGTGAGGACAGTGACTGGTCTGCCTGCCATTGATACAGTGAGGACAGTGACTGGCCTCTCTGCCATTGATACAGTGAGGACAGTGACTGGTCTGCCTGCCATTGACACAGTGAGGACAGTGACTGGTCTGCCTGCCATTGATACAGTGAGGGCAGTGACTGGCCTGCCTGCTATTGATACAGTGAGGACAGTGACTGGCCTGCCTGCCATTGATACAGCGAGGACAGTGACTGGTCTGCCTGCCATTGATACAGTGAGGACAGTGACTGGTCTGCCTGCCATTGATACAGTGAGGACAGTGACTGGTCTGCCTGCCATTGATACAGTGAGGACAGTGACTGGTCTGCCTGCTATTGATACAGTGAGGACAGTGACTGGCCTGCCTGCCATTGATACAGTGAGGACAGTGACTGGTCTGCCTGCCATTGATACAGTGAGGACAGTGACTGGCCTGCCTGCCATTGATACAGTGAGGACAGTGACTGGCCTGCCTGCCATTGATACAGTGAGGACAGTGACTGGTCTGCCTGCCATTGACACAGTGAGGACAGTGACTGGCCTGCCTGCCTATTGATACAGTGAGGGCAGTGACTGGCCTGCCTGCCATTGACACAGTGAGGACAGTGACTGGCCTGCCTGCTATTGATGCAGTGACTGGCCTGCCTGCCATTGACACAGTGAGGACAGTGACTGGCCTGCCTGCTATTGATACAGTGAGGGCAGTGACTGGCCTGCCTGCCATTGATACAGTGAGGACAGTGACTGGCCTCTCTGCCATTGATACAGTGAGGACAGTGACTGGCCTCTCTGCCATTGATACAGTGAGGACAGTGACTGGCCTGCCTGCCATTGACACAGTGAGGACAGTGACTGGTCTGCCTGCCATTGATACAGTGAGGGCAGTGACTGGCCTGCCTGCTATTGATACAGTGAGGACAGTGACTGGCCTGCCTGCCATTGATACAGTGAGGACAGTGACTGGTCTGCCTGCCATTGATACAGTGAGGACAGTGACTGGTCTGCCTGCCATTGATACAGTGAGGACAGTGACTGGTCTGCCTGCCATTGATACAGTGAGGACAGTGACTGGTCTGCCTGCTATTGATACAGTGAGGACAGTGACTGGCCTGCCTGCCATTGATACAGTGAGGACAGTGACTGGTCTGCCTGCATTATACAGTGAGGACAGTGACTGGCCTGCCTGCCATTGATACAGTGAGGACAGTGACTGGCCTGCCTGCCATTGATACAGTGAGGACAGTGACTGGTCTGCCTGCCATTGACACAGTGAGGACAGTGACTGGCCTGCCTGCTATTGATACAGTGAGGGCAGTGACTGGCCTGCCTGCCATTGACACAGTGAGGACAGTGACTGGCCTGCCTGCTATTGATGCAGTGACTGGCCTGCCTGCCATTGACACAGTGAGGACAGTGACTGGCCTGCCTGCTATTGATACAGTGAGGGCAGTGACTGGCCTGCCTGCCATTGATACAGTGAGGACAGTGACTGGCCTCTCTGCCATTGACACAGTGAGGACCGAGAACGCAAGGGAGGATTTCACCCTTGGTACCATGGTCCTGAGGTGCTCAGGTCCTGAGCTACAGGCAATTAGATTTGGGTAGGTGATTTTAGGCGAACATGTAAAAAAGGGTCGGATCCCTCTGATATTACAATGGTCTTTTTGGTTTATATCTGCAAAGTAGTTAAACACTGTCAGTTCAACTTGCTAACTGCATGGTACGCAGCACTCTATTGTCCCTGTAATCACTCTGACATCAATGCAAATGTTTTTGAAAATCTAATCAAATACTTCATGAGAGCCCATGAGCTCATATTGTGCAACATTTCTATAAGCTATGCAATTGCGAGAGAAAACATAGTTTTTATGGCCTCTATTAAAAACAGGAGGATCCCATCAGCATTCTATAGGCCTACTATATTTATTTCTCAACTTTCCTAATATTAATGATATATTATCACTTTTAAATGATGCCCAGCTTGTGTGCAGTAAGGAAAGAAACAGTGCATGACTTTTTTTAAAGCTAATCGCACAGCTCAAGTAGCCTAGCCCATAGGCCTATATGTATTGATAAGGTTTGTATCACAACTGAAGTGGCCAAATAACTTCCATTTTTCAAATGGTGTAGAGCCTAACTGGCATACATACTGTAGGCATTTTCACCGTAAAAATGCCCCTTTATAATAAAGCATTAAATACATAATCGCATTTGTGGACACTTTTGAGAAGGGTGTTTTCCCGCTAATTGATTGCATTGTGGAACATTCGCTCTCATATCCTACTGCTGTGTGCGCATTGCTGCACTTAATAATGTGAAGGAACAGACTAATATTTTAACAACATTTTAAGTTAAACGTTCTGATCTGTTGCATCAGCCTCATTGCTTTTAAAAGTTTTTTTTAATGCTAGTGGTTGTAGTCATTTGGGATCTTTCCCATCCCACAACTGTCCCAGATTATGCTTGGAATTGTAACGGCTTTTGTCGTCGGATGAGGAAGAGTAGTTGGACCAAAGTGCAGCATGGTAAGTGTTCATGTTTGTTTATTGAACTGAACACTAAATCAAAATAACAAGAGAAGAAATGAAACCGAAACAGTCCCGTAAGGTGCAAACACTAACACGGAAAATAACCACCCACAAAACCCCTGTGGGAAAAAGCTACCTAAGTACGGTTCCCAATCAGAGACAACGATAGACAGCTGTCCCTGATTGAGAACCATACCCGGCCAAAACATAGAAATAAAGAAACATAGAAAACAAAACATAGAATGCATCACACCCTGACCAAACCAAAATAGAGACATAAAAAGCTCTCTACGGTCAGGGCGTGACAGGAATATTTATTTCTCACGCAAAATAGGTCAACTTTTGTACTATGGGGGATAATAGATGGACATAGGCTTTATTTTGCTGTTTGTTAGGCCTACTCCTCTCGTTGGCTGATGAAAAGTAAATGTGGCCAGTTCTTCCAACCTCTTCAACATGCACTTCGGAATTCAATAATTCATCCCCGATGTCTCTGTCTTCACTTGTAGCCTGTGAGAAGGATCTTAGATGCTGTGAGAAGGACCCAATCACGTAACAGGCATTGGCTAATAAGAAACAAGATATCTGAGAGAGCCTTGCGTGTAAGAAGTGCACTCGGAAAGCGCGCAGCTGAGAGAAGGGAATTATCCTTATTAAGTTCAGCCCAAGGCCATGGAATTTTTTACGGGGCATTATGACCACACAAAGGGGATTCCGCTGGGAAATTTGACGCATTATAAAGTGCTTGTCAAATTGTGAATGAGAGACTGATTGAAGTGTGTGCAGCCTGCGCATAAAAACTAAGCAGAGTTCATGCCTTTCATGCAGGGTATAACAGGGTGGACAGCTATAACGGGACAGAACATAAATTAAACCTTGAAACCTGAATACTGAACACTGAGGAGATATCTACATAGTAATACAAGATAACAGGGTGGAACCCTATAACGGGACAGAACATAAATTAAACCCTGAAACCTGAATACTGAACACTGAGGAGATATCTACATAATAATACAAGTAGTAACAACATTTGAACTGTTATTTAGTTACATATTCGTTGTGAAAAACAACAACACAAAAAAATACATTGCGGGTACAAAATCATTGGAATTAGCATTAAAACACATTCCTGTCCCTCTCTTCCACTCCCCCTCTTTCCCATCTCTCCCCTCTTTCACCCCAAATGCTCTTCCACTCCCCCTCTTTCCCATCTCTCCCCCCTTTTACCACAAATGCTCTTCCACATACTTCCAGGTGGATTTTTCCATCTGCACACAGCGTTTATTTTAACAGCCTGCGGCTCTGGCATCAGACAAATGATCTGTCCATCAGAGTACCAACAAATATCTTCCTTTGGACTTGGCCAGAAGAATTTGTTGATGCCATTCCAGTGCAAGCACTTCATCTTAATGTGATGTTCCTCTACATCCATGATGATGCCAGGTCATGGTCATAATTGACAACACACCACTCCCCTATGTGATTAAGTTCGATGGTGTCAGGTCGCCATGTGGTGTCAGCCTTGTCATGAGATGCAGGGAGCTGGTTCGATTTTTAATATTAATTTTTTAATTTTACCTTTATTTAACCAGGCAAGTCAGTTAAGAACATATTCTTATTTCCAATGACGGCCTGGGAACAGTGGGGTTTAACTGCCTGTTCAGGGGTAGAACGACAGATTTGTACCTTGTCAGCTCGGGGGTTTGAACTCGCAACCTTCCGATTACTAGTCCAACGCTCTAACCACTAGGCTACGCTGCCGCCCCTGCAGGGTCGATGCTGCAGGGTCACCCAGAGTTGCCTCTTTGAGCTGAAAACAAGGACAGTCCAACATGCCACTATCCTTCTTGCACATACAGGTAATATCCCTGTATTTTATCTGGCCTGGTGAGACACTGATAACCTGATGACTCTTCATCGTTCCTTTAATGGCATCTGAGGTGAGAAGAGCTAGCGTATGATAAGATATGAAGAGTAACACACACCTTACACACGTTACAGTACTCAACCAGCTACTGTACAAGAGAAATGTATGTTTGTATGGGGAGGAAGGAGGGTTACCTCCGGCCCAGGCTGATTTTCAGGAGTTGAGAGGGGTGTTTGGGACTGCAGCAACGCCCATGGCTCTGAGTATCCTTGTTGAGAGGGGTGTTTGGGACTGCAGCAACACCCATGGCTCTGAGTATCCTTGTTGAGAGGGGTGTTTGGGACTGCAGCAACACCCATGGCTCTGAGTATCCTTGTTGAGAGGGGTGTTTGGGACTGCAGCAACACCCATGGCTCTGAGTATCCTTGTTGAGAGGGGTGTTTGGGACTGCAGCAACACCCATGACTCTGAGTATCCTTGTTGAGAGGGGTGTTTGGGACTGCAGCAACACCCATGGCTCTGAGTATCCTTGTTGAGAGGGGTGTTTGGGACTGCAGCAACACCCATGACTCTGAGTATCCTTGTTGAGAGGGGTGTTTGGGACTGCAGCAACACCCATGGCTCTGAGTATCCTTGTTGAGAGGGGTGTTTGGGACTGCAGCAACACCCATGACTCTGAGTATCCTTGTTGAGAGGGGTGTTTGGGACTGCAGCAACACCCATGACTCTGAGTATCCTTGTTGAGAGGGGTGTTTGGGACTGCAGCAACACCCATGGCTCTGAGTATCCTTGTTGGATCTCTCCATCTCTTCCTTTCTGCACGCTGCACTCTGTGACCGAGTTCAGCTATTTCCCGGCACAGCCAGAAGAGGACTGGTCACCCCTCAGAGCCTGGTTCCTCTCTAGGTTTCTTCCTAGGTTTTGGCCTTTCTAGGGAGATTTTCCTAGCCACCGTGCTTCTACACCTGCATTGTTTGCTGTTTTGGGGTTTTAGGCTGGGTTTCTGTACAGCACTTTGAGATATCAGCTGATGTACGAAGGGCTATATAAATACATTTGATTTGATTTGATTTGATTTCCTTCTTCCCTGTCTCTTTATCGTTCCTCCATTTCTCCATCTCTTTCTCTAGATACTTTCTCTCCTTCTTTCTGGGGCAGCATTACGTCGTCCTCTGTATTGCCGATGTCTTTCAGCTGCGCTACGAAGAGGTGTCATTCCTTCAGAAAGACCTGATTCAACGGATATGTATTTATTATTCAAATACTTTACATGGTACTTATACTGTAATTATATAATACAATTTATGAAAACAAAAACACATTTTGCAACACATTACTGCAAGATATCCATTTGTCCACCCTGTTGAGTGCATGTCCACCCTGTTACGTGAACATGGATAACAGGGTGAACAATAACAGGGTGGACATTTTGAGCTAAAATTAGAAACTATGCTCCAAGTGATCGTGATGAAGCTAGGATATTGAAATTATGAAATTCAATTAAAGTCTTTTGTATGTTATGCTTTCCCACATCACATCACCCAACAGATAAGGATGAAAATGTAATAGTATGAAATCTAGATTACTCACCAGATTCACCACAGTTTTTCAGTTTTTCCACCAAGGAAGTGAAATAATTTCCTGTTTGTGATGTCATTGTATAAAATATATATATTTTCCTAAAGTGCTAGTAACCACAATGCAACAGGGTGGACAATGACTTTGAGGACGTACAGAACATAGTCAATATTCTCATAAAAAAAAAAGAAGTGCAGCATTTAACATAACAGACCATACATAAGATAATAATTTAAAATGTAGCATTTTTTTCCTAATTATTCCCGTTGAAGTTGATTGAGCAGGACATTGAAAAATGGCCTCCTTCCACTGAAATATAATAGTATAAAATGTACTTAGAAGTCTGTCATTATGCTTCTGTTACCATGAAGGAGTATACACACAAGGATCCTTCTGAAATGTGATCCAGTGTCACACGCTGACCATAGTTTGCTTTGTATGTTTCTATGTTTTGTTTGGTCAGGGTGTGATCTGAGTTGGCATTCTATGTTGGATGTCTAGTTTGTCTGTTTCTGTGTTTGGGCCTGATATGGTTCTCAATCAGAGGCAGGTGTTAGTCATTGTCTCTGATTGGGAGCCATATTTAGGTAGCCTGTTTTGTATTGGGTTTTGTGGGTGATTGTTCCTGTCTTTGTGTTTGTTACACCAGATAGGGCTGTTTACGGTTTTTCACGTTTCTTGTTTTTGTATATTGTTCTATTGTCATCTTTATTAAAGATGTAGCAAAATAACCACGCTGCGTTTTAGTACTTTTAGTGAGCGAGACTGAATTAAATATTTGAAATATTTCTATTCATATTTGTTTTCGTCTTAGCTTTTCTTTTGATAAATGTTTTTATTCCAATCATTGTGGACGTAACATGGACTCATGGACTTCCCTACGGTCCTTGGTCAGAGAGAGAGAGAGAATGAGAGAAAGAGAACGAGAGAGAGAGAAAGAGAACGAGAGAGAGGGAAAGAGAACGAGAGAGAGAGAAAGAGAACGAGAGAGAGGGAAAGAGAACGAGAGAGAGGGAAAGAGAACGAGAGAGAGAACAAGAACGAGAAAGAGAACGAGAGAGAGGGAAAGAGAACGAGAGAGAGGGAAAGAGAACGAGAGAGAGTACGAGAACGAGAAAGAGAACGAGAGAGAGAGAAAGAGAACGAGAGGGAGAGAGCGAGAGAGAGAAAGAGCGAGAGAGACATGTTTAATCAAACAATCAGAAGGCTCAGTCATATTTCTTCATACATTCTTAAGCATCAGTCATTTACAATGACAGAGCAGGGCTCTCATCCTTGCTAAAAATGTAGGCTAACATGTCAAATCATGGACTGATGTGATGCAACAGTAGGTTCTTTACATGATATCTGAAAACATTTGTCCTCTAGAACGTTTTGAAACCAACTGAAATTCCAACGTGTCACTTCCTGTATCTCATAGCAAACAGGAAACCAGAGCCAGTGAAATAATGCATCAGGTTGATAGACAGAATTATAACCTGTCTGGTTTCCTAGCTACTCCAAAGTCAAACAGAAGCACACTGCAACAGCTCCAGCAGTTAGCCTAGCACTCCTGAACAGCACCAGCAGTTAGCCTAACACTCCTGAACAGCTCCAGCAGTTAGCCTAGCACTCCTGAACAGCTCCAGTAGTTACCCCTAGCACTCCTGAACAGCTCCAGCAGTTAGCCTAGCACTCCTGAACAGCACCAGCAGTTAGCCGAGCACTCCTGAACAGCACCAGCAGTTAGCCTAGCACTCCTGAACAGCACCAGCAGTTAGCCTAGCACTCCTGAACAGCACCAGCAGTTAGCCTAGCACTCCTGAACAGCACCAGCAGTTAGCCTAGCACTCCTGAACAGCACCAGCAGTTAGCCTAGCACTCCTGAACAGCACCAGTGATTTAGCCGAGCACTCCTGAACAGCACCAGCAGTTAGCCTAGCACTCCTGAACAGCACCAGCAGTTAGCCTAGCACTCCTGAACAGCACCAGCAGTTAGCCTAGCACTCCTGAATAGCACCAGCAGTTAGCCTAGCACTCCTGAACAGCTCCAGTGATTTAGCACCGCACCAGGGGAAGACTGAGGATGGGAGGGTATTGAATTTATTCACAGGAAGGTGGCGGCTTAATACTGACTCATAGCTGTTACGCAGTATAACTTGACTTAATTAGTCACTTAGCATGTCTCCTTTAAAAGGGCAGATGGAGATCACAGATTACAAAATAGTGTCTTAGTAATGACTAAAGACAAAGGATTTGGAAATATTGAGTGCCTATATTCAGGTACTAACAAACTGCTGAAAACAGGTCTCTCCTGGGCGTCATCAACGTGATGTTTCACATGATCACCATCTAGACATAGAGTAAGTATTTGTCGCTTGGACACGAAAGCAGTAAAGAAGCAGGTCAACTAAAACTGTATTTTAGTTTTCTTTATTTTAAACAGAAGTTTCTGGAGTTCCCTAACAGCTGCTTCAGTCTCTCTCCTGTCACCGTGGAGCCCATGCCCCATTGTTAGCCCTATTACATCCTTACCTCTAACCTCCTCAGGCCCACTCCCCACTTACCCCCTGCTTAGCCCCTCCCTCAGAAAGAGAACAGTCCTTCAGGGGAAAAGGTTGTGGACTGATGCTTAACAACAGCATTCCATTGCCCTGAGTAGCAGTAAGCCCCTCAATGCAGCCTTTGATGTGTCGGTCAGATTGACGGGGCTTTAACACATTGTCTTCATTCCAGATGTACGTATAAGGGGATAAAAGAAAGTGATGTTTACACTTTTTTCAGTTATAATTAAACCGTGTTCCTGATGATTATGATTCCTCAAGTGGTGGGTGGGAGATGGAGCGAAGGAGGAGATCCAGGTCTCCAGGGAGGTCTGACTGAAGCAAAACTACTGAGTGCAATTTCAGGAATTATCCTCTTTATTGAAGCGTTTCTCTTCCATGACAGATGGCAATGTATATGACTTTCCACACCAACAGGTGACAGACCAACAGGTGACAGACCAACAGGTGACAGACCAACAGGTGACAGACCAACAGTTAAAATACATAAACAAAAGAACAATGTTGTTCACAGTGATATCTGGAACAGTCAGCTATACATACAATAGAAGGAGCAACACTACAAGTTCAAATTCCAATAACTTTATTGAGAACTGAACATCTCAAGGGCTCCAACAGCACATCTGCCATATTAGTGAGCACAGCTGTTGTGTATGATGCATTCTCATGAAATTACATGAATTGCTGTGATAACGCATAGCAGATAAATTATGATATAAACCCTCAGTCAGTAATAAGCCTCAAGGATCATGTTGTGGAAACAACCCTGAGCTCGATCACAAGTACTATGTCACACACCTCCCAGAGGTCCCTTTAACAAACCTCCCAGAAGTCCCCCTAGCAAACCTCCCAACCCCTAACAAACACCCCAGAGTCCCTCTTCAAACCTCCCATCTCTTCCCTCTGACAAACCTCCCAAGTCCCTCTGACAAACCTCCCAGAGGTCCCCCTGCCAACCTCCCAGAGTCCCTCTAGCAAACCTCCCAGAGGCCCCCCTAACAAATGTCCTTGAGTCCCTCTAGCAAACCTCCCAGAGGTCCCTCTGACAAACCTCCCAGAGTCCCTCTGGCAAACCTCCCAGAGGTCCCTCTAACGAACCTCCCAGAGGTCCCCCTAGCAAACCTCCCAGAGGCCCCCCTAACAAATGTCCCAGAGTCCCTCTAGCAAACCTCCCAGAGGTCCCTCTAACAAACCTCCCAGAGGTCCCTTTAACAAGCCTCCCAGAGGTCCCTTTAACAAGCCTCCCAGCATCTGCCTCTAAGAGTCCTGCTAAGATCAAACCTCCCAGAGGTCCCTCACACACTGAACCTCCCAGAGGTCCCTCTTTCTCCCCTCCCAGAGGTCCCTCTAACGAATGTCCCAGAGTCCCTCTAGCAAACCTCCCAGAGGCCCCTCTCCAGACCTCCCAGAGGACCCTCTCCCGAACCTCCCAGAGGTCCCTCATCAACCTCCCAGAGGTCCCTCTAACGAACCTCCCAGAGGTCCCCCTCTGAAAAACCTCCCAGAGGTCCCTCCGATGTCAACAACCTCAGACCAGTAGGTCCCTCTTTCGAACCTCCCAAAACCCTCTGAACGAACCTCCCAGAGGCCAGCTCTAACGAACCTCCCAGAATGTCCCTCTAACAAACCTCCCAGTCAGGTCCCATTCAACAAGCCTCCCAGAGGTCCCTCTAAGCGAATCTCCCAGAGGTCCCTCTAGAACCTCCCAGAGGTCCCCTCTGAACCTCCCAGAGGTCCTCTCTGAACCTCCCAGAGGCCCCTCTAACGAACCTCCCACTGCTAACTCTCTCCTCTGAGGTCCTCTAACGAACCTCCAGAGGTCCCCCTAGCAAACCTCCCAGAGGCCCCACTAACAAATGTCCCAGAGTCCCTCTAGCAAACCTCCCAGAGGTCCTCTAACGAACCTCCCATGGTCCCCTAGCAAACCTCCCAGAGGCCCCCTAACAAATGTCCCAGAGTCCCTCTGGCAAACCTCCCAGCAGGTCCCTCTAACAAACCTCCCAGACGGTCCCTTTAACAAGCCTCCCAGAGGTCCTTTAACAAGCCTCCCAGAGGTCCCTCTCCATGACCTCCCAGAGGTCCCTCCATTGTGAACCTCCCAGAGGTCCCTCTAAGAACCTCCCAGAGGTCCTCTAACAACCTCCCAGAGGTTCTCAACGAACCTCCCAGAGGCCCTCTAGGTTCATGCTCTACAACCTCCCAGAGGTCCCTCTCTAAACCTCCCAGAGGTCCCTCCAGGCACTTGAACCTCCCAGAGGTCCCTCTAACGAACCTCCCAGAGGTCCCTCTAACGAACCTCCCAGAGGCGGCCCCTCTGTTCAACCTCCCAGAGGTCCTCTAACAAACCTCCCAGAGGTCCCTTTAACAAGCCTCCCAGAGGTCCCTCTAAGCTGTGA